>NC_041383.1:666157615-666197406 GCF_002162155.2 Triticum dicoccoides | reverse complement strand
ATCGATAACAGCCCGGAATGGGATCCCGAGGCCCAGCCCCAAGGAAAATCGTAAGTAACCGAAATCTGAATACGCCTATGTATCCAGGGTCATCTGGGCGTAGTATTTTTAACTGACGCCACATTTCATACAGCCCGGCGGGGTCTCCTGTCGGACAGTCCTTATCGGAGGATTCGTTGAGCTCGAATGTTGTGGCGAGTGAAACGCCTCCGGGGACTCCTTTTCCGAAGTCTGGGCGCGACACCGAGGTGTCGTCTCAAAGATGCTCAGAGCCGGATACGGTTCTGGGGGCCTCTAAGGCTCAAGGATCGGGCGAGCGGCCACCTTCCATGAAGGGAGGTTTGACCACTCCACCGGCAACCTCTGTCTATGCAGAGCTGCCGGGTGGCCTATTGACAGCATTAAAGAACGCGTCCATCGTTGATGAACATCGGATCCTTATGGGTACGGTGGTTGGAAAGATTCAGGCTGCCGAAAGCGGGCTGAATGAGTCCTATCTTGGAGTTATAAAGGCCTTTGAGGTATGGTTTCTAAGGAACCTTTAAAGAATTAATATGATATGAGGAGTATCCCCTGATACACTATCCGGAAAAAGAGAGCCGGGCAGGGGATCAAATCCTCAGTTGTAATGGGAACTTTTAATGATGTATACCCATGTTTTTGAAAACTGGCGTCTGCGGAGAGGACGGCCGCTCATGATGCGGAAGTGTCCGAACTGAAAGAGAGCCTGAAACAGGCTGAAGAAGAACTTGGACGTGTGAAGAAGCAATTGGAGGAGAGGCAAGGTATGTTTGAACATTGTCTTGCGTTGGGCACAAATCAATAAGTGTGCCTATTGAAAAGTATGTATGTGGTACGCCCTAGGAGCGAGTGCCGAATATGAGGCGCTGAAGAAGGCAGCGGCTGATGCCCAAGAGAAGGCTACTGCCGAGCAGACGCTGCGTGAAAAACACGAGGCCCGAGTCGTCATAGCTGAGCGGGAGCTTCAGGATGCTATGACGAAAAGCGAGAGCTTGGAGTAGAGTCTAGTAGGGAAAGAATCCGAACTCGCCCAAGCTCTCCAAGCCGCGGAAGATGCTCGGGAAGAAGCCCGAGGTGCTGTACGGGACATTCAGGAGGCCCGGAAGGTTGCGGCTGGTAAGGCATGTTGTATCTATGGCCGTTACGATGTCATAATGTGGAGAACTCTAAGCGGCAAGCTGAATTCTTGATTTTACAGGGGCGTTTGCGGATCTGCCTCGTAGCATATCAGATGCTGCCCAATTTTACCAGTCCGAGGAGAGGGAGTCTGTGGGGAGGAACTTCTGGTCGCAGTATCTAGCGCCGAACTATCCGGTGCCTTTTATCGATCAGCTGAAGCAGCTGGTCGAATTGCACCAGGCGGCCGAACTAGTCATGAAGGACTTGGTCATCTGGTTGTGGCCTGCAGAGCCAATTCCCAGCAGTTTCTTCGGACTCGTCTAGCGGATTGTGGGCGTTTGTCCTCGGCTTGATATTATCAAGCGATCAATCTGTATAGAAGGTGCGCGAATGGCGCTTGCCCATGCAAAAGTGCATTGGGGGAAGCTTGACGCGGAAAAGCTGATAACTAAGGGGCCACCGGAGGGTAAGGAGCATCGCAAGCCCAAACTGTACTATGAAGGTGTAATGAAGGGTGCCCGCCTGGCGGCGGATAGGTGCACCAAAGACATTATATTTCCTTGAGGGCATTCTTGCCAATGTTTGTAATATGGGATAATGGCACCTTTATTATATGTTGCATGTTTTGTTCGAACATATGTTCTTCCTTTGCAGCTATTTATTGTATGTAAATTCTGGGAGTTGGCTAGTCGTCGGCTTCAGCCCCCACGTGAGAAGTACGGGGGTGTTTGGGGTATTTCTGAACACTCTTTATCCCATGGTTGGGTCCTTATAAGGAGGTGTTTCTCACCGCGAACCAGGCAATCAGACTATAGGGCTTTATTACTCTCACTTAGCCATAGGAATTCGAGTATGGTCGGCGCAGCCCCTAGTGTTCGGAAGACCGGACTAGGGGCTCTATTGGCACCTGATCGGAAGACCGATCCGTCGCAATCTGCATTTTATAGCGGCGTTATGCAGAATAAATCTTTAAGGATTGTGCAACCTCTCGAACAGTTGACCAGCTCTCGCCGCATCATGACAGTCGGTTTTCGGCTTTCTCTACTGAGGTGCTCGTCCGGCAAATCCGGGACACAATCGCAGTAGTTCTCCCAGCGCTACCTTAGCCAATGGAACGGGACGTAAGGTACCAAAACATGGGAGCCAGGCAAACCCAACCAATGACCCAAGACATGATTCGGGGCTGATGCATATAGTGCTATAAGTTCGGGGTGCCGAGCGACCGAGAAGGTGGTCGGACTTTTATTGTCGTACTATGAAGCCCTTGGCATAACCAGGCGCAACACGCAGCATGGCTGTCATTGTTATGGCAACGAAGCGTCGATGATAAGCGACGGCCGGTGCAAGTTTATTTAAGTCTACACATTGCAGTAGGATCATTTGATTATGCATATGAATGCGATTTATGATTATGAAAAAGAGATGGTTTTCTGGCGGAACCTGTGGTGGCCGGACTGGAGGGGGCTGTGAATGGATCGAAGGTGGATCCGACCTGCCGTCTACCTGCATGGTCCTGTCCTTATGTGTCCGGGCCGACTGCACGCCGCCAAACCTGTTCTGCATAAAAGTTAGTTTGTGAAGGTAAGTGCGCGGAGGCCGCCAAACGTCCTCCTGTGGTTGGTCCAAAGGTTCCTGATCGGACACTGGTGACCCCAACCGCTATTCGAGAAGTAGCCCGGACTCCTAAGTTGGTGTCCGGATAGGTGGCTGTCATATCAAAATATTGACAGGCATGCGCAACTTGCTACTCTGGCAGCTATATGATCTCCGCTTTTAAGGGCGTGGTTTGGCTCTGCACACAGGCGTGAGTGTATTACGGGTGCTGGCCTGATGATTTACCACGTAGAATCTAGCCAACGTGGTTCATCCTGTTAACATACGGTGTGATACCGTATAGGGAGAATGCGCCGATGGCGCGGCCTTATTTGGTTATTTGAAAACAACCGTTAGGGCGACGGGCCAATGAACCTGGCCTTTGTGCCTGACACCTCGTAGAAGGCGCTATTTGCATGCCCGCTTGGGCTTTATTGTTTAAGGAGCCCCTGGACTGTTAGGTCTGGGGGTGTGCAATTAAATTGTTGTGGTTTGTATGGTAGGGGCGATCGGCCGTACTGTTGTGCTCTGGGAGGGGGCTTTTGACTGAGCGCCTCCCCTCAATGTTTCTGGCACACGCCCGGTTGCTTTACTTTGGAGATCTGGCATTCTCTATTAGTGTGTTTTGCTGTTCTTTTGGGAGTACCATGAATTTTGCACGGCTGATCGAGTTCGTGGCTTGGGCCGAATAGGCTTGGGCTGTTCTTTGTCCGTTGACCGGACTAGGATTTGCTGAACTTGATACCAACTTCCCTGATTTTCCGTTTATGACCGTTGCGCCGGGGCTTGAGGCTGCTTCTTCGTGTATCCTTCTTGCTGGTTTGGACTGTAGTGGTGTGCGGACGTCGGGTTGTGTGCCTTTGGTTTTCCTGCTTAGGTTGAGGTAGCCAGTTGTGCCGCGTGTGCCCTTTGTTAGGGCGGTCAAGTCCGTACTTCTCGGTGGCCAGGATCTTGGTCCACCGCTCTATTAGCAAATCTTGTTCGGCCTTAAGCTGCTCTTGCTTCCTTTGCAGACTCTTTGCAGTGGCTATGAGTCGTTGCCTAAAGTGAACTTGTTCCACTGGGTCTTCACACACACCAAATTCGTCATTGTCGAGGCTTACCTCGTCTTCGGAGGGGGGTGTATAGTTATCCCTCTCCAAGTATCCCACCGTGGCCTGTACGACCTGCTTGATGGTTGGCTGATAAGGACTGTATTCCTCTTCGGTACTATCCGGATCATCTCCGGGACCGGTATTGATGTGGCGGGGTTTGGAGTGGCGCCGAAGACGCCCATGTTTTATTTTTCCTCCCGAGGGGTTGTCCTACGCTGCCTCGTCGCCATTGGTTTCTTTTGGAGTGTCCACCATGTATATATCGTTTGGAGAGGTGGCTGTCCACTGCCCTGTGAGCGGTGGCTCCTGTACGTCTCCGGCATCGTCGTCCATACCGTCGATGTCTTCGCAGTCGAAGTCAAGCACGTCGGTTAAATCATCGATCGTGGCGACAAAGTGGGTGGTGGGTGGGCAGAGAATTCCTTCGTTGCCTGCTTCCCACTCAAGTCGGACATAGTTCGGCCCAGAGCCTCCTGACAAAGAGAGAGACTTCAATGAGTTCAACATGTCGCCAAAGGGCGAGTGCTGAAAGATGTCCGTAGCGGTAAACTCCATTACCGGAGCCCAACCTGGCTTGGCTGGCTCGAGAGTGTGCGGACCGGGACCAACGACCGGATATGAGTTCGAGGGTCCGAGGTTACAGGTCTCCACAAAGGTGAGACCTGTTTTCGGCTCCACCGCTGATGAGTGTGCGGCCTGCGGGGCGAGGCCCAGCCTCCGTCCCTAGGCAACGCAACCTGCCCTGGATTTAGATCCGGGGCTGCTGCGGGGATGATGTCCCGAGCATTATCCGACAGCAGGTCTAGGCCGTACTCGTTGTAACTGTCCGGCGTTCCTGGCGTAGGCTCGAATCCGTCGAAGATCGAGTCTCCGCGAATATCTGCCATGTAGTTCAAGCCTCCGAACCTGATCTGGCGGCCAGGGGCGAAGCTATCGATCTGCTCCAACTGGCCAAGCGAATTGGCCCGCAGCGCGTAGCCACCAAACACAAAGATCTATCCGGGGAGAAAAGTCTCACCCTGGACTATGTTGTTGACGATTGAAGACGCCATCAAGCCTTGAAGCGACGACACAGAGGAACTCTCAATGAAAACACCAATCTCTGTGTCAAAACCGGCGGATCTCGGGTAGGGGGTCCCGATCTGTGTGTCTTAGGCTGATGGTAACAGGAAGCAAGGGACACAATGTTTACCCAGGTTCGGGCCCTCTCGATGGAGGTAAAACCCTACTTCCTGCTTGATTAATATTGAAGATATGTGGAATACAAGAGTAGATCTACCACGAGATCGTAGAGGCTAAACCCTAAGAGCTAGCCTATGATGGTATGATTGTAATTGTGATTGGCCTTCTAAGGACCATCCTCTCTTGTTTATATAGACACTGGAGAGCTAGGGTTTACATGGAGTCGGTTACAAGGAAGGAAATATAATATCCGGATCGCCAAGCTTGTCTTCCACGCAAAGGAGAGTCCCATCCGGACACGAGCCGAAGTCTTGAGTCTTGTATATTGACGCTTCTATAGTCCGGACGATGAATATAGTTCGGCTGTCCGGATACCCCCTTATCCAGGACTCCCTCAATAGGAGCAATCAATTGTAGTAGCAAAATCTAATGCAAGCATGAGAGAATAGAATGGGAGATATAGGGATGGTCAAAAGGGGTGGGGGCTTGCCTCGAAGCTCCGCTGAAAAGGGAAGAAGGGTCATCGGTGAGTAGTCGATCACAGGGGCATCAACAGCGGTCTCGGGGTCTACCGGAGAGAAGAGGGGGAAGAAACAGCAAATACACGCAAACATATGCATAACAAGACAATAAGCGGTGTTAGAGGTGTTCTAACGCAGTGCTAGGCGATACTGGTGAAGGGGGAAAACATCCGAGAAAGTTTTTCCGGTTCCGGACGTTTGTCACACAAATGAACCGAAGGGGAAAGGTTCGACGTTTGCTATGATAGGGACGTGTGTCGGGCGAACGGACCGTGTACTCGGATTTGTCTCGCCATTCTGAGCAACTTTCATGTAGAAAACATTTTCATCCGAGCTACGGATTATTTTCTATGAATTTTCAAAGGTTTTAGACATTTCCTGGAATTTACTTTATTTATCTAATTCAACATTATACAGAATAGTAACAGTGACGTCAGCATGATGCAATGAGGACCTCATCAGTCAACAGAAAGGCTCCCCAGGTCAAACCTGACCAGTGGGCCCCACTGGTCAGTAACTGATCTAATTAATAGCGGTTAATTAAGTTAAACTAACCTGACTATCTAACGGGACCCACTTGTTAGTGGCTATACTAAATAACCATTTAAAGTTAAATTCAAATTAGCCTAATTAATCATGGGGGCCCCACATGTCAGTGGCACTGTGTTCCCAGTCAGCATAGTTGACCACGGTCAACGTGGTCAGCTAGGGCCCGGGGACCCACGGGCAGCAACCTGGGGTGGACGCCATGCGGCGCCAGCTCAGCGAAGTCGCCTGAGTTGCTCCGGTGAGCCTCCCGCGACGGTGCTCTCACCGAAGGCGATTGGAAATCGCGTACGGGGCATCATTTCTTGCGCGGTCACTTGCGTTTGAACGAGCAGATGATGCCGCATCCAACGCGGGTGGTCGCATGAGCTGAGGAGGTCGGAGTCGTCGTCGATGACGTGAATGGCGAAGACCCGAAGCACGGCAAACTCGCAAATGGCAAAGCGACGAGCAAAACGAGTGGAGCTGGGCACCAACGGCATCTACGCGCGCGACGAGCACGATGGGCAAGTGCGCGTGGAAGTGAGCTCAGGCACGAGGGGACCGGAACATGGTTGACGACAAGCTCGGCGAAGTGAGCTCGGGCATGAGGGGATCGACACTCTCGGTGACTAACCGGCGACGGGAGAGAGGGGGAGGAAGGAGTGGAGCTCACCAGGGAGGCACACGGTAGCCCGACGAAAGATTAGGAGCAGCAAAGGAGCTCGAGGTCGCCGGCGCGCGTCAGAGCAGAGACGGAAGGGGGCGACAATGTTCAACAGCTGTGGAGGTCCCCGGCTCTACCTGAAGTCTCCAGGCGAATGGGCGGACGACGACGATGTTGGAAATATGCCCTAGAGGCAATAATAAAATGATTATTATTATATTTCCTTGTTCATGATAATGGTCTACTATTCATGATGTAATTGTATTGACCGGAAACCGTGATACATGTGTGAATAAATAGACCACAACATGTCCCTAGTGAGCCTCTAGTTGACTAGCTCGTTGATCAACAGATGGTCATGGTTTCCTAACTATGGACATCGGATGTCATTGATAATGGGATCACATCATTAGGAGAATGATGTGATGGACAAGACCCAATCCTAGGCATTGCACAAGATCGTGTAGTTCGTTTGCTAAAGCTTTTCTAATGTCAAGTATCAGTTCCTTAGACCATGAGATTGTGTAACTCCCGGGTACCGTAGGAGTGCTTTGGGTGTACCAAATGTCACAACGTAACTGAGTGACTATAAAGGTGCACTTCAGGTATCTCCGAAAGTATATGTTCGGTTGGCACGAATCGAGATTGGGATTTGTCACTCCGTATGACGGAGAGGTATCTCTGGGCCCACTCGGTAATGCATCATCATAATGATCTCAATGTGACTAAGTGGTTAGTCACGGGATCATGCATTACAAAACGAGTAAAGTGACATGCCGGTAACAAGATTGAACGAGGTATTGGGATACCGACGATCGAATCTCACGCAAGTAACGTATCGATTGACAAAGGGAATTGTATAGGGGATTACTTGAATCCTCGACATCGTGGTTCATCCGATGAGATCATCATGGAACATGTGGGAGCCAACATGGGTATCCAGATTCTGCTGTTGGTTATTGGTCGGAGAGCTGTCTCGGTCATGTCTGCGTGATTCCCGAACCCGTAGGGTCTACACACTTAAGGTTCGATGATGCTAGGGTTATAAGGAAGATTTGTATGTGATTACCGAATGTTGTTTGGAGTCCCGGATGAGATCCCGGACGTCACGAGGAGTTCCGGAATGGTTCGGAGGTGAAGATTTATATATGGGAAGTCATCATACGGTCACCGGAAATATTCGGGGGTATATCGGTATTGTACCCGGACCACCGAAGGGGTTCCAAGGGTCCACTGGGAGGGGCCACCTGTCCCGGAGGGCCTTATGGGCTGTAGGTGGAAGGGAACTGAGGGAGTTCTGGATTAGGGGGTGTCCGGATGGCCAGACTATGACCTTTGGCCGGACTCCCGGACTATGAAGATACAAGATTGAAGACTTCATCCCGTGTCCGGATGGGACTTTCCTTGGCGTGGAAGGCAAGCTTGGCGATGCGAGATGAAGATCTCCTTCCCATGTAACCGACTCTGTGTAACCCTAGCCCTCTCCGGTGTCTATATAAACCGAAGAGTTTTAGTCCGTAGGACAAACAACCATCATTCCATAGGCTAGCTTCTAGGGTTTAGCCTCTCTGATCTCGTGGTAGATTAACTCTTGTACTACCCATATCATCAATATTAATCAAGCAGGAGTAGGGTTTTACCTCCATCGAGAGGGCCCGAACCTAGGTAAAAACATCGTGTCCCTTGTCTCCTGTTACCATCCGCCTAGACGCACAGTTCGGGACCCCCTACCCGAGATCCGCCGGTTTTGACACCGACATCGGTGCTTTCATTGAGAGTTCCTCTGTGTCGTCACCTTTAGGCTCGATGGCTTCTTCGATCATCAACCACGACACGGTCCAGGGTGAGACTTTTCTCCCCGGATAGATTTTCGTGTTCGGCGGCTTCGCACTGCGGGCCAATTCGCTTGGCCATCTGGAGCAGATCGAAAGCTATGCCCCTGGCCATCAGGTCAGATTTGGAAACTTCAACTACACGGCCGACATCTGCGGGGATTTGATCTTCGACGGATTCGAGCCACGGCCGAGCGCGCCGCACTGTCACGACGGGCATGATCTAGCTCTGCCGCCGGACAGCACTCAGAGCGCCGCTCAGGTGTCCGCTCTGACCCTTAGCTCGGAGCCGACTGCGCCAATCGCAGACGAACGGTTGGACGCCGCCCTGGAAGCTGCACGGCGATCGAGCCGAATACCAACCTAGTCCTTTGTGAGGCCTGTGACACCGAGGTGCCGGACTCCTTCCCGGACTCCGAATCTTTCGCACCCCTTCCGGTCGAACCCAATGGGGCCCCGATCAGAGAGTTCACCGCCACGGACGTCTCTCAGCACTCGCCCTTTGGCGATATCCCGAATTCACTAAAATCTCTCTCTTTATTAGGAGAGACCTGGCCGGACTATGGTCAGCCAGGTTGGGATGCGGACGACAAAGAAATTCGACGCCCACCCACCACCCACTTCGTAGACACTGTCGACGATTTAACCGACATGCCCGACTTCGACTCCAAAGACATCGACGGTATGGACGCCGAGGAAGGAGACAACCAAGAACCAGCGCCTACAGGGCACTGGACAACGACCTCATCTCATGATGTATACATGGTGGACACACTTAAAATAAACAAAGACGAGTATCAAAAGGGGGCAATGAGGGATCATTCCCTCGAAAAGCAATCAAAGCGGCGGCGGAAACGCCGCGCCAAACCCCACCTCGACAGAGACCCAGCCATAGAGCAGGATGAGCCGGCGGACGACGAACATACCATCGAGCAAACGTCCGAACAGGGCGACTTGGATGAACCAACCAAACATCCCGCCCCCGGCGAAGATAATAGTCCGGACGACCTCACTCCGGACATATTGCTGGAGAAAAATAACCTCCACCAAAGGCTCGTCGCCACGGCGCGTAGCCTGAAAAAGCAGAAGCGGAAGCTCAAGACAGCGGAAAATGCACTCAGAATCAGATGGAACAGATTACTCAGCACCGCACACAAGTACGGCGGCAGTCACCACACAAAGATCTATCCGACGTGAAAATTACTACCGGAATTTGATGAGGAGGCCTTAGAGCCCCCACAGTCAAAAAACAAGGAAGCCACCAGGTCGGATAGACGACCCCACGGCCGACATCAAGCGAACAAGGGTGCCGCACTCAATCCGGCAAGTGATCCGCACAAGGATTCGCATCAAAAAGTCGGCCCAGCCAGATCTATCTATGAGCCAAGAAAGCAAGCTCTAGTATGCAATGCAACGGAACAAATATCCGAACATCGCGACACACCCAAATACAGGGGCGCCGCACATCCCCTATGTTTCACCGATGAGGTATTGGACCATGAATTTCTAGCGGGGTTCAAACCCGTAAACATAGAGGCATACGATGGAACAACAGGCCCTGGAGTCTGGATTGAGGATTATATCCTCCACATACACATGGCTAGAGGAGATGACCTCCACACCATAAAATACTTACCCCTCAAGCTCAAAGGGCCAGCCCGGCATTGGCTTAAAAGCCTTCCCAAAAACACCATAGGAAGTTGGGAAGAGCTCGAGGATGCTTTTCGGGCAAATTTCCAAGGGACCTATGTCCGACCTCCGGATGCAGACGATCTAAGTCATATAACCCAACAACCCAGAGAGTCAGCCCGAAAACTCTGGAACATATTTCTTACCAAAAAGAATCAGATAGTCGACTGTCCGGACGCCGAAGCCCTAGCAGCCTTCAAACATAGCGTCCGAGATGAATGGCTCGCCAGACACCTCGGCCAAGAAAAGCCAAGAACAATGGCCGCATTGACAAGCCTCATGACCCGCTTTTGCGCCGGAGAGGATAGCTGGTTGGCAAGAAGCAGCACCAGCGACCCAAGTACATCCGAAGATAGAGATGGGAACGGGAAACCACGCTGCAGCAAGGAACAGCGACGATTCAAGGAGAACAGCCCGAAGAGCACAGCAGTAAACGCCGGATTCAAAAGCTCTCAGCAGAATCAGAAAAAGCTGCCCCCCCCCCCCAAAGATGACAGGGACGAGCTATCTAACCTCAACAAAATCTTGGACAAAATATGTCAAATCCACAGCACTCCCGGGAGACCTGCAAACCACACCCATAGAGATTGTTGGGTCTTCAAGCAATCCGGCAAACTCAACGCCGAACACAAGGGGCTCGACACACCAAGCGAGGATGACAACGCACCCCACAAGCAGAACACCGGAGAACAAGAGAAGTTCCCACAAGAAGTCAAAACAGTAAATTCACTTCAGGTGACAAAAGGGAAAAACAGAGTGGCGCCTACGAAGATACGCGCCATACGGCCTGCCCCAGAGGATCCCCGCCACTGTTTGTTACAGCCAATCACCTTCGATCATCAAGATTACTCTAGAGGTATCCGGAACGCAGGCTGGACTGCCTTGGTCTTAGATCCGGTAATTAATGGACTCCACATTACACAAGTCCTAATGGACGGCGGCAGTGACCTAAACCTGCTATATCAAGACACAATCTGCAAACTGGGGGTAAACCCAGCAATAATTCGCCATGGCAACACTTCCTTTCAAGGAGTCACGCCAGGCCCAGATACCCATAGCATGGGTTCCCTTTCGTTAGAAGTTATGTTCGGCTCCCCCGACAACTTCTGAAGCGAAAAGCTAACCTTCCGCATCGCCCCATTCATAAGTCGCTATCAAGCGCTACTGGGACCCGAAGCTTTCGCCCACTTTAACGCAATACCGCATTACGCATTGCTTACACTCAAAATGCCCGGTCCACGAGGCATCATCTCACTAAAGGGAAATATCAAGTGTTCCCCGAGTGCGGATGATGGTGCGGCTGCCTTGACAGCCGCACACTAATCCAGCTTTACTACCCTGGACATGCCTCGACGAGTCCGGCGTAAACATACAAAAGGCTTAATAGCCGCACAACCCTGTACAAGGGGCTCCGCGCGTTTACACCAGGAGACAATACAGTCAAACTCTACTCACGTTTCTGTATTATATTTTGTTTATTTTAACATAGATTTCTAGCACGATTATTTTCCACTAAGTTCCTCTATTTTGCAGACGAACACCATGCTACACCCGTCCAGGATACGGCACAACGGAGACACAGGCGCAGACGTGCAGTAGGGACCCGTCTCAAGGATTCTTTTCAGATTAAGACCCTGCGTAAACCTTTTTTACTGTCTCTTGTTGATAACATCCCCCGGTTTTTTCTATAACCGAGGAGGAGGCTGGCGTCTTGGTATGTGGCCACGCCAGAGTTTTGTGCGTACCTGGGCACCAGGGGCTTTTTACCAAGGGCTTTTGTTCGGCCCATTTTTCATAAAGACCGAATACCTTAGGGAGTGTTCGGCGTCGCGAGTTTGGCCTTATATGCATCAGCTCCGAATCATGTCTTTGGTCAAATGTTGGGTTTGCCCGGCATCTGTGTTTTGCTGCCTTACGTTCCGCTCTATCGGCTAAGGCGGCACCAGGAGAACTACTGCGATTGTGCCCCGGTTCGGCTAGGCGAGCACCTCAGTAGAGAAAGCTGAAAACTGACTGTCATGATATAGCGAGAGACTGGTCAACCACTCGATGACTTCCGGAATCTTTAGGATTCCTTCGCATTAACGAAGGGTCATTTCCCAGTCAGGCACACACGCGCCCCGAATTCGGGCGAGCGCGGCGCCCCTAGGGGCTATTCAGTAGCCCCACTGTCAAACTCCTATGGCTAAGTGAGAGTGATAAAGCATTATAGTCTGGTTGCCTAGTTCGATGCGCTATCACCTCCTTTATAGGACCAAGACGTTGGATTAAGTGTGAAAAGGCGCCTTCTGCGAACACCCCCGTATCATATGCGTGGGGGCTGAAGCCAACAACTGCCATCTTTCAAGTTATATACACATATACATTAACGGCCGCACAGGAGGCATTCTAATTCTTGAAAGCACAAGTATAAAAAGCTTTTATATTTCATCAAAATATTGTTTTACAATAGCACATGCTATTGACAACATCCTTCGAGCACTGCGTCTCTATTACACGAGCGCCCTGCAGAACTTCCTCATAATAGTGCTTGGCAGGTACTCGGCTTTCGTCCGAATCCCGGGATGCAACAACACTGGCCTCCATATCCGCCCAGTATGTCTTGACACGGGCAAGAGCCATCTGTGCACCCTCTAGCACGCTGACCTCTTCATTGCATCAACATGCGGCACCGAACCAAGGAACCGCTACACCAAGCTAAAATAACTCTTCGGCTCTGGCTCTTCCGGCCACAGACGACTCGCGACGTACCTCATGGCGAGTCCGGATAACCTGTTCAGCTCCGCCCAAGCGGCCAAATGGTCGGATATCGAAAGTGGGCGCTCTGGATTGTGGAACTGCGACCAAAAACATTCTTCCAATTCATGGTCACCTCGACCCCGGAAGTGTTCGGTCGCGTCTGCGGCACTCGCCGCCAAATCCAGATAAGTGTTCGCCGCACTCCACTTCCGGTCTAACGGAGCATACTTAGGATCCCCGAACTTCATCCGCAGCATATAGGGCTTTCCAGCCGCGATATCTCCGGCCTGACGTAGTTCCTCCTTCATAGCTCTCATTGCAGAGCGAGTGTCCTTGGCCTCGGCAGTGACCTTTTCAAGGTCCTTTTGTGCCACCCTATCTTATTTTTCAAGAAGTTTACAGCGGTCGGCAGCATCCTTCAATTTTATAGCCATCTCGGCTATTACTTTCTTGCTCTGGCAGTGAGCAGCCTGTTCAGCTTTTAGCTCTTCAGCCGCTTTAACGACAGCTGCATCGCTTTTCCTTGCTTGTTCCTTGGCTCGGGCAAGTTCCGCCCGAAGGTTCTCCACGGCAGCGGCACCATCTGCATTAAGCACATATATTATAAGGCACGAGCATCAAGATCCTCTTATCAGATGTCTTTGGAGACATTACATACCTTGCGCCTCGTCTAGCCTCTTATTTACAAGCACGATGTCGGCATCTACTATGTCAAGTTGCCGCTTTAGCTCGGCAGATTCATCAGTCCGGCTAGCCACCGAACGCCTCGCCACCTACATAGGAAAGGTGACATATTATACCTGGGATTATGATCCTCTGTGCTCCATCATTTTTGACAACACACAGAGTCTCAGGGGCTACTATTTATACAGGGCGCATTTTATTTATGCGGCTCTGTCAAAAGGTACATCTTTTCACGTACCTCAAAACCTGTCAGTAAACTCCTGGCGGCCTCGTACAATCCGCTTTCCGCGGATGAAATCCTTCTAATCATCGTGTTCATTAGCACACAGTGTTCTTCTGAGATAAACGCTCGCCCGAGCAGATCCTTTAGCCCCTCCGACCGTGCACCAAAGGGTGCCAGACTAGTCCGACGACCTCTTTCAAGGTCCGGATTTGGAGAAACCCTCCGGGACAACACCTCGGGGTCGCCCGCCTCGCAAGACGGTACAGCTGGGGGAGGTGTTTCACTCTCCATCATCTCTGGACGAAGATCCCCTGAAGATGAGCTCTGCTAAGAGGGGTTGAGATCCAAACTACAAGGTAAAATTTTGGTTATCTTCCTCAGAAATAAAACAGGGATGTCACTCATTTTGGAACCCCTCTCTTTACTTATGGCTCGGTGGAGAGTTGATCCCCTTGTGGGCGCAATGCGGCCGGGGCATTCTCCGGCGCCGGACCCTCTGACGAAGATTTCTTCCCCTGCTTTGAGGCCATCGCCTCCGGGTCTTTAGAGGCGGTCCTTTTCTTTCCCTGGTTGGGGGAATTCTCGATTCCTTCCTTCCTAACAGCCTCCTTCACGGAAGCGGTGGATCCTTGGTTCCCCTCTTCGCCTTCTTCCGAAGGCGCAATCTCCAGCATCCTGGTCAACACGGGATCCGGCGTGGTCTCAGGTAGGGGGCAGGACACTTGATAAGCTTTGCTTTCGCTATCCACTCCTGTTTGAAGGATAGCTCTTTTAAGGGCAGTGTTATGATAAATGTACGGATAGCGTGTCCGGGTACAGGGCTACTTACTTGAGTGTCCGGGCGATTGTAGCTCAGACCTGCGTCCTCGGACAGGACCGGACACGTTGCTTGTGATCCGAAGAATAATTTGTACATCTCCACGGGCGTCGTGCCCATAAAGTGTTGGAGGGCTCGCGGTCCTTCCGGATTAAATTCCCACAGGCGGAGGGGGCGATGTTTGCAGGGCAGTATGTGACGAATCAGCATAACCTGCGCCACCCCCGCCAGATTGATATCTCTTTCTAGGAGATCTCGAATGTGGCCCTGTAGCAAGGGCACGTCCTTGGATGGCCCCCAGTTAAGCCCTTTATTGACCCATGACGCTAGCCGTGGCGGGGGACCCGAGAGAAAAGCAGGTGGCGCCACCCATGTGGTGCCCCTGGGGGCTGTGATGTAAAACCAGTCCCGTTGCCATAAGCTGAACTCCTCTTGAAAAGAGCCCTCGAGCCATGGAGCGTCGGCAATCTTGCTTATAATAGCCCCTCCGCACTCAGCATGCTGCCCCTCGATCATCTTCGGTTCTACCTTGAAGGTTTTAAGCCACAGTCCGAAGTGGGGAGTAATATGGAGGAAGGCCTCACACACGACAATGAGCGATTAGATTTGGAGGATGGACTCCGAAGCTAAGTCGTGGAATTCCAGCACGTAATAAAACATGAGCCCCCTCACGAAGGGATCAATCGGGAAACCTAGCCCCCGAAGGAAGTGAGATGTGAACACCACGATCTCACCGGGCTGGGGAGTGGGAATAGCCTGCCCTTGAGCAGGCAGCCTATGCGAGATTTCGCCGGTTAGATACCTGGCATCTCTCAGCTTTCGCACGTCTTCTTCCGTAACGGAGGAAGGCATCCACCGGCCTTGGAGGTCGGAGCCGGACATCATCAAAGGTCCGAAGCGTCTGAATCTGGAGCTTTGGGTGTTGGAACTCGAGGCGAGGGGCAGATTTGATTGGATTGAAAAGAAAGGAGTCGAGCCTTGGTCTCTTTATAAAGAGGTTGAATACCAAGAGCCCTCCCCGTAACCGTTTGGGACTCACTTTCAATTAAGAAGTCATACCAATGGCACGGTTGGGTTACCCACGCTCGTATTGATGAGAATCCCGGAATAAGGGGACACGATCTCTGCTTTGACAAGACGTGCCAAGGAAACCGCCTCGCTAAACGCGCTGAGGTGGAACAGTAAAACGATTCGAATAAAGGCTTGGTCGTGGCGTGATGTCACGCTGCGGAATACGTCAGCAGATTAGATTTGTGCATATGTTATTCTCTCTACGGTGGTATGTGGAACTTATTTTGCAGAGCCGGACACTATCCTTGTGTTCAACATCTTCTATGAAATATTCGGAGGAGGAACCCGCCTTGCAATGCCGAAGACAATTTCCGCGCCGGACTCATCGTCATCGAAGCCTGGTTCAGGGGCTACTGAGGGAGTCCTGGATTAGGGGGTGTTCGGATGGCCGGACTATGACCTTTGGCCGGACTCCCGGACTATGAAGATACAAGATTGAAGACTTCGTCCTGTGTCCGGATGGGACTTCCCTTGGCATGGAAGGCAAGCTTGGCGATGCGATATGAAGATCTCCTTCCCATGTAACTGACTCTGTGTAACCCTAGCCCTCTCCGGTGTCTATATAAACCGGAGAGTTTTAGTCCGTAGGACGAACAACAATCATACCATAGGCTAGCTTCTAGGGTTTAGCCTCTCTGATCTCGTGGTAGATCAACTCTTGTACTACCCATATCATCAATATTAATCAAGCAGGAGTAGGGTTTTACCTCCATCGAGAGGGCCCGAACCTGGGTAAAAACATCGTGTCCCTTGTCTCCTGTTACCATCCGCCTAGAGCACAGTTTGGGACCCCCTACCCGAGATCCGCCGGTTTTGACACCGACAGGAACCAGCCCCTAAGTGGGCTGGGCACCACCCTCCCTAGGGCCCATGTGCCTAGGGTTGGGGGGGAACCCTAAGGGGGGTGCCCCTTGCTTGGGGGGCAAGCTCCCTCCCCCTTGGACGCCGCCCCCCTCTAGATCTCATCTAGAGGGGTCGGCCCCCTTCCCCCTTCTCCCTATAAATAGAGGGGTGAGGGGAGGGCTGCAGCACCACATCCAAGGTGTAGCCCCTCCCCTCCCCAACACCTCTCCTCCTCCGCGCGAGCTTGGCGAAGCCCTACCGAAGAACTGCCACTCCATCACCACCACGCCGCCGTGCTACTGTTGGAGCCATCTTCCTCAACCTCTCCTTCCTCCTTGCTGGATCAAGACGCGGGAGACGTCACCGGGTTGCACGTGTGTTGAACGCGGAGGTGCTGTTGTTCGGCGCTAAGATCGGAATCCACCGCGATCTGAATCGCTTCGAGTATGACTCCTTCATCCGCGCTCTTGCAACGCTTCCGTCTCGCGATCTTCAAGGGTATGAAGATGCACTCCCCTCTCTCTCGTTGCTAGTTACTCCATAGATTGATCTTGGTGATGCATAGAAATTTTTTAATTTCTGCAACGATCCCCAACAGTGGCATCATGAGCTAGGTCTATGTGTAGTTTCTATGCACGAGTAGAACACAAGTTTTTTGTGGGCATCGATTTTGTCAATTTACTTGCCACTACTAGTCTTATCTTGTTTCGGCGGCATCGTGGGATGAAGCGGCCTGGACCGACCTTACACGTACGCTTACGTGAGACATGTTCCACCGACTGGCATGCACTACTTGCATAAGGTGGCTAGCGGGTGTCTGTCTCTCCCACTTTAGTCGGATCGGATTTGATGAAAAGGATCCTTATGAAGGGTAAATAGCAATTGGCATATCATGTTGTGGTTTTTGGCGTAGGTAAGAAATGTTCTTGCTACAAACCTATAGCAGCCATGTAAGAAACTTGCAACAACAATTAGAGGATGTCTAACTTGTTTTTGCAGCATATGTCGTGTGATGTGATATGGCCAAAAAGGATGTGATGAATGAAATATATGTGATGTATGAGATTGATCACGTTCTTGTAATAGGAATCACGACTTGCATGTCGATGAGTATGACAACCGACAGGAGCCATAGGAGTTGTCTTTATTTATTGTATGACCTACGTGTCATAGAATAATGCCATGTAATTACTTTACTTTATTGCTAAACAGTTAGCCATAGTAGTAGAAGTAATAGTTAGCGAGACAACTTCATGGAGACATGATGATGGAGATCATGGTGTCATGCCGGTGACGATGATGATCATGGCGCCCCGCAGATGGAGATCAAAAGGAGCAAAATGATATTGGCCATATCATGTCACTATTTGATTGCATGTGATGTTTATCATGTTTTTGCATCTTATTTTCTTAGAACGACGATAGCATAAATAAGATGATCCCTCATAATAATTTCAAGAAAGTGTTCCCCCTAACTGTGCGCCGTTGTGAAACTTCGTTGTTTCGAAGCACCACATGATGATCGGGTGTGATAGATTCTAATGTTCACATACAACGGGTGTAAGCCAGATTTACACATGTAGAACACTTAGGTTGACTTGACGAGCCTAGCATGTACAGACATGGCCTCGGAACACAAGAGACTGAAAGGTCGAACATTAGTCGTATAGAAGATACGATCAACATGAAGATGTTCAGCGATGATGACTAGTCTGTCTCACGTGATGATCGGACACGACCTAGTTGACTCGGATCATGTATCACTTAGATGACTAGAGGGATGTCTATCTGAGTGGGAGTTCATTAAATAATTTGATTAGATGAACTTAATTACCATGAACTTAGTCTAAAACTTTTGCAATATGTCTTGTAGATCAAATGGCCCACGCTAATGTTGCCCTCAATTTCAACGCGTTCCTAGAGAAAACCAAGCTGAAAGACGATGGTAGCAACTATACGGACTGGGTCCGGAACTTGAGGATCATCCTCATAGCTGCCAAAAGAGCATATGTCCTAGATGCACCGCTAGGTGAAGCACCCGTTTTCCCAGGAACTCAAGATGTTATGAACACCTGGTAGTCACGTAGTGATGATTACTCCCTGGTTCAGTGCGGCATGCTTTACAGCTTAGAACTGGGGCTCCAAAAGTGTTTTGAGCAGCACGGAGCATATGAGATGTTCCAAGAGCTGAAAATGGTTTTCCAAGCTCATGCCCGGGTCGAGAGATATGAAGTCTCCGACAAGTTCTACAGTTGTAAGATGGAGGAGAATAGTTCTGTCAGCGAGCACATACTCAAAATGTCTGGGTTGCACAACCGCTTGTCTCAGCTGGGAGTTAACCTCCCGGATGACGCGGTCATTGACAGAATCCTTCAGTCGCTCCCACCTAGCTACAAGATCTTTGTGATGAACTACAATATGCAGGGGATGGTGAAAACCATTCCTGAGGTATTTTTGATGCTGAAATCAGCGGAGGTGGAGATCAAAAAGGAACATCAAGTGTTGATGGTCAATAAAACCACTAGTTCCAAGAAAGGCAAGGGTAAGAAGAACTTCAAGAAGGACGACAAGGGAGTTGCCGCGCCCGGTAAGCCAGTTGCCGGGAAGAAGCCAAAGCACGGACCCAAACCTGAGACTGAGTGCTTTTATTGCAAGGGAAACGGTCACTAGAAGCGGAACTGCCCCAAGTTCTTAGCGGACAAGAAGGCCGGCAACACCAAAGGTATATGTGATATACATGTTATTGATGTGTACCTTAACAGTACTCGTAGTAGCTCCTGGGTATTTGATACCGGTGCCGTTGCTCATATTTGTAACTCAAAACAGGAGTTGCGGAATAAGCGGAGACTGGCGAAGGACGAGGTGACGATGCGCGTCGGGAATGGTTCCAAGGTTGATGTGATTGCCGTCGGCACGCTACCTCTACATTTACCTACGGGATTAGTTCTAAACCTTAATAATTGTTATTTAGTGCCAGCTTTGAGCATGAACATTGTATCTGGATTTCGTTTAATGCGAGATGGCTACTCATTTAAATCCGAGAATAATGGTTGTTCTATTTATATGAGAGATATGTTTTATGGTCATGCCCCGCTGGTCAATGGTTTATTCTTAATGGATCTCGAACGTGATGTTACACACATTCATAGTGTGAATACCAAAAGATGTAATATTGATAATGATAGTCCCACATACCTGTCGCACTGCCGCCTTGGTCACATTGGTGTCAAACGCATGAAGAAGCTCCATGCAGATGGACTTTTAGAGTCTCTTAATTATGAATCATTTAACACGTGCGAACCATGCCTCATGGGCAAAATGACCAAGACTCCGTTCTCCGGAACAATGGAGCGAGCAACCAACTTATTGGAAATCATACATACTAATGTGTGTGGTCCAATGAGCGTTGAGACTCGCGGTGGCTATCATTATGTTCTCACCCTCATTGATGACTTAAGTAGATATGGGTATGTCTACTTGATGAAACACAAGTCTGAGACCTTTGAAAAGTTCAAGGAATTTCAGAATGAGGTGGAGAATCAATGTGACAGAAAAATAAAGTTCTTACGATCAGATCGTGGGGGAGAATATTTAAGTCATGAATTTGGTACGCACTTAAGGAAATGTGGAATTGTTTCACAACTCACACCGCCTGGAACACCTCAGCATAATGGTGTGTCTGAACGTCGTAATCGCACTCTATTGGATATGATGCGATCTATGATGTCTCTTACCGATTTACCGCTATCATTTTGGGGATACGCTTTAGAGATATCTACATTCACTTTAAATAGGGCACCGTCTAAATCCGTTGAGACGACACCGTATGAATTATGGTTTGGGAAGAAACCTAGGCTGTCGTTTCTAAAAGTTTGGGGATGCAATGCTTATGTCAAGAAACTTCAACCTGAAAAGCTCGAACCCAAGTCGGAAAAATGCGTCTTCATAGGATACCCTAAGGAAACCATTGGGTATACCTTCTACCTCAGATCCGAAGGCAAGATCTTCGTTGCCAAGAATGAGTCCTTTCTGGAGAAAGAGTTTCTCTCGAAAGAAGTAAGTGGGAGGCAAGTGGAACTTGATGAAGTACTACCTCTTGAACCAGAAAGTAGCGCAGCTCAGGAAGATGTTCCTGTGGTGCCTGCACCGACTAGAGAGGAAGTTAATGATGATGATCAAGGTACTTCGGATCAAGTTGCTACTGAACTTCGTAGGTCCACAAGGACACGTTCCACACCAGAATGGTATGGCAACCCTATCCTGGAAATCATGTTGTTAGACAACGGTGAACCTTCAAACTATGAAGAAGCAATGGCGGGCCCAGACTCCAACAAATGGCTTGAAGCCATGCAATCCGAGATAGGATCCATGTATGAAAACAAAGTATGGACTTTGGCAGACTTGCCCCATGATTGGCGAGCGATAGAAAATAAATGGATCTTTAAGAAGAAGACGGACGCGGATGGTAATGTAAGCATCTATAAATCTCGACTTGTTGCTAAGGGTTATCGACAAGTTTAAGGGGTTGACTACGATGAGACTTTCTCACCCGTAGCGAAGCTGAAGTCCGTCCGAATCATGTTAGCAATTGCCGCATTCTATGATTATGAGATATGGCAAATGGACGTCAAAACGGCATTCCTTAACGGCTATCTTAAGGAATAATTGTATATGATGCAACCGGAGGGTTTTATCGATCCTAAGAATGCTAACAAGGTATGCAAGCTCTAGCGATCCATCTATGGGCTGGTGCAAGCATCTCGTAGTTGGAACATTCACTTTGATGAAATGATCAAAGCGTTTGGGTTTATGCTGACTTATGGAGAAGCCTGCGTTTACAAGAAATTGAGTGGGAGCTCTGTAGCATTTCTCATATTATATGTGGATGACATACTGTTAACGGGAAATGATATAGAACTTTTGGACAGCATAAAGGCCTACTTGAATAAGTGTTTTTCAATGAAGGACCTTGGAGAAGCTGCTTATATATTAGGCATCAAGATCTATAGAGATAGATCGAGACGCCTCATAGGTCTTTCACAAAGCACATACCTTGATAAGATATTGAAGAAGTTCAATATGGATCAGTCCAAGAAGGGGTTCTTGCCTGTGTTGCAAGGTGTGAAATTGAGCTCGGCTCAATGCCCAACCACGACAGAAGTAGAGAAAATATGAGTGTCATCCCCTATTCTCGGCCATAGGGTCTATTATGTATGCCATGCTGTGTAACAGACCTGATGTAAACCTTGCCGTAAGTTTGGTAGCAAGGTACCAAAGTAATCCCGGCATGGAACACTGGACAACAGTCAAGAATATCCTGAAGTACCTGAAAAGGACTAAGGATATGTTTCTCGTTTATGGAGGTGACGAAGAGCTTGTCGTAAAGGGTTACGTCGATGCTAGCTTTGACACAGATCTGGATGACTCCAAGTCACAACCTGGATACGTGTATATTTTGAATGGTGGGGCAGTAAGCTGGTGCAGTAGTAAGCAAAGCGTCGTGGCGGGATCTACATGTGAAGCAGAGTACATGGCAGCCTCGGAGGCAGCACATGAAGCAATCTGGATGAAGGAGTTCATTACCGACCTAGGAGTTATTCCCAATGTGTCGGGGCCGATGACTCTCTTCTGTGACAACACTGGAGCTATTGCCCTTACCAAGGAGCCCAGGTTTCACAAAAAGACTAGGCACATCAAGCGTCGCTTCAACTCCATTCGTGAAAATGTTCAAGATGGAGACATAGATATTTGCAAAGTGCATACTGATCTGAATGTCGTAGATCCGCCGACTAAACCTCTTCCGCGAGCAAAACATGATCAACACCAGAACTCTATGGGTGTTCGATTCATCACAGTGTAACTAGATTATTGACTCTAGTGCAAGTGGGAGACTGTTGGAAATATGCCCTAGAGGCAATAGTAAGATGATTATTATTATATTTCCTTGTTCATGATAATTGTCTACTATTCATGTTGTAATTGTATTGACCGAAAACCGTGATACATGTGTGAATACATAGACCACAACATGTCCCTAGTGAGCCTCTAATTGACTAGCTCGTTGATCAACAGATGGTCATGGTTTCCTGACTATGGACATTGGATGTCATTGATAACGGGATCACATCATTAGGAGAATGATGTGATGGACAAGACCCAATCCTAAGCATAGCACAAGATCATGTAGTCCGTTTGCTAAAGCTTTTCTAATGTCAAGTATCGGTTCCTTAGACCATGAGATTGTGTAACTCCCGGGTACCGAAGGAGTGCTTTGGGTGTACCAAACGTCACAACGTAACTGGGTGACTATAAAGGTGCACTGCAGGTATCTCTGAAAGTATCTGTCGGGTTGGCACAAATCGAGACTGGGATTTGTCACTCCGTATGACGGAGAGGTATCTCTGGGCCCACTCGGTAATGCATCATCATAATGAGCTCAATGTGACTAAGTGGTTAGTCACGAGATCATGCATTATGGAATGAGTAAAGTGACTTGCCGGTAACGAGATTGAACGAGGTATTGGGATACCGATGATCGAATCTCGGGCAAGTAACGTACCGATTGACAAAGGGAATTGTATACGTGATTACTTGAATCCTCGACATCGTGGTTCATCCGATGAGATCATCGTGGAACATGTGGGATCCAACATGGGTATCCAGATCTCGTTGCTGGTTATTGGCCGGAGAGCTGTCTCGGTCATGTTTGCGTGATTCCCGAACCCGTAGGGTCTACACACTCAAGGTTCGATGACGCTAGGGTTATAAGGAAGATTTGTGTGTGATTACCGAATGTTGTTCGGAGTCCCGGATGAGATCCCGGATGTCACGAGGAGTTCCAGAATGGTCCAGAGGTGAAGATTTATATATGGGAAGTCATCATACGGTCACCGGAAATATTCGGGGGTATACCGGTATTGTACCGGGACCACCGGAGGGGTTCCGGGGGTCCACCGGGAGGGGCCACCTGTCCCGGAGGGCCTTATGGGCTGTAGGTGGAAGGGAACCAGCCCCTAAGTGGGCTGGGCGCCACCCCCCTAGGGCCCATGCGCCTAGGGTTGGGGGGAACCCTAAGGGGGGCGCCCCCCTTGCTTGGAGGGCAAGCTCCCTCCCCCTTGGCCGCCGCCCCCCTCTAGATCTCATCTAGAGGGGCCGGCCCCCTCCCCCCTTCTCCCTATAAATAGAGGGGTGAGGGGAGGGCTGCAGCACCATATCCCAGGCGCAACCCCTCCCCTCCCCAACACCTCTCCTCCTGCGCGCGAGCTTGGCGAAGCCCTGCCGGAGAACTGCCACTCCAGCACCACCACGCCGTCATGCTGCTGTTGGAGCCATCTTCCTCAACCTCTCCCTCCTCCTTGCTGGATCAAGGCACGGGAGACGTCACCGGGCTGCACGTGTGTTGAATGCGGAGGTGCCGTTGTTCGGCGCTAACATCGGAATCCACCGCGATCTGAATCGCTTCGAGTACGACTCCTTCATCCGCGTTCTTGCAACGCTTCCGTCTCGCGATCTTCAAGGGTATGAAGATGCACTCCTCTCTCTCTCGTTGCTAGTTACTCCATAGATTGATCTTGGTGATGTGTAGAAATTTTTTAATTTGTGCAACGATCCCCAACAGACGTCTCTCATGGACATCACGAGTGGTCGGAGCGGCGCCGGTGGCCGCGGTGGCGACGGAGGACGACGGCGATTCTGCTCGGCCTTGACGGATCTAGGGAGGAGGAGGAGCGGAGTGAGCGAGGGAGAATCTGGCGGGAAGAGGGAGAGGCGGAGCGGGCGAGGGGGAAATATCTAGGGCTGTGGCGTGGGCCTTATCCCCTCGCTGTGCTGGCGAGGCGCGGGACGGCGAGCTGGTCCAGCGGCGACCCGCGGGCGCGCGCCCTCGGTCGATTGAATGGGGGGAGGGGGGAACACGACAGGGGTAAGGTAGGTGGGTTGGCCTGCTGGGATGGCCGAGGCCCAAAGGGAGGCCAGGGGCACTCCCACCCCTCTTTCTTTCCCCTTTTTTGTTTTTTCTTTTAGCAGCTGGCTTTTGCAATTAAACTAGCCACCAAATGACTTAGCAAAATTGTGTGCCTGGCCAAAAATTACTAGGGAATAATGTGCTCTGCCATAAAAAGTTTGGACGCGTTTTGATTCCATTTGGGATTTTCAATAACGGAAATGGCATTATTAGTGCTAGTTTTGCATTGTTTAAAATGCTTAGGACCATTTTGTAGTATATGGTGATGTTGTTTTCCTTAACAATCATTTGTTATGGAATTTTTGACAAATGATGAACATTTTTGCAGCAATATTTGAGCAACTTCAAATTCCACTTGCATTTGAATTTGAATTCAGATAAGGATTTTGAAATAAGATGTTTCACCATTGTGATCAAGCATTGCAATGATGATGACTTGCCATGATTAAGAGGAGATCACTGTAGGGTGATGCTGGGGATGTTACAGCATGTGCATGGCGGCCAGGTCGAATACGAGCGGCTGCGTGAACCCCACGACGAGGATGAGCCGCCCAGCCGCGGCCACAGACCGGAGGGACAACCGGCGGGAGAGGAACGTCGGGTGGCAAAGCATCGGGGGCGCCGTCAGCCCGTCCCACCACGCGTCGGTCTATTCGTAGACCATGAAGATCGTCGCCGTCGCCGCACCCTCGAGGAGCACGTTGTGTGAGAGGAATGGCAGGAACAACGGCGCAAACAGGAGGCGGCGCTATGGCAAACGACGTGCATCACGAGCAGGCAAGCTAACTATCTATGTCTGCACACCCAAATACCATGCCACGTCACACTTCTGGCCCCAAAACCGGCTAAAATTGAAGTAAAACCATCTGAGGAGATTTACCCGGTTTTAATGATTTGGGGGTTAAAATCATACCAACTTTGAGTTCAGGGGGTATTTGTCCCTCAGGCTACATTTTGGGGTGAAAAATGGACTTGTTTCTTTTTCTTTTGAGGGGTATACTAGCTGTCGGTTAGGAGGTCCCGGATCTGCGCTGGACTTGCTGTAACGTCTTGGGCCGTAAATGGGCTGGAGCCCAGAGGTAATCCTCCTCAAGCGGGCCGCACCACTGACCAGTCCATTCCCCGAATTCTGCCTTTCCTGCCGCGCCATGGCCGGAACCACCGCCGCGGCTCCGATGGACGCCGACGCCGCCGCCGTGCGGCCGGCCACCAAGGGCAAGGCGACCCTCTCCGCCGCCGCTGCCGTCAAATCTTCGCCATGGGTCGAGAAGTACCGCCCCCAGTCCCTCGCCGACGTCGCCGCCCACCGCGACATCGTGGACACCAGTGAGTGCCCCTCTCCCCTTGGCTCTGGCCCTCACTACCTCTACGATTTTTACCACATGATAGTTGAATATGGTGTATAGATTTGGTGGATTAGTCATGTAGTATGGCTTCGCTTCATATGGTCAGGATTTTGAACTTCTCTATCCTACTTCCAGTCATTGAGAAGTATACAAGGAGCACAAGGTTTGCACTGATATGCAACCATGTGAACAAAATAATTCCAGCACTACAATCAAGGTGCACTAGGTTTAGATTTGCTCCACTTGATGGCACTAATGTTAGTGAGCGTCTCCAACATGTAATAAAATCTGAGGGGTAAGAACTTACCTTTTTCTTGTAAGATTATGTTAGGAATCTGGACCTTTTGTCTGGTTCCTCAGTTTCCTATCCTTAACTTCCTTCAGTACTCTGTTGGGACTTTAGAAGTCAGTAATTTTTATTTTTATTTCTCTATATATTTGAGTATGACAACACTAGGTTTATGCTTGTTTTTGCAGACTTGATGTCGATAAGGGTGGCTTGACAGCCCTCGTGCGGTTAAGTAACGGTGACATGAGGAAGGCTTTGAATATATTGCAGGTTACGTCTGAATAATCTCAAGTTTTTTTTATATATTTCGAAGCTGCTGTATTGTTATCCATTGTTTTGTTCCATGAGCTGATGTACCTTTGTTTTGATACTGAGATGCATTGCCTTTTATATGCAGTCAACACACATGGCATCCCCACAAATAACAGAAGAAGCTGTCTACCTTTGCACGGGAAACCCCATGCCTAAAGATATTGAGCAGATAGCGAGTTGGTTACTAAATGAACCATTTTCAACCAGCTTTAAATGTACTCCTAATTACCATTACCATCTTTCACAATTCATGATCTAAATGTGTGCTTAATGTGCAATCTGTATCCTTATCTTTTCAGATATATCTGATACGAAGATGAGAAAAGGTCTGGCCTTGATTGATATCATACGAGAGGTCACTATGTAAGTGCTCTCTCTCCCTTTCGTTCCTTCTAAGCTTCCTTATTCTCCAAATCCTACTAAGGCTCCTTTTAATTATTTCAATTTTTTTTTGCAGGTTTGTGTTCAAAATTAATATGCCATCCAATGTACGAGTAAAGTTGATTAATGATTTGGCAGATATTGAGTATGTCGTGTTTATACTTTTAAAGTTCAATTTTAACCAAAGTTGTCATCGATTAGATATATTTTGCTGATGATTCTGCTCAAATCGCGACACCTAACTGTAACAGTAACACTGTGTGCTCACTTCTCACAAGTTAAATTACCTTACTTGTTCTGATGACATGATTTATGCTTATTGTGTCATTCCGGTAGTCATTTTAGTTCACACAAGAAGTACTAACCATAGCTCAGTAACTGTAATGTTATGGCCAGGCTGGCTTGGTGAGTATGGTCATTCCTTTAGGCTGTAGACTTTAGTCAACTAAGCAAAGCAACAAGTGACACAAATCATGTTGCCGAAACAGTGCCACACTCCAAAGCATAATTTGTACTCCCTCCGTCCCAAAATTCTTGTCTTATATTTGTCTAAATACGGATGTATCAAGTCATGTTTTAGTATTAGATACATCCGTATGTAGACAAATCTAAGAAAAGAATTTTGGGACGGAGGGAGTATTTGGTTAACTTGGCATGTGTGTTCTCTACACGTCCAACATGTTGATTTTCAGAAAGTGAAAAATGTGGTAGTTTCAACGAAGCAATTGCACATAGGAAAACCTTTGCCTATCTGGAATATTTGGGTTTTGTACTGTACTGGAGCCCTTATATGATCTGAAATGATCCTCGGAAATATTCATCAGGAATGAGCTACGATTTTTTTTCCCCTTTTGACTTGTTGAATCGTTCTATTCCTAAAATACTGGGATCAAAAGTCAGATAATTCTTTTGGCAGTGCCTCTTCAAACAGTCAGCAACGTTATTGACATCATTTCTGTGCAGGTATCGGCTAACCTTCGCCTGCAACAACAAACTGCAGCTTGGGGCACTGATCTCGACTTTCACGACTGCTCGGGCGGCTATGGTTGCTGCTGCCGCCTAATTTGACCACCTACTCTGATCCGGAAATTATGGGGCAGTTTATTTATCTTCTTATCCTTAGCTTAAAGCATGTCAGGGAGAATTTTTTATGCTAGAACTGTCTCTGTGCTTGGGATCTTCAGTAGGATTTTAGAACCCGACTGTAACTGATTGCTATCAGGTTTAGGTTATGTACATGATGGATTCAACTTTTTATGCAGCAGGGAGTCATTCACAACTCAACTAATCACTGTCCTGACAATGAAAAAACATTTTGACATCTACTCCCTCCGTCCGGAAATACTTGTCGTAAAAATGACTAAAAATGAATGTATCTAACACTAAAATACGTCTAGATACGTCCATTCCTTCGACAAGTATTTTCGGACGGAGGGAGTATTAGTTTTGCAAAGCGAGAAAACACAATCATTCAGAATGGAAACAAGGTACTCCCTCCGTCCGGAAATACTTGTCGGAGGAATGAATGTATCTAGATGTATTTTAGTTTTAGATGCATCCATTTGTATCCATTTTTGCGACAAGTATTTTCGGACGGAGGGAGTACATCAACAAGGAACCGGTGTCTCCTTCACGAAAATGGTGAGTCCTGTAGTATCTATCCTATTAAGACATCTGTATTTCGTAAGTCATTCCAAAAGGGGCAAAAAGGCAACAGAAAGGAATAATTGTTAGCTTCGGAGAAATGGCGAAGCATGTATTATTCCACCGAGATATATCCATATTCGATGCAGCTTCATTGCTGTGTTTCCGGCATTAGCAGAAAAGAAAAGAAAACCAGCAAGCAAGGTTACCTGAGCAATGCGCTCATAGCATTTTCAAATTTTGGAAATAACATTTTGGCATTTTAAAAGTTTTGAAATAATTCTTGTATATTACTCACTGTTTAGAGAAGCACCATGGGGTTGTATTAGGATGTATTCAATACTTTCCCTAAATATATTTCACAACCTGCCGTTTTTCAAAAAAAAACTGTATTTCCTTTTTCTTCTTTATATTTTGTATTTCTGGAGGGACATATGTGAACATTTTTATAAACATTTCATGAACGATATATTCTAACACGCGCGAACAATTTTTTCTGAAATACATGAACTTTTCAAAAGATATATGAATAAAAAGTTTCCATTCATGGTGAACAATTTTTAATTGATATCAACTTTTTTTGCATGTAAGAACATTTATTTCTAGGAACACGAGCATTTTTAATTTATATATACAAATTTCTCTATTGCATTATTTTTAACATTTATATTCAAACTTCTCTATTGCATTAGTGAGCTGCACAGTGGCCGGCCTACTATCTTTTCCCATCAGGCGGCACTCGCTACAAAACTGTGTTCACACAATATTTCTCAAAGAAACTGTGTTAGCAGAAACTATGTTCTCTTAATGGCCGGAAAGAATTAACAGAACCTCTCAAAAGAAAAAGAGCTAAGAGACTGAAAGAAAAGGAACATATGGTCCATCAAAAGAAGGGCAATCTCGAAGCAGCAAAGCACCGCCAGGCGTAGCAGGACCACGGCTTTATTTAGTCCAAGAATTTATCATGTCAACAAGCAGCGAATACTGTCTTTTTGAATCACACCAGGCTAGCAACACCAAGAAGCACAGACAGGAAGATATTACAGAAAAAACTATAAGTCCCACAGGGCATCATCCTTCACACGGCAAATCACAGCACATTTACACCCTCCCTGGTTGCCTGGTGCATCTACAGTTCACGGCGCGATGCCGCTTCTACTCGACGCCCTCGGCGGATCTCTGGATGAGCACGGCAGCCATGGTGATGGCGGCGGCATAGATGGCATTGGGCACCTTGTGCACTACCTTGCCGACGCCGGGGACACCCTCGGTTGCCCTCTTGGTCGCCAGCGCCAGCGCAGGGGCGGCGACCAGCGTGATGATCAGCTTGAGGCTGATCGCGCAGAGTGACTCGGCGGTCAGCTTCCGGATGAACTCCGCGAACTCCTCGCGATCCAGGAGACCGTTCATGTCGATGTCAAACTCCTGCGTGTTTGAGATATCCATCAAAGTTGTAACTTGTTTGTCTATAAAAACCAAAGCTGTAGCATTGCACATTTCGTCAGACAGAAAAGAAAGATACTTGGAGCCTGGAGGTATCAAGGTGACTAGTTAAGTCCACAGTTATGAACAGTACTAACTACAAATACACTCCATATGACAGCATCACAGACTAGAGCACATAAAACAATGGAAAATTCCACGGGCAAGAAAAAGGTATTCAGATCTATCTGGGTGATAAGTTCAGACTTCTGTACAATACTACTAACTTTAGCATAAAGGGCGCATCATAGATAACATAGTGCACATGAGGGAAATGCATTGGAGCACCCGGGTGCCACGCACCCAAGCCTTTAGTCCCAAACAAGTTGGGGTAGGCTAGAGGTGAAACCCATAAGATCTCGCAACCAACTCATGGTTCTGGCATATGGATTGCAAGCTTCCCCTCACCCCTGTCCATGGCTAGTTCTATGGTGATACTCCAGTCCTTCAGATCTCTCTTTACGGACTCCTCCCATGTCAAGTTTGGTCTACCCCGACCTCTCTTGACATTATCAGCATGCTAGCCGTCCGCTATGCACTGGCGTTTCTGGAGGCCTGCGCTGAATATGCCCAAACTATCTCAGACGATGTTGGACAAGTTTCTCTTCAAAAAAGTTATCAGGAAATTTTAAAAAAATTCTGAAATTTTGGCCTGGGTGCCCATTGTACGCCCATGTTCATTTTCACGGGGAATAGGTACCCGTGGTATCTGCGGCGCAGGAATTACATCTACATCCAATTTTTTTCCCTATACATGCGAATTTGTTGTCTTTTATACTGACATTACCACGGGTACCCATTCCCCACGAAACTGAACACGGGTGTACAATGGGCACCCAGGTTTCATATCTCAAAGTTTCATTTTTTTTTTCTGAAATTTCTTAATATGTTTTTTAATGCTATGTTGGTATAGGGGTGTGTGGCTCTCGAGAGCCATAAATCCTCTTCCGTGCACATGAATACATGATAGTTACTTAATCTATATAAAGAGTATGCTTGACATGTTCAGGGAACGAAAAGCAGAAACCAAGATTACTTTGCTTCAATTAGAATGCACAGGTGAAGAACACGATATCCAGTTGACCAAAATAAGTCACAAAAATTGGATAAGGGGAAGGGGAGATTGTGATTACTTTCATGAGTTCCTTGAGCCTCTCCTTGGACGGAGGGTCGTAGTGCGGCCCCGGCAAGTACTTGTTGATGTCACTGCCGACAAAAAAAAAACAAGAACCAGTCAGGATTCAGGAACATATCTAACAAGAATTCGCAGGAACAGAGAGGGGCTGAGAGGAACGGGCCCGTTTCCGCTGTGTACTTGTAGACGCAGAGGACGGCGATGTAGACCTCCTCGAACTTGAGGGCGTCCTTCTCGGGCTTCTGGGTATCCTCGGTGAGCCGGTCGAACACCCTGTCGGTGATCTTCCGCACCTGCCTCTCCTTCCAGTGCCGCCCTGCACCAATTCGATTCGTGCTTCAGTTTCCGAGAGGAAGAGGGGCGGAGATCGAAGGGACGGCGTAGGGGGGTGGAGTACCTTGGAGCTTCTCTTGCAGAGACGCCCAGACCTGCCCCATGGCGTCGGCGGAGACTGGAGGCTGGAGAGATGACGGGTGGGGGGCTCGGAAAAGGGGGGAGAAGAGAACAGAAGTAGTATCTCAGCTCAGTTCTCCGGGTGGTGTGTGATTCTGGTTTTTGGCTTTGGCTAATCTAATCTCGTGGACTATAGATCTCCCTCACACCTTTTCGTGACTATGCTACGGGCACACACAAGTTGTACGCAGCACATGCTCTAGGCTCAGCAATATATTTCCCGTTCTGTGCCCGAATGGAAGCACATCCGACGACGCACGAGCTTGATCCAGCTCGTGGCGTGGCGGAGCCATGTGCGGTATGCACATTTAGCAACACCCAAAATGTTGAATAAAAGAAAAATCCCGTTCTTTCAGTTTGAATTCAAAACATGTAGACGACTGAGTATTATGTGCATATTTTAAGTTCCGTGCAATGTTTTGCATTCTTGTGGCCTATATTATAAAATAAAAATAAAGAGTACTGCAATATGGGTTAGCTCATCATTGTTGTTGTCTTATACGTAGGTATTACGCGCAAAAAAGAAGTTTTTTATAAGAATTTGGAGATACCTACTTTATACCAATACCTTATTCTTGTACCACTTGTTTTTGACATTTTGTCGACTCATATTTTGAATTTTGAACATAAATGGATGCCACTTATATGTGCTGGGGCAAAGAAACCCTTCTCCCCTCTATGCACACTACAAGTGGTGCTTTAACCAAGCTTAACTTTGACACAACATGTAAAAGATTCTTACAAAAGGGAATAGACTAGCTATTAGTGACACTCCTAAAAAGCCATGTTGGGCCAACCCTCCATCTCACTTCCCATTTTTGGAAGAGGAGATACACGTTCTAGGCGTGGAGATTTGAGAGGGAGTGGAGGTGGTGTCACTAGCGACCGTGAGATCCACTGCTTCTATCTAACTTGTGCCCATGGGATCCATGGTGACCCCCCTTTCGCGCGACACCTAAGATCCGAGGCTACCACCCTCGTCGTTGTGTGGGTGGAGGTGGACTCATGGAGGAGCCGAGGGAGACTAAGGTGGTGGTGTGCGAAAGCTGCAGAGCTGGTGAAGCGGGCACATGAAAGACGAGGGCTCGGAAACAAGGTAACATAAACGGGCGAGCCGTATTGAAACTTTTGTGTGGTCAAAAGTAACATCTACATGATCACTCGCCAAGAAATTTCTCGCTTGCAAACATATAAATAGAAACAAGTGGACAACACTTCATCTAACATATAAAAGCTGCTAGAGTACCCGCCCATCCAGCGCCATCGCGATTTCAAAACGATCCTGCACGCACGCTTTGCCTCGCTGGCGTCGTAACAGTAATTTTCATTGACCTGGTAAGTATCCGACCACTCGTTTTCTTGTACGCCCCGTAATCGGCCCATGAGCAGCTGACGAGTGGGTCACGTTTCGACGTAGGGCAGCCTTGCAGCGACGCATGGATGGTGCGTGCTTCTGTGGATGAAAAGCAGGGGCAGGTCGCTCGTGGGCTGTGGCCAATCGATCGTGGATTGTCAGGGCGTTTTTTACCGTCCTCGTTCGCACCCGGCGACGGCGCCTCAGCTTCAGCCGCATCGGGCCCATTTGTCGGTCTCCTGGGTGCCCGGCTCAGAGAGAGCAGCGAGCGAGCGGGCGACCTGGGCGAGCGGGCACGAGAGAAAAGAAAAAGGGAAGCCGCCGCGAGAGAAAAAAGTAAAAGCAGCCAGACCTAGCCCGCGCCCCGCAGCCGCCTCCTCTCTCTCTTGCCGCCGCCGCCTCCACCTCCCCTCCTGCCGCCGCCGCCGCCTCAGCCTCGGCCGGGCCGTGCTCTGCCGGCGCCCGTCGGCCTTGATCCGGCCTCGCAGGAGGAGCTCGCCCTCGAGGAGGACTCGACAGGAGGAGGGGAGCAGTGCCTCTTCTCCTCCCCTTCGCTTTTCTCCTCCCCACGTTCTAGATTGGGCACAAGTCACCACCATACAAGAGCATGGGTTGCATGATCTTCATGGTGGGCGTGGTGGAGCAAGGAGGGAGGAGGATAGCGATGGGGGAAGGAGAAGCAAGGTTGGAGCTCCAGGCTCTACGTTGGCGTGCCGCTGGAGTGGATGAGTGGTCATCCGTTGCGCGCCGGCCGTCGTCCCCGTCCCCAATCTGGGCTGCCTATGTATGACCTCGTCATTTGCCTCCCCCAATCTTTTTTCGATTTCTTGATCTATGTCAATTTGTGCAGATGTGAGAAAGAAGAGGATATTTCTCTCTCTCTCTTCTCTCTCTCTCTCACACACACAATCACGTATGTTCCTGTGTTATCCTTGGATGCAAACTTTTTTTTTGTTATACACATCGGCCTATGTTTGCACTGCTCTTGAACACAGAACATCAGGTGGCGCTGCTGGGTAATAACTTTATTTGATCATTCTCCAACTGTTTTTTATGGTATCAAACTATTGCATAACATACTGATTTGCTCTCACCTAAATTAACATAGATGCTTCAGGTGACTTATCATGTTTGTCTTCGCACGAATAAATCAATAATCCTATAGTATTCTTGTTCAGTGATATTAATTACAATTTGCACTGCTCAATTTTTTTACAATTTGCAAGAGGAGAGATAAATGTGATGCACCGGCTTTTCTAATAATAGGTGCTCACTTGTTTCTAAATAATTGATCCCACCCTTTTATTATTATTCATAACTGATAGTTGTAGGTTTTACTGTTGTTCTCTGCAAAATCAGCGTGAGTGCTTGATGTTACCTCCATCAGCTGATGAGGCGAGGCTGCTGCTGCTGAAAAATGGTGCTGCTACCGGAGGCAGTGGAGAGGCATTCCGTGGACCAACTATGGTGTGGTTCAGATGTAAGTTTCAGTACATCTGATGTTTGAATCTTCTTCAAAACCCAACATATCAGTTTTTGGCTTTGAATATGGAACTTCTGTTCACATGAATACATGTTGTTTATTTCCTATAAGTGTGCTTTGTTATCCATTCCAATTTACGCCATGGAGTCTCTAATATTTGTTTAATTTGAGTTTTCAGATTTAGAAATCTTTTCTGTTTTGCTCTGTGATGAGCTCTCAAAAATTGTTTTATTTTTGTTGATTACTGGCGGTGTCATTTTAGCTAGATGGTTCCACGGAGGTCTCGTTCGAACCGACGTTGTGGTTTATCCTCTTTCAACTATTAGTATTTGCTTAAAAGAAAGACCAAGAAAAGGCTACTTTTAATTGGAATAATTATGCGAGAAGGCATGGTCAACTTACTCCACCACAGACTCATTTTTTGGGTGTGAAGTATAAAATAAAGATCCGAATGGCAGTAGGGTGAAGATGAGAAATATCACCAAAACAATGGAGGGAAGTAAGGATGCCTCATAGGCATGTTTTCACTGATGATAGAACAGAATAATTATCCAGGTAATATAGGTTTGTAGAGCAGCAGTGGTTTACGCATATGCAGATGGCTGCAGTGTGTTGATTGAACATTACAACTTCAATGTTATGTTATTATGTGCTCACCATATTTATCATTATGTGCTCACCATATTTATCATTCTGTTTTTCAGTGGTTTACGCATATGCAGATGGCTGCAGTGTGTTGATTGAACATTACAACTTCAATGTTATGTTATTATGTGCTCACCATATTTATCATTCTGTTTTTCAGAGTCCAAGGAGTGGAAACTATAACCTTGTCAAATTCTACACATAGCCATTATGACGACACATTTATGCGATAGGTTAGTAACACACATGCCTTTTGTCTTGGACCATTCTCGTGTTGCAGATTTTTTTGTTGAAGGTTGTGTTTGGATTAGCTTTCCTATTCAAAATACAATATAATTTGTATTGCCGAGGTGTTTGTGGATTCCATCGATAGAGCAATTTATTTATTCATCATTGTGATTGTTTCTGTACCATGCTCATTGTGCATAGTTCATTTTATTGGTGATGCCAAAGACTCATAACTTTATAATCCATGCATGTGTGTTTTACTTACTTGTTACCATTACCTCTATTTGTGAGTGCATAGATTGTCAATATTTAAGTTGATACACTAAAGACGGAGATGTGGAAAGCTTGCCACGGAGGCACACAGGCTTGCTGATTCTGTTTTGGATTTGTCCTTGAGAGGAGGCCGAAGCAAACTTCAACAGGCATCAGGTGTGCATCCTCTATTCGTTGTGTTTGTCCCCCTAACTGTTTGTCTCCCTAACAGACCTTGAGCTTTGTACATTTTGGTACATATAGTTAGTTACTTAGTTTACTTGCAGTTGACGATGGTCAGATCACATACATGCTTGGTTTTACTCAACTTAGTAGCTTCCATTCAGTAGGCAGTCAGAACTAATTTGTGAAAATTAGACCAAAGGAAAGTCTGCCTTCCTTTTTTGTGCACATAAATACTTCTGGTTACAATATGTGACCAAATTAAGTAAACTTATACGATATATTTCTTCATTGTTCCGCTTACGGAAACTGAACTGCTGTTGTGTTAATATGTTATATTCATCTTTAAAGGCCTTGTGGTCGGTTGCCATTGTTGTGCAGTAATTTCTCTCCGAAACACTCGTCCAAATTTATGATTGGTTTCGCTGGCGCTGCATGTAAGTGAGATCTACTTATTGTTCTATTGGCTTTGCTCCGATGAGTTCTTCCCCATATACCTTTTTGATGATTTTGCCACCATATGGTCGACCTGGTCTTATCAAGGTTTATCATGGTTTTCGTGGTAGTGTGACTGGCTCACAGTACATAATTGTCTGCCTTCTCCACCAAATGTATGTGTTATGATATTTTGTAAGGCTAGGCACACCCTAGGTTGTTTAATGCTTTTGATCTAGCTTGTTATGAGATAATTAAACAATCGTGTTTATTTGCTCACGAGCAAGATGATGATTTCAAGCCAATGACTATTTGCCCCTTTTAGAGTTTCTACCATTTAATTGTGTTGTTATTTCCCTTAATAGAATATTTGCTAATGGTTAGACTACCTTGCGGTTATTATTCCTATGGGCAAACAAATATATGATTATTAATATTGCATAGCTTGAACAAAAGCACATGACCTGTCTTCTGCATTGGTGGCTAAAATTGAGATACTTATGCTTGTTGATGCCTTCCCTTTTGTAGTAAAATCCATGCTTCTAGCGTATGTAGACGCCTCTGGCGTCGAACTGAAGAGACGAGGAAGAAAGGGGATACACAAGCTCGTTGGATCCACTCGCTGCCGCTTCATATTCAGCTCTTCACGGGTCACGACTGTCGCTATTCGTGGGCCGGGCTAAATAACATATGGGCCATCGAAATACTTATCTCCATATACGCAGAACAGAAAGGTGTTTCTTTCTTTTTTTTCCTTTTGTTACTCACAAGAAAAGGTGTTTCTTTTCCTTTACGTAAAAAAACAAACATTTGCAAGGCACGGTTCTGTTTTTCCATTTACTATTACATTTACTTCAATTCCTCTTACAGAAACCAGTATTCATTTATTCAAAGAGCATCGTTATTTCATATTTGTGAGATAACTAAAAAGGTTATTTATCTTTCTGCGAGACATTGGCCATCCTACATGACTTAGTGCATCATTTCCAACCTAATGTACTTACTACATATAATATATGAGCTATTCTTTTCGAACAACAATATGTTAACGCACACTCTTACACCGATTGGCTCACACTCTTACAACAATATTCGATTTCATGCTTCGTTTGCTTTCTCCTCACTGCACTACCCCTCTTCAATCTCAGATCAAAAATCTCACAATGGAAGACATGGACATTGGCATCGTCTGTGAGACGGTTCCCCAGGATCAGCAGCATCAAGGACAGCAACGCCTGCGCCCAATGTAATCTTCTAATCACCAGTTGTAGTTCATTCATTGGTCTTTATAAACTTGGCTTTTAGTTTTGCTCCATCGCCGGCTTATTTGCCTTGCTTCTGTATTCTTGGAAGAGTGAATAAAAGATACATGCATAATGAAATATAGGTAGCTAGGTTCGTGGAAATTGGTCTTCCAGAACTCATCCTGAGTTTTTTGAATGAGGTGAAGTTGTAGTAATCATATTTATTTCCTGGACAATATTTTCCTCAGTGTTGCATTCTGGAAAGGGTGTCTTTGGTCAGTCTTCTGTTCTTTCATTGTTTCAATTGTGTAACTCTACACATGTATCCTCACAATTAGTGGCGCCTACAAGAATGGCAGGCCTACCTGTAACTTCTCTTATGTAGTTAAATAGAACAAGTCAGGGCTTCACACTCAATCAAACTACCATGCCCAATTGAAATCCTCATTTGTCGATTCAACTATTATTTTGTCAGACAGAAATTTAATCCTTACTTTGCTTGTACAGGAGAATGACTATCTGATAGTAATTCCTTAAGCCCACATATTCGCCCTGGTGCTGAAAGCTCTGAAGTTACCCCCCGCAACTTATTATCACAAGATATGCCCAGGCGGAAAGAATCGTGTGACGGTTACTTTCATTTCTTCTTTGGAATTGCTCGATGGTGCACTTGTTCCAAGTTCTCTGTCAGGTGCAATCTTAGATAGCTATGAAGATGCTGAAGACAGTGCTGCTATTGAAGCTATTAGATACATGGAAAATGCATATGGCAAAGAAATGAGGGACTACCACTACACTCATGTCAAGAAGCTTCAAAATCAAGTGACGCACCTGGTCAAATGGCTGGTTGCATCAAATAAAACAATCAAGAAGCTGTGCAAAACATGCTACTACGCCGTCAGGTATATGAGCTAATATTCTGCCCAAATAGAAAACACAACGACTGCTCGGCATTTGAAAGGGCGGGATAGCAAAGGGAGTTATGAAAACAGCGCTGGCAAGCATTGAAGGACTGACGCAGAGGCTACGCTACATTGCTATGAAGTTTGAGCAGCGCCTCGAAGCAACCAGAAATAGTTTCTGGTGAGCTTTGGTCAATGTGTCCTGACGTATCGATCAGACAAGGATCTTTCGCATTTTGGCGTACTCCAAGCAAGATATGTGTACGCTTTAGTCTTAACTTGCTGCCTCTATGCTGAAAAGTAGTGTATGATATAGTCTACGATCTTTAAACTTTGTTGTTATCTCTGTACTCAGAAGCGGGTTATCATCGCTTACTGTATATATGTGAAGGCCTCTTCTTCTGCTATTCTTTCCAGGCCACTGCTTCTGTGGTGAAAAGTATTGTATAATGTAGTCTATGATCTTTAGATTATATTGTTCTCTTTGTAGTCAAAAGCAGTTTTTCACCGCTTATTATATATATATATACTCCTCTCCTGCTATTGTTTCCTGAAAACTATGACTCAAGAAACAAGCTTCCTTTTATGCATGCTTTTGCTTCAATGCTTTCATTAGAGCTTCCCTGTGATAACGTCTTCCAATCACGGTGTATGCAACAAATTAAAATCAATTACATTCCTGTTTATTTTACAAACGATCATCAACAACTACTACATCTGCAGAAAGTCAATAGTACTTTCCTACATGACTTAGTGCACCATTTTCAATCTTATCTGCTCACTGCATATAGTACATAAGCTATTCTTTTGAAGCAACAAATATATTAATACAATCTCTCACAATAATTAGCTTACACACGGCCTTTGCGCCATGGGCGCAACGAGTCATCTAGTATAAGTAAAGCGGATAAAAGTCCAATGTCCCTTAGAACACAATCCACGTGGGGCATATTTTGTTTTATACCTTTCTAAAAGTCAAATGTGCTCCTAGACGATTGATCAATTGTGCAAATAATGTGATATGGATACACAGTGGGCGGAGCTTGAAAAGAATATATGAGGCGGCCAAAGACAAAAAAAATAGGTTTGCCCCAATTCAAGCAATCGGTAGCAAACACTAAGCAGAACAAATATGTGGTGCAAGCAGCAAGAAATTCCCAATTAGATCAAACGAATAGGCAGTGGCGAAGAGCAGAAGACGACGGCCTCAGGCGCACCCTTGTTTCCCTCCTCGGCGGTGGGTTGTTCGCCAGCGGCGTGCTTGGATAAGAGGAAACTCCTCCTCGATGTTAGCATCGAGCTTGTTCGTCGGCGGCAAGGAAGCTGGTTCATGAGCAGCTGAACAAGTGCGTACAACATGTGTGATGTTGTCAAAGTATGCTCATCCGTGTGTGAAATTGAATAGGCCAAAAGCGGCAGGGGTCACTACTAGCTAGTAAA
>NC_041383.1:666142290-666157445 GCF_002162155.2 Triticum dicoccoides | reverse complement strand
CCCTCAGCCTTACATGTAGCTCCGCCGTTGTGGATACATTCAAACCTTTTAGTTCATCCACAATTAGTAATAAAACCTGTCAAAGCAATTCTTTGAAATGGACTGGGCCCGCAGGATATGCCCCATTTTTTAAATTAGAATGAAGGGGATGATATCTTAAATGAGCTTACCGTAATACGAATTGGTTCTGATTTTCCTTCTCTTTCCCTTGCTTAGTTGTTTTGACAAGATGATAACCAATAATATTTTCCCTCTCTTCTTCAGCCTTCTAATTTGGATTTGGATCCTCTTTAGCAGCTTTCCAGTTAGTAGGTATGGCTATAGAATAAGAGAAGCAATCAAACTTTATGCGACATTATTTTTCTATCACTTCAACTCATCCTATTCTTATGAAAAAGACAACTCGAATAATTGGAGAAAAATGGAGTAGAATGCTCTTAAGAAATGAAGTTGGCATTGCCCATTGTGTGAAGCTTCTTTTGAATCCTTGTATAATTTATTAAATGGTTAAAAAATACATTACATTTTTTTTATTAATTGATGATCCTTGTAATCAATATATAATGGCTTCAATGGCTGTGGTTGTGGATTGTGATTATGTGGAACCGTACAAACAAGATTTATGTTGTGGGATAGTCTAAGTGTAAGTATGCTACAATTGTTTAGCAAAGCACACTGTCTAAGCTGCCGTCACAATCATATGAACCTTCATACTTTGTAAACTAGATGATTCCCCGCGCGTTGCAGCGGTAACATGTGCATATAAGTTGTTGTAATTTTTTTACTTTGGTATATTGAATCATCAAAGTTTGCAATTTACCTATTTCAAGGAAGATTTCATAAGGAATTGTAAGTGTTTTTTCATGAGATGAAATCGACTAATATCCACAGGGGTAAATACTGCATTCATACAAACAGTACAATGATGGGCACCAAACAAAAAGTAGTTGGTAAACAGTGAAAATATTCAACCAAATTCATGTTCATATTTGATCTTTCTAGGTGAAGAAGCATTGTTGATTCATCATCAATTTTAAATCTAGATACTGGAAGACATGGCACTTGTACATCCATGATAGATGAAAGTGATAGCTAATCAATTTATACTTCATTCAAGAGGACATATCACAGAAAGACATGAATAATGAGAGGCACAATAATTAATTCAACTCAGCTGGTGACCCCAAACAGGTAAATCTACAAGCCAATCCAATATACTCTAATCTATCATTAGAGTTGGGTCTTAATTGAAGTTGAACTGGCAGATTTAAGGCTGAGTCCTGAGAAAGGATGATGATGATCCAAGCAAGCCCTATGCCATGCTCCAAGTAGTATATGGTATAACACCATATGAAAAAGGATGATGATCTACAATAAACAAAAAGAGTAGAAGTCAGAGTTGGGTAAATGTCCTAGTTATAAGGTAAACCCCATTTTGTTCAGTTTAATGAAACTACAATTAATAAAATACAAAACTAAAAATGTATGAGTGCTTCCTATCCAGAGCCCAAAATCTACTAATAAGAAAATGTGGGTGTTAAAATAATTTTACCAATGGTGTCGGGAAGTATCAAGAGCAGACCGAGCGACCATTGTAAAATTGGTTATTGATTACACTTTTCACAGTACAATCAAATCAAAGTAAAATAACACCCATAGATTGCATTGAAGTTTTTATCCGAGTTGTTAGAATATAAAGCCTTGGTGACCTATTGATAAAGAATCATGTCGTGCGCATGACCCGTATTGGTTAAAATAGAAGCTTGGAATTTCAGAACAAATTTTTTTTAAAGGTACGTTCAAGATGTGATCAAAACAGTTAATAAATATTTTGTGCAAAAAAGCACGCCAAGAAAAAAAATGATGCGCTAAACATTCTTATACAAATCAAGTTGTGTTAGTAAAATGAAGAGGATAAGAACCGACATTTCTTCTGTTGGATTTTTATTGTTATATTACAAAAATAAATTCTTCTTAAATGGGAAAAGTAGCAACGCGCCTTTGATCTTCATCGCCACATTCAATTATGCCGGATACATTTATGATTAAGAACACACACCGGACACTTAATTATACCTGAAGAGTGATTGCTGCAAATCATCACCATTAATCATTGGGGAAGTTGTAAAAGGTAACTGAGAAAGAACTAAAGACCTACTATGGCGAAGTGGTGATTAGAACTTGATAAATATCAAACAGATTTGTTACCCCGCAAAAAAAAAACAGATTTGTTGCCTCTGAATCTTAATAAACATGTTCAAATTTGATTTGCTACGTACCTCTGGAATCATAATAAACATGTTCACATTTGGTAGTGCAGGACCCGATTGAAACTCCCAAGAAGCAATGTTGTGCATGCAGATGCTGCACATAGATGGAAATTGTAAGCAGGTAGAGGGATATAGCATGAAATAAATTAATACAACACGAACTTGGTCTTGAGTTTATATCTTGACTTCTCATTGGCTGAAACCTAATATCCACGAACAGCAGCATCAATCATTATTTCTGAATGTCTGCAAGAATGAACCTAGAACTAAACTAATCAATCACGGTGCATTCCAATCATACAACTGGGCAAGCAAAAACATTATCTATTAGTGTGCATAACCAAGCAGAACTGCTGCATCGAATCAATAGCTGAGAAAAACAGCTTACAAACTATGTCTGTCGCCCCTAGCGGGTGTTCCAGTCTGATGGAGAAAACTAAATAAGTATGGCAGAGGAAAGTAGAGCCCAACTGCAAAGAGCCCCTCTTCATCTACCAGCATACGCCACGCCGCCCGGCTCACCGACCTCCACACCAGAGCAAAGAGAGGAGGGATAGAGGGGATGTAGGACGGGCGGCGGCAAGATCCTTGGTGGCGCTGATACGGTGTGGGGTGAAGCCGATGCGGACAATCGGAAGTAGCCGGTCGGACCTCGGACGAAGCCAACACATGGCACCGGGAAGGCACTGCGGGAAACGGTGACGCGTTGACGCCTTGAGGGCATGCGATGGCACCGTCCAGGCGGCCTCGTGGCAGGGCAAAACTATGGTGGGTGTAGCAGGCAGGCGCTACGGGCGTCCTGCGGCGAGGCAGGGCGTCATGGCCGAGCGAAAGCTGGGCGCCAGGGAGGCGCTGTGGGCGTCTGTCGATGCCGTCCAGCCGCGGCGTTGTGGTTGCGCAAAGCTGAAGCGGGGCACCAGGGAGGTGATGCGGACGGCCGGGCGTGCGTTAGTGCTGCCCAGGCGCGGCATCGAGCTCCATCTCTTCTCAGCATGATGATGAGGACTATGAGATTGTGCACCCCGGAGCTTGGTTCCGGCGGCGACGGCTCGATTATGAAGAATAAACGGATGAGAGAAGTGTAGATCAAACATCTCATATTAGATGCCTCTGGCGGACTCTTTGACTACCTAGTCTGATATAGCAGAAGACCGAAGAGCAAACGACCAAGGGATGGCTGATCGTTTTGCGTAAGTAAAAGAGGGCATTTGAAGAGCAAACGACCGAGGGACAGCTGCTTAAGTTTTGTTGCGTGATTTGTTGATTTTTCTTTTGAGGTGAAATCTGTGGGGCATGTATGATGACGTGGATAGCTTGCATGCTAAGATAAATAGGATAGTGGGGGTGAATCTCTTAGGTATATATGATATCATATCATGTACACATAAAAAGTTGATCCCATGAATTACATTTCTCTAAAAATGCACACATCTCACCTCGCATGTCATCTAAGCATCCACATCATCAAGTACTTTTACTTCTTTCATGTTTTTTATGGAAATGTTTTCAAATCCATTTTTTTCCTTTCATATTTTATTTTTCTTGCACATGCAAGCCCTGCACATCATCAATTTATTTTTAGAAACACATCATTCTTCCAAGGCAAGAAGGTCACGATGCAATATAACGTGCAATCAACCTCCATTTACGGCTAAGCCTATTTCCATTCATATATGACAAGAATGTGAAAGAGCTCTATGCTCACATATTTTACTTATAGTATTTGTAAAGTTTGACCAATTTTACGAGAAAAACATTAACATTCACAATACAAAATCAATATCATTAGATGCATTGTGAAAATAATTTTCATATTGTATTACTTTAATATCACAGATGTTGATATATTTTCAAATAAATTTGGTCAAACTTTACGAAGTTTAATTTCAAACAAATCTTATATGCAGAGTAAAAAAAGAAACGTATGGAGTATTAAGTACTCCCTCGGTCTCGTAATAGAAGACGTTATTACAACCAATATATATTGGTTGTAATAATGGCAAATGCATGGGAGCTCTCAGGTGCCACACTCCCCAGTACCAGTAGAAACTAAAAGAATTTTGGAATTTTGAAATATCAAACATGAGTGCCCATTTTACCCCCGCGTTTACTTTCGTGAGAAATGGATGCCTTTGGTATCCGTCGCGAAGAAAATATGGTTCGACGTATGATGCATCCAAACTGTTTTTTTTCTATACATATGATATTTTTGACTTTTTTGCCGAGAATACCACGGGCACCCATTCCTCACGAAACTAAACACGTGAGTAGAATGGGCACCCATGTTTGATATCCAAAAAAATCCATTTATTTTTAGAATTTTCGGGTATTCTTTTAATACTATATTCATATAGGGGTGTGTGGCACCCGAGAGACACAAATCCTCATCCTTCTAATAACATCTTATGTTATGGTCTTCTTCTAATGACATCTTATGTTATGGTTCCGAGAGAGTACGTAGTATGCACCAGCCCTTCAAACACAGGGGCACTAAAATTCTACAAATTCAGTCGTGGAGCCGCCGAGAAATAATAACCATATTAAGATCGAATGCCAATACGTACAGCCCTTTACCACTTTGTTTGGCTACTATTAGAGTATATTTGGCGGTTCAGTTTTTGGCAGTTTTGAATTGTAGTCTATCTTTTCTTACTTGGACTCCAAGACTCTGTACTTATATAAACAACCCATTGAGGCATAGATCAATACACAATTATTATCAATCTTTATGGTATCAGAGTCTAGGTTTCCACCCTCGCCATGGCCTCGCCGCCAACTCCTTCCCCGCTGCCGCGTACGGCGGCGGCTCTACACTATCACCGAGTTCCGCGCCGTCGGCACTGCTCCTCTATCTTCTTCAACCCCTACCCAAAACCCTACCCCACCCCAACCACCTCAGCTCTCCCTCGCCGGTACTATCACCGATGTCTCACCTTTCATCCCGATAACCCTAGACCTCGCCGCCCACAACTTCTACCACTGGCGCCACCTCTCCCATGTCCACCTCAGCCGCTGCAGTCTCCGCCATCACATCAATCCAGCCGCTCCCCCGCGGCTGACCGACCCTTGCTGGATCAAGGATGACCTCACTGTCATCCAATGGATATATACCTGCATCTCCACCGAGCTCTTCAACCTTGTCTCCAACGACGACACCACCGCCGCTGAACTTTGGGCCTCTCTTTAGCAGCTCTTCCAGGACAACTCCGATGCACGTGTTAACGCCCTACACATCGAGCTCTGTGTAACACCCCGGATGTAATTTTCCATATTTGTATCTCCAACTCTTGCCATTTTCGGCTATGCGATATGATATATTCCCTCCGTGGTTGGGTTTTGTCTTTTGTTTTTCATTTTGTTTATGTCATGCATCTCATATCATGTCATCATGTGCATCTCATTTGCATACGTGTTCGTCTCATGCATCCGAGCATTTTCCCCATTGTCCGTTTCGCAATCCGACACTCCCACATGCACCGGCGCACCCCTCTTGTCTCCTTTTTGTGTGCGGGTGTTGAACGTTCTCGGAATGGACCGAGCCTTGCCAAGTGGCCCTGGTATAGCACCGGTAGACCACCTGTCAAGTTTCGGGTCATTTGGAGCTCGTTTGTTACTTCAACGGTTAACCGCACTCCCGCAAAGGCCTCTTTTAAGTTGCAGCCCAACACCCCTCCAAAACAGCCCAATAACCCATCTAACTCCCCTCCATGCTCTCGGTCGTTCGATCACGATCGTGTGGGCGAAAACCGCACCCCATTTGGTGTTGGAAATATGCCCTAGAGGCAATAATAAAAGTGTTATTATTATATTTCTTTGTTCATGATAAATAGTCTTTTATTCATGTTATAACTGTATTATCCGGAAATCGTAATACACGTGTGAATACATAGACCATAATATGTCCCTAGTGAGCCTCTAGTTGACTAGCTCGTTGTGATCAACAGATAGTCATGGTTTCCTGGCTATGGACATTGGATGTCGTTGATAACGGGATCACATCATTAGGAGAATGATGTGATGGACAAGACCCAATATTAAGCATAGCACAAGATCGTGTAGTTCGTTTTGCTAGAGCTTTTTCAATGTCAAGTATCTCTTCCTTAGACCATGAGATTGTGTAACTCCCGGATACCGTAAGAGTGCTTTGGGTGTACCAAACGTCACAACGTAACTGGGTGACTATAAAGGTGCATTACAGGTATCTCCGAAAGTGTCTGTTGGGTTGACACGGATCGAGACTGGGATTTGTCACTCCGTATGACGGAGAGGTATCTCTGGGCCCACTCGGTAATGCATCATCATAATGAGCTCAAGGTGACCAAGTGTTTGGTCACGGGATCATGCATTACGGTACGAGTAAAGTGACTTGCCGGTAACGAGACTGAACAAGGTATTGGGATACCGACGATCGGGTCTCGGGCAAGTAACGTACCGATTGACAAAGGGAATTGTATACGGGGTTTGATCAAATCCTCGACATCGTGGTTCATCCGATGACATCATCGAGGAGCATGTGGGAGCCAACATGGGTATCCAGATCCCGCTGTTGGTTATTGACCGGAGAGTCTCGGTCATGTCTGCATGTCTCCCGAACCCGTAGGGTCTACACACTTAAGGTTCGGTGACGCTAGGGTTATCAGGAAGACAAGTATGTGATTACCGAATGTTGTTCGGAGTCCCGGATGAGATCCCGGACGTCACGAGGAGTTCCGGAATGGTCCGGAGGTAAAGTTTTATATATGGGAAGTTGTTAAACGGGCACCGGAAAGTTTCAGGGTCATACCGGTATTGTACCGGGACCACCGGAAAGGTTCCGGGGGTCCACCGAGAGGGACCACCCCTCCCGGGGGGCCACTTGGGCTGCGTAGGGATAGCAGCCAGCCCCTAGTGGGCTTGGCGCCCCCCCCCCCCCTTGGGCCCATGCGCCTAGGGTTGGGGGGGAAACCCTAAAGGGGGCGCACCCCCCTTGCTTGGGGGGCAAGCCCCCCACCCTTTGGCCGTCGCCCCCCTCTAGGGTTTCCCCTAGAGGGCCGGCCCCCTTGCCCCTCTCCTCCTATATATAGAGGGGTGAGGGGAGGGCTGCGGTACAACACAACTCAAGGCGCAGCCCCTCCCCTCCCCAACACCTCTCCTCCTCCGTACGTGCTCGGCGAAGCTCTGTCGGAATACTGCTGCACCAACTGCACCACGCCGTCGTGCTGCCCTTGGAGCTGCCTTCCTCAACCTCTCCTTCCTCCTTGCTGGATCAAGACGGAGGAGACGTCGTCCGTCCCGTACGTGTGTTGAACGCGGAGGTGCTGTCCGTTCAGCACTTGGTCATCGGTGATCCGAATCACGACGAGTACGACTCCATCATCACCATCCCCTTGAACGCTTCCGCACTCGATCTACAAGTGGTATGTAGATGCAAACTCTTCCCCTTGACTCGTTGCTTAGATGAACTCATAGATGGATCTTGGTGAAACCGTAGGAAAATTTTTAATTTTCTGCAACGTTCCCCAACAGTGGCATCATGAGCTAGGTCTATGCGTAGTTCTCTTTGCACGAGTAGAACACAATTTTGTTGTGGGCGTGGATCTTGTCAACTTACTTGCCACTACTAGTATTTTCTTGCTTCAACGGCATTGTGGGATGAAGCGACCCGAACCAACCTTACACGTACGCTTACATGAGACCGGTTCCACCGATTGACATGCACTAGTTGCATAAGGTGGCTGGCGGGTGTCTGCCTCTCCCACTTTAGTTGGAGCGGATTCGATGAAAAGGGTCCTTATGAAGGGCAAATAGAAGTTGACAAAATCACATTGTGGTTATTCGTAGGTAAGAAAACGTTCTTGCTAGAACCCAATTGCAGCCACGGAAAAGATGCAACAACAATTAGAGGACGTCTAACTTGTTTTTGCAGCGATTGATCATGTGATGTGATATGGCCAGAAGTTGTGATGAATGATGAATTGTGATGTATGAGATCATGTTCTTTGTAATAGGATTCACGACTTGCATGTCGATGAGTATGACAACCGGCAGGATCCATAGGAGTTGTCTTTATTTTTGTATGACCTGCGTGTCATTGAAGAACGCCATGTAAACTACTTTATTGCTAAACGCGTTAGTCATAGAAGTAGAAGTAGTCGTTGGCGCGACAACTTCATGAAGACACGATGATGGAGATCATGATGATGGAGATCATGGTGTCATGCCGGTGACAAGATGATCATAGAGCCCCGAAGATGAAGATCAAAGGAGCTATATGATATTGGCCATATCATGTCACTACTTTATATAATTGCATGTGATGTTTATTATGTTTTATGCATCTTGTTTACTTAGGACGACGGTAGTAAATAAGATGATCCCTTACAACAATTTCAAGAAGTGTTCTCCCCTAACTGTGCACCGTTGCTAAAGTTCGTCGCTTCTAAGCACCACGTGATGATCGGGTGTGATGGATTCTTACGTTCACATACAATGGGTGTAAGACAGTTTTACATAGCAAAAACACTTAGGGTTAACTTGACGAGCCTAGCATGTACAGACATGGCCTCGGAACACGGAGACCGAAAGGTCGAACACGAGTCGTATAGAAGATACGATCAACATGAGAATGTTCACTGACGATGACTAGTCCGTCTCACGTGATGATCGGACACGGCCTAGTCGACTCGGATCGTGTATCACTTAGATGACTAGAGGGATGTCAAATCTGAGTGGGAGTTCATTCAATAATTTGATTAGATGAACTTAATTATCATGAACTTAGTCTAAAAACCTTTGCAAATATGTCTTGTAGATCAAATGGCCAACGCTCATGTCAACATGAACTTCAACGCGTTCCTAGAGAAAACCAAGTTGAAAGATGATGGCAGCAACTATACGGACTGGGTCCGGAACCTGAGGATCATCCTCATAGCTGCCAGGAAACAATATGTCCTAGAAGGACCGCTAGGTGACGCTCCCGTCCCAGAGAACCAAGACATTATGAATGCTTGGCAGTCTCGTGCTGATGATTACTCCCTCGTTCAGTGCGGCATGCTTTACAGCTTAGAACCGGGGCTCCAAAAGCGTTTTGAGCATCACGGAGCATATGAGATGTTCGAGGAGCTGAAACTAGTTTTCCAAGCTCATGCCCGGGTCGAGAGATATGACATCTCCGACAAGTTCTATAGTTGTAAGATGGAGGAAAATAGTTCTGTCAGTGAGCACATACTCAAGATGTCTGGGTTGCACAACCGTATGACCCAGCTGAATATTAACCTCCCTGATGAGGCAGTCATTGACAGAATCCTTCAGTCGCTCCCACCAAGCTACAAGAGCTTTGTGATGAACTACAATATGCAGGGGATGGTAAAGACCATTCCTGAAGTATTTTCTATGCTGAGGTCAGCAGAGGTTGAAATCAAGAAAGAATATCAAGTGTTGATGGTCAATAAGACCACTAAGTTCAAGAAGGGCAAGGGTAAAAAGAACTTCAAGAAGGACGGCAAAGAGGTTGCCGCGCCCGGTAAGCCAGTTGCCGGGAAGAAGTCAAAGAATGGACCCAAGCCTGAGACTGAGTGCTTTTATTGCAAGGGGAAGGGTCACTGGAAATGGAACTGCCCCAAATACTTAGCGGATAAGAAGGCCGGCAACACAAAAGGTATATTCGATATACATGTAATTAATGTGTACATTACCAGTAAGTAACTCCTGGGTATTTGATACCGGTGCCATTGCTCATATTTGTAACTCACAGCAGGAGCTGCGAAATAAGCGGAGACTGGCGAAGGACGAGGTGACGATGCGCGTCGGGAATGGTTCCAGAGTCGATGTGATCGCCGTCGGCACGCTGCCTCTACATTTACCTACGGGATTAGTTTTGAACCTTAATAATTGTTATTTGGTGCCAAGTTTGAGCATGAACATTGTATCTGGATCTCGTTTAATACGAGATGGCTACTCATTTAAGTCTGAGAATAATGGTTGTTCGATTTATATGAGAGATATGTTTTATGGTCATGCTCCGATGGTCAATGGTTTATTCTTAATGAATCTCGAACGTAGTGTTACCCCTATTCATAGCGTGAATACCAAAAGATGTAAAGTTGATAACGATAGTCCCACATACTTGTGGCACTGCCGCCTTGGTCACATTGGTGTCAAGCGCATGAAGAAGCTCCATGCTGATGGACTTTTAGAGTCTCTTGATTATGAATCATTTGACACATGCGAACCATGCCTCATGGGCAAGATGACCAAGACTCCGTTCTCCGGAACAATGGAGCGAGCAACCAACTTGTTGGAAATCATACATACCGATGTGTGCGGTCCAATGAGTGTTGAGGCTCGCGGAGGATATCGTTATGTTCTCACTCTCACTGATGACTTAAGTAGATATGGGTATGTCTACTTAATGAAACACAAGTCTGAGACCTTTGAAAAGTTCAAGGAATTTCAGAATGAGGTAGAGAATCAACGTGACCAAAAGATAAAATTCCTACGATCAGATCGTGGAGGAGAATACTTAAGTCACGAATTTGGTACACACTTAGGAAATGTGGAATCGTTTCACAACTCACGCCGCCTGAAACACCTCAGCGTAATGGTGTGTCCGAACGTCATAATCGCACTCTATTGGATATGGTGCGGTCTATGATGTCTCTTACCGATTTACCGCTATCATTTTGGGGATACGCTCTAGAGACAGCTACATTCACTTTAAATAGGGCACCGTCTAAATCCGTTGAGACGACACCGTATGAATTATGGTTTGGGAAGAAACCTAAGCTGTCGTTTCTAAAAGTTTGGGGATGCGATGCTTATGTCAAGAAACTTCAACCTGAAAAGCTCGAACCCAAGTCGGAAAAATGCGTCTTCATAGGATACCCTAAGGAAACTGTAGGGTATACCTTCTACTTAAGATCCGAGGGCAAGATCTTCGTTGCCAAGAACGGATGCTTTCTGGAAAAAGAGTTTCTCTCGAAAGAAGTAAGTGGGAGGAAAGTAGAACTCGATGAAGTACTACCTCTTGAGCGGGACAGTAGTGCAGCTCAGGAAGATGTTCCTGTGATGCCTACACCAACTGAAGAGGAAAATAATGATGATGATCAAGGTACTTCGGATCAAGTTGCTACTGAACTTCGTAGGTCCACAAGGACACGTTCCGCACCAGAGTGGTACGGCAACCCTGTCCTAGAAATCATGTTGTTAGACAACGGTGAACCTTCGAACTATGAAGAAGCGATGGCGGACCCAGATTCCAACAAATGGCTAGAAGCCATGAAATCCGAGATAGAATCCATGTATGAAAACAAAGTATGGACTTTGACTGACTTGCCGATGATCGGCAAGCGATAGAAAACAAATGGATCTTTAAGAAGAAGACGGACGCGGATGGTAATGTCACCATCTATAAAGCTCGACTTGTCGCTAAGGGTTATCGGCAAGTTCAAGGGATTGACTACGATGAGACTTTCCTCCCGTAGCGAAGCTTAAGTCCGTCCGAATCATGTTAGCGATTGCCGCATACTATGATTATGAGATATGGCAGATGGACGTCAGAACGGCATTCCTTAACGGGCATCTTAAGGAAGAACTGTATATGATGCAGCCGGAGGGTTTTGTCGATCCTAAGAATGCTAACAAAGTATGCAAGCTCCAGCGATCCATTTATGGGCTGGTGCAAGCATCTCGGAGTTGGAATATTCGCTTTGATGAGATGATCAAAGCGTTTGGGTTTATGCAGACTTATGGAGAAGCCTGCGTTTACAAGAAAGTGAGTGGGAGCTCTGTAGCATTTCTCATATTATATGTAGATGACATACTTTTGATGGGAAATGATATAGAATTCTTGGACAGCATTAAGGCCTACTTGAATAAGTGTTTTTCAATGAAGGACCTTGGAGAAGCTGCTTATATATTAGGCATCAAGATCTATAGAAATAGATCGAGACGCCTCATAGGTATTTCACAAAGCACATACCTTGATAAGATTTTGAAGAAGTTCAAAATGGATCAATCCAAGAAAGGGTTCTTGCCTGTATTGCAAGGTGTGAGATTGAGCTCGGCTCAATGCCCGACCACGGCAAAAGATATAGAAGAGATGAGTGTCATCCCCTATGCTTCAGCCATAGGATCTATTATGTATGCCATGCTGTGTACCAGACCTGATGTAAACCTTGCCGTAAGTTTGGTAGGAAGGTACCAAAGTAATCCCGGCAAGGAACACTGGACAGCGGTCAAGAATATCCTGAAGTACCTGAAAAGGACAAAGGACATGTTTCTCGTTTATGGAGGTGACAAAGAGCTCGTCGTAAAGGGTTACGTCGACGCTAGCTTCGACACAGATCTGGATGGCTCTAAGTCACAAACCGGATACGTGTATATGTTGAATTGTGGAGCAGTAAGCTGGTGCAGCTGCAAGAAGAGCGTCGTGGCGGGATCTACATGTGAAGCGGAGTACATGGCAGCCTCGGAGGCAGCGCATGAAGCTATTTGGGTGAAGGAGTTCATCACCGACCTAGGAGTCATACCCAATGCGTCGGGGCCGATCAAACTTTTCTGTGACAATACTGGAGCTATTGCCCTTGCGAAGGAGCCCAGATTTCACAAGAAGACCAGGCACATCAAGCGTCGTTTCAACTCCATCCGTGAAAATGTTCAAGATGGAGACATAGAAATTTGCAAAGTACATACGGATCTGAATGTCGCAGATCCATTGACTAAACCTCTCTCGCGAGCAAAACATGATCAGCACTAGAACTCTATGGGTGTTCGATTCATCACAATGTAACTAGATTATTAACTCTAGTGCAAGTGGGAGACTGTTGGAAATATGCCCTAGAGGCAATAATAAAAGTGTTATTATTATATTTCTTTGTTCATGATAAATAGTCTTTTATTCATGCTATAACTGTATTATCCGGAAATCGTAATACACGTGTGAATACATAGACCACAATATGTCCCTAGTGAGCCTCTAGTTGACTAGCTCGTTGTGATCAACAGATAGTCATGGTTTCCTGGCTATGGACACGGGATCACATCATTAGGAGAATGATGTGATGGACAAGACCCAATATTAAGCATAGCACAAGATCGTTTAGTTCGTTTTGCTAGAGCTTTTTCAATGTCAAGTATCTCTTCCTTAGACCATGAGATCGTGTAACTCCCGGATACCGTAAGAGTGCTTTGGGTGTACCAAACGTCACAACGTAACTGGGTGACTATAAAGGTGCATTACAGGTATCTCCGAAAGTGTCTGTTGTGTTGACACGGATCGAGACTGGGATTTGTCACTCCGTATGACGGAGAGGTATCTCTGGGCCCACTCGGTAATGCATCATCATAATGAGCTCAAGGTGACCAAGTGTTTGGTCATGGGATCATGCATTACGGTACGAGTAAAGTGACTTGCCGGTAACGAGACTGAACAAGGTATTGGGATACCGACGATCGGGTCTCGGGCAAGTAACGTACCAATTGACAAAGGGAATTGTATACGGGGTTTGATCGAATCCTCGACATCGTGGTTCATCCGATGACATCATCGAGGAGCATGTGGGAGCCAACATGGGTATCCAGATCCCGCTGTTGGTTATTGACCGGAGAGTCTCGGTCATGTCTGCATGTCTCCCGAACCCGTAGGGTCTACACACTTAAGGTTCGGTGACGCTAGGGTTATCAGGAAGACAAGTATGTGATTACCGAATGTTGTTCGGAGTCCCGGATGAGATCTCGGACGTCACGAGGAGTTCCGGAATGGTCCGGAGGTAAAGTTTTATATATGGGAAGTTGTTAAACGGGCACCGGAAAGTTTCGGGGTCATACCAGTATTGTACCGGGACCACCGGAAAGGTTCCGGGGGTCCACCGGGAGGGACCACCCCTCCCGGGGGGCCACTTGGGCTGCGTAGGGATAGCAGCCAGCCCCTAGTGGGCTTGGCGCCCCCCCCTTGGGCCCATGCGCCTAGGGTTGGGGGGGAAACCCTAAAGGGGGCGCACCCCCCTTGCTTGGGGGGCAAGCCCCCCACCCTTTGGCCGCCGCCCCCCTCCAGGGTTTCCCCTAGAGGGCCGGCCCACTTGCCCCTCTCCTCCTATATATAGAGGGGTGAGGGTAGGGCTGCGGTACAACACAACTCAAGGTGCATCCCCTCCCCTCCCCAACACCTCTCCTCCTCCGTACGTGCTCGGCGAAGCTCTGTCGGAATACTGCTGCACCAACTGCACCACGCCGTCGTGCTGCCCTTGGAGCTGCCTTCCTCAACCTCTCCTTCCTCCTTGCTGGATCAAGACGGAGGAGACGTCGTCCGTCCCGTACGTGTGTTGAACGCGGAGGTGCTGTCCGTTCAGCACTTGGTCATCGGTGATCCGAATCACGACGAGTACGACTCCATCATCACCATCCCCTTGAACGCTTCCGCACTCGATCTACAAGTGGTATGTAGATGAAAACTCTTCCCCTTGACTCGTTGCTTAGATGAACTCATAGATGGATCTTGGTGAAACCGTAGGAAAAATTTTAATTTTCTGCAACGTTCCCCAACATTTGGACACTCCTAGCTCCCTCTACCTCTATATATAGACCCCTTCCCCGAATTCCGGACGAAACCCTAGCAATTTTTTCCTCTCCGCGTCGCCGGGTGAAATCCGGACGGCCGGACACGTCCGCCCGCCGTGCCCGGACGAACCGCGCACCGCCGCGTGGCGCTCCGCCGCACCAGCCCCGCCGCCGGCCCGCGAGGCCCAGCGCCAGCCCTTCCCGCGCCTCCCCGGCCCGCGCGCGCCTCCCCGCCTCCCGCGCCTCCCGGCCCGACGCCGCCGCCTCCGCGCCGAGCCGGACGTGCCACCGCCTCCGGACGTCGCCGGCCGCCCGCCGTCGCCTCCCTTCGCCGCCACCGTCCCGGGAGCC
>NC_041383.1:666137346-666141854 GCF_002162155.2 Triticum dicoccoides | reverse complement strand
GCCGCCTCCGGACGCCCCGCCGCCGCGTCGTCCTCGCCCTCCGTCGGACCTCCTCCCTCCAGCCGCCCCGACCTCTCCTCCCTCCGGCCGCCCCAGCCTCTCCTCCCTCCGGCCGCGCCCCGACTCCGGCGAACCTCCGACCAGATCCAATCCGGCCAGATCCGGTTGACTTTTCCCCCCTCGTTGCATCTTTGTCGCATCGCATCTTCGCACCCGTAGCTCCGTTTTGGGTGTGTAATATGTCAAGTTGTTCGCCTCGAAGAGTACATCATTTTATTCCATTGCATCATTTACATTTGAGGTAATCTTGATGCCCGAAATGCTGTTGGAAGAGGGCTTCATAATGTTAGTTTCAGAATCTTATCAGCACGAGCTCTTTTGTCATTTTTGCCATGATTGATGTGTGCATCCTATGAACTTGGTCCCTAAATGTGTTTTAAACTAGGCTATGTCTTCTTTACAGAGGTGCTTACCATGTATTTTTGTGATCAATGTGGTGACTAGCGCAAGCATGCAAATTAGGCTTCGGGTTAATGCTGATTTTAGTCCCTGTTCTGCTGTAATTTTCATGCCACGTAAACATGTTGCTACAGAGAGATCCGTGTATTATTTGAGATACTTCAGTAAGGGTGTTTTGAAAACATTGTTTTGCTCTATCCATTCATGGTCCTGGTTGCAATTTTGGAGTAGCCTAGCATGTCATTTTCGTGCTCTACTTTTGCTTCAAAATGTTTCCTGGCAGATTGTTTACATGTTATTCAATTTGGCCGAGGTTGTTATAGTTGGTCCGGATATGCTATGATGTTGTTTCTTGCCATGTATAGCTTCTATGACATGTCTTCTTGATGTATGTATGCTTAGTTTATCATGAGGTGCTCTGTAGTGAGTGCATCGAGCTCACGAAGGTGCCTTCGTAATTATTTCAATGCCATGCTTTGTTTGCTGAAATCTGTTAACGAAACTTGCTATGTTTACGTGGGTGCCATCATATTTTCTGATCCTTTTTGGCTTATGGTCAGTAAGGGACTTTTGGTCTATGCTTTGAGTAGATTCATGCCATGCCTTGCTTTGCTATTATAAGTTCCTGTAGCATGTTGATAACCTGGCTCTGATACCAACTTGTAACACCCACGATGCGGCTATATCTCCCACGTGTCGAAGCACGACTTAGAGGCATAACCGCATAGTAGTTTTGTCGCAAGAAGGGTCATCTTCACACAATCCCATGTAATGAACAAGAATGGGATAAAGAGAGTTGGCTTACAATCACCACTTCACACAATACATAATTTAAGATCATACATCATTCAAATACACTCATAGACCGGCTACGGTCAAGTTCAAATGAAAAGAAAACAACCCCAAATGCTAGATCCCCGATCGTCCCGACTGGGCTCCTCTACTGACCATCTGGAAACGATACATAATAACGACCAAGGGCCTCATCAAATTCCCACTTCAGCTCAGTTGCGCCATCTGCGCCAGTATCCTCGGCACCTGCATCTGTTTTGGTAGAATCTATGAGTCACGAGGACTCAGCAATCTCACACCCGCGAGATCAAGACTATTTAAGCTCATAGGTAGGTAAGGGGTAATATGGTGGAGCTGCAGCAAGCACTAAGCATATATGGTGGCTAACATACGCAAGTGAGAGCGAGAAGAGAAGCAACGCATCGGTCGAGAAACTAGAAGTGATCAAGAAGTGATCCTGAAACTACTTACGTCAATCATAACACAAACCTCCTCCAGAAGCATGTCAAGTATGTCTGGACGCCTGAGTGTGACGTCGCTTTCAACACCCTCAAAGAGAAGCTAGTCACAGCTCCTGTCTTGACTCCTCCTGACGAATCCAAGCCATTCGAAGTTTTCTGTGATGCTTCCCTTCAAGGTCTCGGTGCTGTGTTGATGCAAGAGAAGAAAGTTGTGGCCTATACCTCTCGTCAGTTGAAGCCCAACGAAAAGAACTACCCCACTCACGATTTTGAGTTGGCGGCAGTTGTCCATGCATTGATAACATGGAGACATCTCTTATTGGGAAGGCAAGTGGACATTCTCACCGATCACAAGAGCCTCAAGTATATCTTCACTAAACCCAACCTTAACCTCAGGCAAACTCGATGGGTCAAAATGATTCAGGAGTACAATCCGAGTATCGAATATACTCCTGGCAAGGCGAATGTGATTGCAGATGCTCTGAGCAGAAAGGCTTATTGCAACAGTCTAATTCTCAAGCCGTTTCAATTGGATCTCTGTGAAGCCTTCCGCAAGCTGAATCTTCAAGTTGTTCCTCAAGGATTTCTTGCCAACCTCATAGTCTCTCCTACTTTGGAAGATCAAATTTGTGAGGCACAACTCCTGGATACCATGGTGAAGAAGGTGAAACGTGGTATTGACAAGGGCATTCCTAAATACAAGTGCTATCGCTTGGATGACAAAGATACTCTTTTCTTCGAGGATCGAATTGTGGTTCCAAAAGGTGATCTGAGAAAAGTCATCATGAATGAGGCACACAATTCCCTCCTATCCATTCATCCTGGAAGTACAAAGATGTACCATGACCTCAAGCAATCATATTGGTGGACTCGAATGAAGCGAGAGATTGCTCAATTCGTGAATGAATGTGATGTCTGCAGAAGAGTGAAAGCAGAACACCAACGACCAGCTGGTCTCCTTCAACCTCTTGCTATTCCGGAATGGAAGTTTGACCATATCGAGATGGACTTCATGACTGGTTTTCCTAAGTCCAAGCGTGGAAATGATGCTATCTTCATTGTCATTGACAAGCTTACCAAAGTGGCTCATTTTCTTCCTATCAAAGAATCTATCATAGCAGCTCAGCTGGCAGAGCTATACACCTCCAGAATTGTCTCCTTGCACGGTATTCCACAATTGATATCTTCAGATCGTGGAAGCATTTTCACTTCTAAGTTCTGGGACTCCTTTCAAACGGCCATGGGCACCAACATTCGTTTCAGCACAGCTTTCCATCCTCAAACAAGTGGCCAAGTCGAGCGAGTCAATCAAATCCTTGAAGATATGCTCAGGGCTTGTGTCATTTCCTTTGGCATGAAGTGGGAAGATTGTCTTCCATATGCCGAGTTCTCCTACAACAACAGCTTCCAAGCGAGTTCGGGCAAGGCCCCATTCGAAATTCTCTATGGCAGAAAGTGTCGTACTCCTCTTAACTGGTCTGAGACAGGTGAACGCCAACTTCTTGGCAACTACTTGATCACAGAAGCCGAAGAAATGTGCAAAGTCATTCGTGAGAATCTCAAAGCCGCGCAATCGCGACAGAAGAGTTACTATGATAGCAAGCACCGTGACTTGGCTTTTGAAATCGGAGACCATGTCTACCTCCGCGTCTCTCCAATGGAAGGCACTCGTCGCTTCGGTATTAAAGGGAAGATTGCCCCTAGATATGTGGGTCCTTTCAAGATCATTGGCAAAAGAGGCGACCTCGCCTATCAACTTGAGCTTCCATCCAACTTTGCAAACGTGCACGATGTGTTTCACGTGTCACAGCTTCGCAAGTGCTTCAAGACTCCTGAGCGCACTATCAACTTCGAAGAGATCGACCTCCAAGAAGATCTCTCTTATCATGAGCACCCCGTTGCTATTCTTGAAGAAACCGAGCGCAAGACTCGCAACAAGTCAATCAAATTCCTGAAAGTGAAGTGGTCACACCATTCCGACCGAGAAGCCACCTGGGAGCATGAGGATCACCTCCGTTCCGAATATCTGGAGTTCTTTCAGTCCTAGATCTCGGGACGAGATCCTCTTGTAGTGGTGGAGTGTTGTAACACCCCGGATGTAATTTTCCATATTTGTATCTCCAACTCTTGCCATTTTCGGCTATGCGATATGATATATTCCCTCCGTGGTTGGGTTTTGTCTTTTTTTTTCATTTTATTCATGTCATGCATCTCATATCATGTCATCATGTGCATCTCATTTGCATACGTGTTCGTCTCATGCATCCGAGCATTTTCCCCGTTGTCCGTTTCGCAATCCGACACTCCCACATGCACCGGCGCACCCCTCTTGTCTCATTTTCGTGTGCGGGTGTTGAACGTTCTCGGAATGAACCGAGCCTTGCCAAGTGGCCCTGGTATAGCACCGGTAGACCATCTGTCAAGTTTCGGGTCATTTGGAGCTCGTTTGTTACTCCAACGGTTAACCGCACTCCCGCAAAGGCCTCTTTTAAGTTGCAGCCCAACACCCCTCCAAAACAGCCCAATAACCCATCTAACTCCCCTTCATGCTCTCGGTCGTTCGATCACGATCGTGTGGGCGAAAACCGCACCCCATTTGGACACTCCTAGCTCCCTCTACCTCTATATATAGACCCCTTCCCCGAATTCCGGACGAAACCCTAGCAAATTTTTCCTCTCCGCGCCGCCGGACGAAATCCGGAGGGCCGGACACGTCCACCCGCCGTGCCCGGACGAACCGCGCACCGCCGCGTGGCGCTCCGCCACGCCAGCCCCGCCGCCGGCCCGCGAGGCCCA
>NC_041383.1:666068228-666136727 GCF_002162155.2 Triticum dicoccoides | reverse complement strand
GCCTCCAGACCGTCGCCGGCGGCCCGCCGTCGCCTCCCTTCGCCGCCATCGTCCCGGGAGCCGGCGAGCTCCCGTGGCCGCCTCCGGACGCCCCGCCGCCGCGTCGTCCTCACCCTCCGTCGGACCTCCTCCCTCCGGCCGCCCCGGCCTCTCCTCCCTACGGCCGCGCCCCGACTCCGGCGAACCTCCGGCCAGATCCGATCCGGCCAGATCCGGTTGACTTTTTCCCCCTCGTTTTTTCCACTAAGTCTTTCTGCTGTTAAAATCATTGCATCTTCGTCGCATCGCATCTTCGCACCCGTAGCTCCGTTTTGGGTGTGTAATATGTCAAATTGTTCGCCTCAAAGAGTATATCATTTCATTCCATTGCATCATTTACATTTGAGGTCATCTTGATGCCCGAAATGCTGTTGGAAGAGGGCTTCATAATGTTAGTTTCAGAATCTTATCAGCACGAGCTCTTTTGTCATTTTTGCCATGATTGATGTGTGCATCCTATGAACTTGGTCCCTAAATGTGTTTTAAACTAGGATATGTCTTCTTTACAGAGGTGCTTACCATGTATTTTTGTGATCAATGTGGTGACTAGCGCAAGCATGCAAACTAGGTTTTGTGTTAATGCTGATTTTAGTCCCTGTTCTGCTGTAATTTTCATGCCATGTAAACATGTTGCTACAGAGAGATCCATGCATTATTTGAGATACTTCAGTAAGGGTGTTTTGAAAACATTGTTTTTCTCTATCTGTCCATGGTCCTGGTTGCAATTTTGGAGTAGCCTAGCATGTCAGTTTTGTGCTCTACTTTTGCTTCAAAATGTTTCCTGGCAGATTGTTTACATGTTATTCAATTTGGCCGAGGTTGTTATAGTTGGTCCGGATATGCTATGATGTTGTTTATTGCCATGTATAGCTTCTATGACATGTCTTCTTGATGGATGTATGCTTAGTTTATCATGAGGTGCTCTGTAGTGAGTGCATCGAGCTCACGAAGGTGCCTTCCTAATTATTTCAATGCCATGCTTTGTTTGCTGAAATCTGTTAATGAAACTTGCTATGTTTACGTGGGTGCCATCATATTTTCTGATCCTTTTTGGCTTATGGTCAGTAAGGGACTTTTGGTCTATGCTTTGAGTAGATTCATGCCATGCCTTGCTTTGCTATTATAAGTTCCTGTAGCATGTTGATAACCTGCTCTGAACATTGCTTCGTGATGTTGTTTATGCCATGTCCAACCTGATATTTTTTATGCACTTTCTCCATGCTTGTTTGAACCTGTTATGATGTGAATTAGCCGTAGCTCAGTGTTCCTCTTTTGTAAAGCATGTCCTGTAGATGATCTCCATATGCTTTTTTTTCATGTTGGGGTGCTGTAGCATAATTTCTTGTTGCGTGCTAAGTAGCATCGTGCAGTTAATCGCAGCTTTGTGCCATACTTGTCTTGCTTGTCATTTGCAAACCGTGCATCCGAATCCGGTGATCTTTATATCGATTTCAACCGAAATCATCTCATCTTTTCAGCGGCATACTTGGTTTGCCAAGTTGGTGCCTTGTTCATCATCTTTCCTTCCGAAGCACGCATATGCATTGCATACCACATCTCGCATATCATGACATGTTTTGCATCATGTTGCTTGTGCATTGCACCGTGATTTATTGTGGTTCCTTGCTTGTGTTCTTGCTTTGGGTAGAGCCGGGAGACGAGTACGTGCACGAGGAACCTGTTGAGTACGCTAACGAGGATCCAGCTTTCGACAACTCTGAGAACCTTGCAGGCAAGATGACCATACCTTCGAAATCATTTCTATCTTTGCTTGCTAGTACTCGCCCTTTCGCTATGTTAGCCCTGCCTGCTTTTGTTTACCATGCCTACATATTGCCATGACAAACCTCTAACCAACCTGTCCTAGCAACCATTGATTGGCTATGTCACCGCTTTTGCTCAGCCCCTCTTATAGCATTTTTAGTTGCAGGTGAAAATGAAGTTTTTTCCTGGGCGGAACTTGGTTATTTTGGGATATCACAATATCTCCTGTTTAAACTAATGCACCTTATATACTTGGTAAAGGGTGGAAGGCTCGGCCTTATGCCTGGTGACTTGTTCCACTCTTGCCGCCCTAGTTCCGTGATACCGGTGTTATGTTCCTTGAGTTTGCGTTCCTTACACGGTTGGGTGATTTATGGGACCCCCTTAACAGTTCGCTTTGAATAAAACTCCTCCAGCAAGGCCCAAACTTGGTTTTACCATTTGCCACCTAAGCCCTTTCCCTTGGGTTTTCGCGAGCCCAAGGGTCATCTTTATTTTAACCCCCCCCCCCCGGGCCAGTGCTCCTTCGAGTGTTGGTCCGAACTGAGTAGACTGCGGGGCCACCTCAGGGAAACTTGAGGGTTGGTTTTACTTGTAGGATGTCTCATCCGGTGTTGCCCTGAGAATGAGATATGTGCAGCTCCTATCGGGATTTGTCGGCACATCAGGCGGCTTTGCTGGTCTTGTTTTACCATTGTCGAAATGTTTTGCGAACCGGGATTCCGAGACTGATTGGGTCTTCCCGGGAGAAGGTCTATTCCTTCGTTGACCGTGAGAGCTTGTGATGGGCTGAGTTGGGACACCCCTACAGGGTATACAATCTTTCGAAAGCCGTGCCCGCGGTTATGAGGCAGATGGGAATTTGTTAATGTCCGGTTGTAGATAACTTGACACTTGACCTCTTTAAAATGCATCAACTGTGTGTGTAGCCGTGATGGTCTCTTCTCGGCGGAGTCCGGGAAGTGAACACGGTTTGTGTTATGATTGATGTAAGTAGTTTCAGGATCACTTCTTGATCACTTCTAGTTTCTCGACCGATGCGTTGCTTCTCTTCTCGCTCTCACTTGCGTATGTTAGCCACCATATATGCTTAGTGCTTGCTGCAGCTCCACCATATTACTCCTTACCTACCTATGAGCTTAAATAGTCTTGATCTCGCGGGTGTGAGATTGCTGAGTCCTCGTGACTCACAGATTCTACCAAAACAGATGCAGGTGCCGAGGATACTGGCGCAGATGGCGCAACTGAGTTGAAGTGGGAATTTGATGAGGCCCTTGGTCGTTATTATGTATCGTTTCCAGATGATCAGTAGAGGAGCCCAGTCGGGACGATCGGGGATCTAGCATTTGGGGTTGTTTTCTTTTCATTTGAACTTGACCGTAGCCGGTCTATGAGTGTATTTGAATGATGTATGATCTTAAATTATGTATTGTGTGAAGTGGCGATTGTAAGCCAACTCTCTTTATCCCATTCTTGTTCATTACATGGGATTGTGTGAAGATGACCCTTCTTGCGACAAAACTACTATGCGGTTATGCCTCTAAGTCGTGCTTCGACACGTGGGAGATATAGCCGCATCGTGGGTGTTACATCTGCACTAGCATCCAAGGCGACTCTTCGGTCACCGTCTATTGCCAACGCATCAAGGCAATTGGCGACGAACTCCGTGAGCTCGGTGATCACGTTGACGATCGGACCCTCATCAGCGCTCTCCTCGTCGGCCTCGGGGAACAGTTTGAGAAGCAGGTCGCCTTCATCCCTATGCTGCGACCCTACCCCTCCTTCGCGGAGGTCCGCTCCATCTTGCAGCTCGAGGCACAGAACCAGGTGCGCAAGGCGACGCGTCCTTCCCAGTTGTTTCACGCCGCCCGACCCTCTGCACCATATGCGCCGCCTCCATTGCCTGCTCCATCGACACCTTCATCCTCGGCTCCTCCAGGCTCGCGCCCGAGCCCTAACTATCGGGGCAAAAACCCCGTCTACCGGCCGCCGCAGCCTCGACCTGCTGCTCCACCACCGGCGCCTCCTCCATCGGCCGCTCCTCCCATGTCTTTGCACCCTCAGCAAGACCCCTGGACTGATCTAGTTTAGGCATGGCACATGCCCTGGTTTGCACCATCTCCATACGGCGCTCCTCCCGCATACGCCGACAACTGGAGCCCGTGCCATCGCCCTGCTACGGTGCTCCCGACTTCCTTGGTCCGCGGCCACCGCCTCATGTCTACACTGCCACGACCTCTTCATCGCCAGGCGTCCAAGGATCACCTTACGGCTACCTGCCGGTACCCTATGCGGCCTATGCCTACGGCCCTGTTTCACCCATGCCGTACACGCACGCGCCTGTGCCCGGACCGCCAGCTACTCCACCACAGCCAGCCCGGGATGAAGCCGCCTTCATCGCCGCCATGAACAACTTTACACTCAGTAACCAAGGTATGGATTGGATTTTCGATTCCGGTGCATCCTTGCATATGTCTTCAAATATGGATATTCGATCAGCTTGTTTTCCTTCCGCTTATTCTTCCATCACCATAGGCAACGGCTCCCTTGTTCCCGTCTCTTGCACCAATCATTCTTCTGTACAAACAGATCATGCCAATTTTCAACTCCGCAATATTCTAGTGGAGGTGGTGTCACTAGTGACCATGAGATCCACTATGGCTACTATGTAACTTGTGCCCACGAGATCCATGATGACCTCCCTCACGTGCGGCACCTAAGATCCGAGTCTGCCACCCTCGTCGTCGTGTGGATGGAGGTGGAGGCATGGAGGAGCCGAGAGAGACTAAGGTGGTGGTGTGTGAAAGTTGAAGAGTTGGTGAAGCGAGCACATGAATAACGAGGACTCGGAAACAAGGTAACATAAAACGGGTCATATTGGTATTTTTGTATGGTCAGAAGTTACCACGTACACGATCACCTGCCAAGAAACTTTCTCGCTTCGCTTGCAAACATATAAACAGAAACAAGTGGAGAACACTTCATGGAAGTAAATCGAATAAAAAGTCCATTGTGCCTTAGAACACATGCCACATGGGACAAGTTTATTTTACCTTTTTAAAAGTCAATGTGCTCCTAGACGACTGATCAGTTGTGCCATTAAGAAATGAAGTTGGCGATGGGATAGAATAGGGGAAGCAATCAAACTTTATGCATCATTATTTTTATATCACTTCAACTTATCCTATTGTTATGAAAAAGATAACATGAAAACAGAGTAGAATGCTCTTAAGAAATGAAGTTGGTAATGCCCATTGCGTGCAGCTTCTTTTGAATCCTTGTATAATTTGTTAAATGGTCAAACAAAATGCATTACTTTTTTTTTATTAATTGATGATCCTCGTAACCAATGTATAATGGCTTGAATGGTTGTGGTTGTGGTTTGTGATTATGTTGAACCGCACAAATGGGAGTTATGTTGGGGCATATTCTAAGTGTAAGTATGCTACAATTGTTCGCAAATCACACTGTCTAAGCTGCCGTCACAATCATATGAACCTTCATACTTTGTAATGTAATACTATGATGTACACATAAATAGTTGATCCCATGAATTACATTTCTCTCAAAATGCACACATCTCAGCTCGCATGTCGTCTACGCATCCACATCATCAAGTACTTGTACTTCTTTCATATATTTTCTCAAGGGAATTTTTTTTCCGAAATTCATATATTTTTCTTTCATATATTATTTTTCTTGCACATGCAAGCTCCGCACATCATCAATTTATTTTTTCTTTTTAGAAACAAATCATTCTTCCAAGGCGAGAAGGTCACGATGCAATATAACGTGCAATCAGCCTCCATTTGTGGCTAAGCCTACTTTCGTTCGTATATGACAAGAATGTGAACGAGCTTTACACTCATATATTTTACTTATAGTGTTTATAAATTTATTACTATAAATTCCTGCATCAAGATGTAGGGTCTATATTAACTAGTTACCCCCTTCGTTTTTTTTACTCTGCATATACCATTTGTCCGACTTCGTAAAGTTTGACCAGTTTTATGAGACAAATATTAACATTTACAATACAAAATCAGTATTGATGCACTGTGAAAATTAATGTTCATATTTTATTACTTTAGTATTGCAGATGTTGATGTATTTTCATATAAATTATTGTTCATATAGTGTTTAGTTTGACTTCCAACACGGAGTGAAAAGAGACAAAGGGAGTATTAAGTAGTAGGAGTACTATGCACCCGCTCTTCCAATGCAGGAACACTGAAATTCTACAAATTCAGTTGTGGAGCCGCCGAGAAATAATAACCATATTAAGATCGAATGCCAATACGTACAGCCCTTTACCACTTTGTTTGGCTACAAATTTTCACACCGAGGTGCCTGCGATGATACACATTTCCAACAAAGGTGAACATCTTAAGCACATCACGCATTGCCTGTCTTTACATCAGAAAAGCAAAGCGGCGACCAATTAAGGTGTTCACTGCTTGCCTGCCCGGATGTCCTGCAGGAGCATGAGCCCGGCGGAGAAGACGACGAAGAGCAGCGGCGTGGGCACCTTGTCAACCGCGTCCCTCATCCTCGGCACCTGCCTGCCGGCGTTCTTGGCCGTGACGGCGAGCAGCGGCGCCGCCAGGACGGCCACCGCGGCCTTGTTGGCGAGGACGAGGCGGAGGTCCATCCTCACCCACTCCATGATCAGCTCCCGGAACTCCTGCTGCGTTATCCCCTTGTCGCGGAAGCCCTGCAGTCGATATATATAAAACCAAATCATTCCCATAGCTGAGCAGAAGGCCATGGATATACAGTAGAAATTTCAGAAATAGGAAGAGAGCAGAGACCTCCGCTTTCTCCTTGACGACCTGCATGCATGGAGGGTCCTTGTGAGGCCCCACCAGCTGCTTGTTGATGGAGCTGGATGAGATGCCCAACGAGACGGATCAGATCAAAGTTCATTAGTAGGAAACGAGAGGATAGGATGCATGAGGCGAAAGAGATCGATATCGATACTAAAACACGAACGGGATATATCCGTCTCACTTGTAAACCATGAGGGTGGCGACGTGGAGATTTTTGACGTCCAGGAGCTTGGCGTTCTTCTCGGCGTTGAGGACGGCCAGTTCGTCGAACACCTTCTCACATATCCTCACAACATCCAGCTTGCCTACGACCAACCAACACGTTACACCCTGTGCATGTCTCTCGAAGCCTGCACCGCACGAATGGATCAAGAAAATAGAAAGAAATTTACAAGATTAGTTACCTTGAGCTCTGTCCCACAGGCGGCCGAAGAAGCGCGCCATGGATCGATGCTCCTCCTCTGTCTCTGGCCGCGGTGGAGGGGAAAGAACGCGTACTACAAGTAGATAAGAGAAGAGAATTGCTAGGAGGCTATGGCAGGCAGCATATTTATGCTGCTGCTGATTGGGCTGTAGATCGGCAGTGGCTTGCAGGGAAGGTCAGGTCAGAATCAGCTAGCAGACCAGGCTGCGTATTGGTTACTGACTGAGCATTTGTGGGCCGGCAGTCCTTCCTTCCCTTGCGTTGCCTTGCTCCTCCGGCAACATAAATAATTCTCGATTCCTACCTTTTTCCTCGCGTGAACACCAAATCCAAGCACCAAGGCTAGTACGGACACCGCGACGCAAACCTCAACCTTTGCCTAAAGAAATCCTAATGACTCTCTTTTGAGCAAAAGTAATAGTAATCCTTATCAACTTTGGACCGTTCCCGTGGAAGAATCACGCTCACACAGTAGGCTAGTTACCATTCTTTCGAAAATTAAGTTAGTTTTTTTTTGAGTTGCCAGTTTCTTTGGATGGTTTCCAGTTTTTTTTTTCCAGCAGAGTGGTAACGGCATTCGATATACTGGGCCGCATGGGAACGGGCCACCCTACCACTCCTTTCTAGCCCATTAAGGCAGGTAACTCTCCAGCGGGTTCTCGCGCCACGCAACACCCTCGCCAGTCGTCTCTTCCCCACACGAGCACTGCAATTCTGGAACCGCCTCTTCTCTCTTGCCACCGGAGAACTGCTAAATTCGCTCGACACCATCGAAGAAGATGGAGCAAGCGACGTCGATCTCGTCGTCCTCCCGTGAACCTGGTTCGCTCCTGCTCTCCGTCTCCGTTTTGGTAGGAAAAATAGAGAAAGCTTCTCCATCCGATGCATGGAGGCGCGCGGTTCATCACGATCTGTGTTCTTACTTTTTCTTTTTTCTTTTTCTTTTTTGGCGGGAAGATCTGTGTTCTTACTATTCATGCGACGTTTCTACTGAAGCGCCGGCGCCGGATGAGAATGAGACGGGGATGGAGCAGGTTCTGGCGGATCTGCAGGCGCTCAAGGGGCTCTACGGCCTGCTTCACAGGGGCCCCCAGCCAAATGAAAATGTAAGATTGCTCGAACATCGATCAGCATGTTTTACTGCCTAAACCATTGCTTCTTTCGACAACTCTTCTTCAACTGCATCCGTCGATGCGTGCATTTTAAATTTCTGGATTTGCTAACTCTCGGTTGATCAATCGTGACTCTCTTAACGCTCAATCGCACACCATATTGGTTTTGAATTTCAATAGCAAATGCTGTTTTTTCCCACTGGATAAACTGAATGTTTTCTTAGATTCATATGAACAAGCTTGTAAAGTAGACTGGGAAATAAGATATTCTCAGTCCACTGAGATGATACTATATTGTTTTGCAATAAATTATTACAATTATTTTGACATTTTTTTTTCAATCGGCACATGAACAAATTGAGAAATAAGATTTTTGTATTGCCCTCAGACGTGTTTGGCTACCAAAGATTAGGAAGAACATAACATAACATAACAGAAAATGGCGATTCTATTCCAAATTAGTGCGATTTTTTTATATATTTTTTGCATGAGGAACAACTTTCCACGTCAAAGGCGGAAAAATGAGCTGTTGCCTTTGTTTCAAAAGAAATGAGTGGTTTGTTATTTCTAAGGCAAAATGTTACCAAAATGCACATTGTGAGGTTTACCATTGTCGTGTGCTAGTTTTAAGTGTAGAAATAAGCAACTATCCAGTTGCTTATTTGTAAAGTTCGCCATGATTTTCAAAATGTATGCCCATCCAATTTAAAAGAATAATAAAAAAACATTTGATATTGTCGGATTAGAAATAAGAATTTCTCACAAAACTTAGAAATATACACTCTCAAGAAATAAACGGGACTGTTTTTTCTACCCCTTGTCCTATCTTGGAGCGTCCCACGTTTTTTAGTTATGTCGATCCTTGCCTTGTTTCTGAGTATTACATAATGTTTCATTGGGTTGTTTGCTTGTTTCATAGTGTATCATAATGTTACACCGTTGAAGAGTGAAATTTTGTACTTCTGTCAGATCCTCCCTATCTTCCGATCGAGCTTGTATAAGGTTTATACTGCCTGCTAGGGCCGATAGTACTATACTGTTTGGACAGAGTCAGGGCCTTTGTCACCCCTAGGAGTCGTCTAGCGGAAAATTGTTTCTGGGTGGGGGTAAAAGAACCAAGAATCACCGATCTCTGCCTTTAAGGTTGAGATGAATCGATCTCGTTCGACGGAGCGAAAACACCTCATATGTCGAATTCCAGAAAACCAGCAAGAGGTTCCCCACTCTTTGATCCCGAGGGCCGAGCGACAACCTCGACCAGAGCTGAAGTTTCGTCATATTTTGATCAAGTTCCATGGGATTTCCCTTTATTTTAGAGTATATCGTAATGCTTCTTCGTATATTACCAAAGTTGCACAAAATATCCAACACACCGGACAGTAGATGAAATGCCGCCCACGGTAGATAACCATTTCTTCGAAACTTACATGATAGTAATTGCCAATATACAGAAAACTTCAGGCATCTTAGTTTCGTTTACATTTTCAGTTGCAACTCTAATTTAAACTCAACATTGATGCAGTTGAACGAGGCATCAAGAGATATGTTAATGAAGATGCTAGACAACGCTACTCAGCAGACTCTCCTAAGACAGGCAAAGGTAATAATACATTTGCAGTAATTATTATTGCCTTCTCGAGCAAATGCTGATAAGCAGAACGATCGCTCGTCTGTACGCTTGCAGTTGCTGTCAGGCCCCCTGATGTCTGCTGCTCTTGAGAGGAAGCTCTCGATCCAACCAGGCCGCCGGACAAGCGGCAAAGCCGAGCATCAACTGAAGCCGATCGCGTCGCCCAGCCCCAGCCTCTGCGCCAGCCAGATGTCCCGGAGGCTGAAGCCGCAGGTCTCGGTGAGAAGCCGGGACGCCCGCAGCGTGTACGACGACCATCGCCGCCGCGAGAGGGACGGTCGTCTCCTTGCTCGCGTCGACTCCGGCCGCTCGTCAAGAACCGCGATGCCGCAGCTCCATCAGAGGACTCCGGAGCCGCGCCTTTCCCGCCTCGCCTCCAACCGCTCATCCAGGGTCGCCGAGCCACGGCTCCATCCGAGCACTCCGGAGCAGCGCCTTCCCCGCGTCGCCTCCTACCGTTCGTCCAGGGTCGCCGAGCCACGGCTCCGTCGGAGCACTCCGGAGCAGCTCCTTTCCCGCGTCGCCTCCAACCGCTCGTCCAGGGTCGCCGAACCACGGCTCCGTCCGAGCACTCCGGAGCAGCGCCTTTCCCGCCTCGCCTCCAACCGTTCGTCCAGGGTCGCCGAGCCACGGCTCCGTCCGAGCACTCCGGAGCAGCACATTTCCCGGGTTGCCTCCAACCGTTCGTCCGGGGTCGCCGAGCCACGGCGCGGTGTGTCGAGAGGTCGCGCTCCGCGCGCCGACCGTAGCGACAGGCATAGCAGGCTGCGCGGGAGCTCTGGACGTGGTGATCATTCGTCGTCGCCGCCGTCGTCGTCCTCGCCAGAGCGGAGCAGCAGGCGCCGCTCCGTGTCCCGCGCCCCGTCGTCGCATGGTCGCGCCACGGTGCGAGGAGTGGGAGCGTATGGCTCCTCGACGCGTCGTTACAGCAGGAGGCTGGAGTCTGGGTTATCCATGGGCGTGAGGTCATGCCGCGGCTCCGAGCGGGCCGGACGCGGCGCGGCCACGCCGAGGCAGTCGTCGTCGAGCAGCGGCGAGGCGGTCACGATAAGCAGCCGCATCAGGCCGACCCGGGAACTCACAGAGCGCCGCGTACACGAATCTGAAGAAACAGGAGAACGGAGCCTTCGGCGGCGACAGAGGAAAGAAGGTGCCGTCGGTGGCAGCACCAGTATGGGCTGGTCAAGCCGCCGGCCGCGGCGAGCGCTGGACCCAATCACCTCCGGCAGCACGTACAGCAGCAGCTCGTCAGCTGCCGCTAGCCCGTCTCCCTCCACCAGCCCCACGGCGCCAACATCAACATCGGCCCCTTCAGCTTCTTCCTGCTCCTCGTCGGTGTCAGCGCCGCGGCGAGGCAGTGCGCTGCCGGAGCACGGATTCAAGGAGGCGTCGAGCGCGTCAAGAAGTCGCCGGCGCCGGGAAAGGCAGGAGAGAAGGGAAGGGCGGCTACGAATGTTCAAGGAGAAGCTCGCGCTGGTGTTCCACCACCGCCACGACCATCACCACCACCACCACATCGGTGGCGAGCGCTCCGGCAGCCCCGTGTCCAGACGCGATCGCCGCGGCAACAACAGCAAGTCGCCGTGGAGCTACCTCGGTGGCCTCGGCGGCATGTTCCACCGCAGCATTGGCCACGCCGCAAAGAAAACCCACGACGCAAAGAAAATCCACGACGCAAAGAAAAACAACGACGCAAAGAAAAACCAGGACGAAAAGAAAAAGACCACGAGCCGGACGGTGGTGCCGGTGCCGGCGCCGGCGAAGAAGCGCGGCGGGGGGCAAACGCACTCGCTGTTCGGCGCGCTGGTGAAGCACAAGTCGGGAACGCGGAAGGCACCAGCGCGAGCTCCGACGGCGCGCGCGGGTACCCAGAGCAGGATGCAGGTCAATAAGATGCACTGGTGGCAACTGCTGAGGCAACAGCACGCCCGGGCACAGGGTAAGGGCAGGCCTCTTCGTCGTTTAGGACAAGGGAAAGCACCGTAGTTTTATGCGCCTGGATCTGCAAGCACTCTTGTGCAGCGTGTACTACAACTTGTGTTCAATTTGTTTGCTTGCTTTGGTTGAGATGTTGACCTGCTGTGCTGTATGTTCTCACAATTAATTTGTTGTTGCATCGAGGGTACACAATAAAATTTGAGAACCCAAATGATAAGTGTCACATATTATATGCATGAAACTCCGGTCCTGTCGATAGCAATTCCATGGCAAATTTCAGTCATACTCCCTCCGTTTCTAAATATAAGTCTTTTTAGAGATTCCACTATAGACTACATACGGATGTATATAGACATACTTTAGAGTGTGGGTTCACTTATTATGCTCCGTATGTAGTCCTTAGTGAAATCTCTACAAAGACTTATATTTAGAAACGGAGGGAGTACATGACAAGTTTCTGTTAAAAAATAAACTGAAGCACAAAAAGTTGGGATCTCCTAACACAGGTTCTCACGTACATGTGTGAGTGTCGCTAGCCAATGGACCGAACGTTGGCTCTTATCTACGCGAAACTATAATAACTAAAAGCTAGCGGCCAATCTGCGACATTTAAAGTTTCGAACTGAAACAGTTTTTCAAAAGTGAAATATTTTTGAAACTCAACAATCTATCAAATCTGCGAATTCTTTTTAGAAAACTCAAATTTTCTGAAAACAGTGAATTATTTTTCAATGTGTGAACAAGGTGGTGATTCTGAACAAAAATTTGAAATGTGAACAATTTTTTAAAACACTAGCAATTTTTAAAACAGGAAAGTTTTTTGAAACTCATAAACAAAATGTGACATTTTTTATAAATTTGCTAACAATTTTTCAAAATTAAGTTCTTATGAAAACATGAACATTTTGGGTGTTTATAAATAAATTTTAACAAGAACATTTTTGCAATATTTGAACATTTTTTAATTTATGAACAAAGATTAAAAAACATGAATGCACTTTGCAAACATGAACATTTTTTAAATCTGCTGAAAAAATTGGTACATCTGAACAATTTTGTGAAACACGAACATGTTCTGAAATTTGGGAGTGAAATTCAAAAACACGGCATTTTTTGTTCATGTTTTAAAAAATAGTTTTTTTTAAAAAATATGTTTAATTAAATGCGTACACTGTTCAATCTTTGTGAACAAATTTTGAATAAACACAAACATTTTGAAAAAATACGAACATGGTTTTGGATATATGCTTTAAAAAAACTGGATCATTTTTTAAACTATAAACAAAATTTAAAAAATATGAACAAATTTGGAAACACGCAAATTCTTTTTGAAAGTCCCTCGAATAAAATTGAAAGCAGGTACATTTTTTCAAATTTGTGAACAATTTTTGAAAATTAGAACAGTTTTTGTAAACATGAAACTTTTTTAAATCCCTGAATTTTTTGAAAAAAATTAACAATTTTTGGAAACACGGTCATTTTTAGAAAAAAAAACCCACGAACATATAAACAAATATTTGGAAATGACAAAAAGAAAACGAAATTTGAAAGAAAAAGCAACAAAAGAAACATGAAAGAATAAATAAAAAAATAATATTCTTTTCAAAATTGTTAGCAAATATCATAAACAGAAACAATATTTGAAATTCAAAATTTTGGAACGGCGAACATTTTTTGAAAGTGTGAACAATTTTTGGAAGTACAAATTTTTCTCTCAAATTGCTAATATTATCTTAAAAAACGTGCTTTTTTTAAATTAAGAACATTTTTTGGAAATGCGATTTTTTTTTGAAATCTTAAAATTTTCAACTTTATGAACATTTTGTAAACACAAACATTTTTAAACTTTGAGAATATTTTTTTGTAAACATGAACATTTATTCAAATTTGTGAACATTGTTTTTGAAAAGATGATTTTTTTAGAACACCGAACACATTTTCAAATCTGAATTCTAAAGATTTTTAAAATGTTCATATTTTCATAAAAAGAAATAGAAAAAGGAAAGAAAAGAAAAAGAAACTGAAAAGATAAAAACAAAAAAGAAGTAGAAAAGAAAAATAGGAAAAAAGCTAAATGAAAAGCAGCCACGAAAAACAATAGAAAAAAAATAAAAACCGATTCGGTGAACCTTCTAGAAGGTTCCCAAAATCGGAGAAAAGCATAGGTACGCTAATTGCTAATGGCCGGCCCAGATCGCATCGCTCGCTCCTGAATCCTTTGCGAACCCTCGACAGTTTGACACAACGTGTGTCACATAGGATTTTCCTGAAAAGTTGCTATGCTTGCCATCCTCGCGTAACTAAACTTGCCATGTGCTTGTACCCAGTGGCGGAGCTTGCAGCCCAAAGGTGGGCGGGTCAGTAAGGAGAAAATAGTTTATGGGTTGCTGTTTTAAGACCGAGGAGTAGATATATACTGTATAAAATTTCATGGGCTGGGCGGTCCACGGCCCATTCAACCTTGCTGAAGCTCCGCTAGTGCTTGTACCTGATGTGTGGCACCTATCAGGGTCCTTTGAGAAAAACTCTCCTTCGCCAGACTGATTTCTCAGGCGCTTCCGTCTCATCATGCACGCGTCCCCGTGGGACTAGCCCCACCCCTGAGCCTTACCTTCGACTATCTCTTCTCATCCACACATGTCGTCGTCTTCCCCCCGATTTCCCAACCGCTCAGTTGTTGCCTTCTTCTCTCCAACATTTTTCTCCCGCAACCAGCATGCCGATGGATGCTCTTCCTCCACACTAGTGCCACGGATGCTCCTCCCCCAAGTATTGTTGCCCAACTAGATGTCTTGCGCCCCCTTCCTCAAGTGAATTGTGAGGAAGAGTGCCTCCCCCCATGGCGAATGCCTGCTATTGCAAAGGGCGGTGGTTCTAAGAAGTCGCCGATGAGTCATTGCTGAGATGCAACCACTGTGTTGCAACCAAGGTGTTGCTTGAGGGCGGTGCAAGCCTGCTGGCTACCGCCAGTGTTGCAATTGAGATAGCGCCAAAGTTGCACACACGTTGGTCGGTGCTCACCGGTGCGTGATGGCCTGCATAGGTCGTTGGGGGTTGCAACATCTCCTATGTTGCAGTGACAACATGCCCCGGTTGCACTGGTGTTTGGAGAGTCATGCAAGATGGAGGTGACTGCAAGATGGTCCATGTTGCAATTGGTGACCAACGGCCCATGTGCTTTTGCAACTCATTCAAGGTGACACCAACATGGTCCATCTTGTAATGGATGACCGCAACATGGTCCGCGTTGTGATGATTCGATGGCTACACGAGACAAATATAACTGATGACCCACAAGTATAGGGGATCAATCGTAGTCCTTTCGATAAGTAAGAGTGTCGAACCCAACGAGGAGTAGAAGGAAATGACAAGTGGTTTTCAGCAAGGTAATGTCTGCAAGCACTGAAATTGTAGGTAACAAGTTGTTTGATAGCAAGATAATTTGTAACAAGCAAGTAACGGTAACGATAACGGTAACAAAAGTGCAACAAGGTAGCCCAATCCTTTTGAGGCAAAGGACAGGCCAAAACAGTCTCTTATGATAAGCAAAGCGTTCTTGAGGGTACACGGGAATTTCATCATATCACTTTCATCATGTTGGCTTGATTTGTGTTCGCTACTTTGATAATTTGATATGTGGGTGGATCGGTCCTTAGGTGCTGTTCTTACTTGAAAAAACCTCCTACTTATGATTAACCCCCTCGCAAGCATCCGCAACTACGAGAAAATTATTAAGATAAAATCTAATCATAGCATTAAACTTTTGGATCCAAATCAGTCCCTTATGAAGTAGCGCATAAACTAGGGTTTAAGCTTCTATCACTCTAGCAACCCATCATCTAATAACTACTCCACAATGCATTCCCTTATGGCTAAATATGGTGAAGTGTCATGTAGTCGACGTTCACATGACACCACTAAGGGAATCACAACAACACCACTAAGGGAATCACAACATACATACCATCAAAATATCGAACACATATAAAGTTCACATGATTACTTGCAACATGACTTCTCCCGTGACCTAAAAAGCAAAAGTAACTATTCACAAATAATAATCATGCTCAAGATCAGAGGGGTATTAAATAGCATAATGGATCTGAACATATAATCTTCCACCAAATAAACCATATAGTAATCAACTACAAGATGTAATCAACACTACTAGTCACCCACAAGCAACAATCTAAGGTTCCGGTGCAAAGATTGAACACAAGAGATGAACTAGGGTTTGAGAGGAGATGGTGTTGTTGAAGGAAATATGCCCTAGATGCAATAATAAAGTTAGTATTTATATTTCCTTATATCATGATAAATGTTTATTATTCATGCTAGAATTGTATTAACCGAAAACTTAGTGCATGTGTGAATACATAGACAATACATAGTGTCCCTAGTATGCCTCTACTAGACTAGCTCGTTAATCAAAGATGGTTATGTTTCCTAACCATAGACATGTATTGTCATTTGATGAACGGAATCACATCATTAGGAGAATGATGTGATGGACAAGACCCATCTGTTAGCTTAGCATTATGATCGTTACAGTTTCATTGCTACTGCTTTCTTCATGACTTATACATGTTCCTCAGACTATGAGATTGTGCAACTCCCGAATACCGGAGGAACACCTTGTGTGCTATCAAATGTCACAACGTAACTGGGTAATTATAAAGATGCTCTACAGGTGTCTCCGAAGGTGTTTGTTGGGTTGGCATAGATCGAGATTAGGATTTGCCACTCCGTGTTTCAGAGAGGTATCTCTGGGCCCTCTCAGTAATGCACATCACTATAAGCCTTGCAAGCAATGTGACTAATGAGTTAGTTGCAGGATGATGCATTACAGAACGAGTAAAGAGACTTGCTGGTAACGAGATTGAACTAGATATGATGATACCGGCGATCGAATCTCGGGCAAGTAACATATTGATGACAAAGGGAACAACATATGTTGTTATGCAGTTTGATCGATAAAGATCTTTGTAGAATATGTAGGAGCCAATATTAGCATCCAGGTTCCGCTATTGGTTATTGACAGGAGATGTGTCTCGGTCATGTCTACATAGTTCTCAAACCCGTAGGGTCCACACGCTTAACGTTCGATGACGATTTGTATTATGAGTTATGTGTTTTGTTGACCGAAGTTTGTTCGCAGTCCCGGATGAGATCACGGACGTGACGAGGAGTCTTGAAATGGCCGAGACATAAATATTGATATATTGGAAGGCTATATTTGGACGTCGATAAGGTTCCGGAGAAGTTCGAGTATTTTCCGGAGTACCGGGAGGTTAGCGGAACCCCCCGGGGAGTTGATGGGCCTTAATGGGCTTTAGGGGAAAGGAGAGAAGGGCCACAAGGGGTGGCCGCGCCCCCCTTATGAGCTGGTCTGAATTGGACTAGGAGGGGGCGACACCCTCCGCCTTCCTTCTCCCCTCTTCCTCCTTCCCTCTTTCTCCTAGTTGTAATAGGAAGGGGGGGGGGGCGAATCCTACTTGGACCGGGAATCCAAGTAGGACTCCACCCCTTGGCCTGCCCCCTTCTAGGGCCGGCCTCCTCCTCCTCCCTCCTTTATATATGGGGGCAGGGGGGCACCCTAGAACACACCAAGTCTTCTCTTAGCCGTGTGCGGTGCCCCCCTCCACAGTTACACATCTCGGTCATATCGTCGTAGTGCTTAGGCGAAACCCTGCGCCGGTAACATCCTCATCACCGTCGCCATGCCGTCGTGCTGACAGAACTCACCCTCATTCTCAAATGGATCAAGAGCATGAGGGACGTCATCGAGCTAAACGTGTGCTAAACGCGGAGGTGCCGTAAGTTCTATACTTGGACCGGTTGGATCACGAAGACGTTCGACTACATCAACCACGTTACTAAATGCTTCTGCTTTCAGTCTACGAAGGTACGTGGACACACTCTCCCATCTCGTTGCTTTTCATATCCTAGATAGATCTTGCGTGATCGTAGGATTTTTTTTGAATTACTATGTTCCCCAACAGTGGCATCCGAGCCAGGTCTATGTGTAGATGTTTTATGCACGAGTAGAACACAAAGAGTTGTGGGCGATAATAGTCATACTGCTTACCACCAACGTCTTACTTTGATTCAGCGGTATTGTTGGATGAAGCGGCATGGACCGACATTACATGACTGCGGTCATGAGACTGGTTCTACCGACGTGCTTTTGCACATAGGTGGCTAGCGGGTGTCTGTTTCTCCAACTTTAGTTGAATCGAGTTTGACTAAGGCCGGTCCTTGTTGAAGGTTAAAACAACACACTTGACAAACAATCATTGTAGTTTTGATGCGTAGGTAAGAACAGTTCTTGCTATAAGCCCGTAGCATCCACGTAAAATTTGCAACAACAAAGTAGAGGACGTCTAACTTGTTTTTGCAGGGCTTGCTGTGATGTGATATGGTCAAGACATGATGTGATATAAATTGTTGTATGAGATGATCATGTTTTGTAATAGAGTTATCGGCAACTTGAAGGAGCCATATGGTTGTCGCTTTATTGTATGCAATGCAATCACCATGTAATTGCTTTACTTTATCACTAAGCGGTAGCGATAGTCATATATGCAATAGTTGGCGAGACGACAACGATGCCATGATGGAGATCAAGGTGTCGCGCCAATGGCGATGGAGATCATGACGATGCTTTGGTGATGGAGATCATGAGCACAAGATGATGATGGCCATATCATGTCACATATTTTGATTACATGTGATATTTATCTTTTATGCATCTTATTTTGCTTAGTACGGCGGTAGCATTATGAGATGATCCCTTACTAAATTTCAAGGTATAAGTGTTCTCCCTGAGTATGCACCATTGTGACAGTTCTTCGTACTGAGACACCGCGTGATGATCGGGTGTGATAGGCTCTACGTTCACATACAACGGGTGCAAGCCAGTTTTGCACTTCAGAATACTCGGGTTAAACTTGACGAGCCTAGCATATGCAGATATGGCCTGGGAACACTAGAGACCGAAAGGTCGAGCGTGAATCATATAATAGATATGATCAACATAGAGATGTTCACCATTGAAAACTACTCCATCTCACGTGATGATCGGACATGGTTTAGTTGATTTGGATCACGTGATCATTTAGATGACTAGAGGGATGTCTATCTAAGTGGGAGTTCTTAAGTAATATGATTAATTGAAATTTAATTTATCATGAACTTAGTCTTTTGCAAATTATGTTGTAGATCAATAGCTCGCGTTGTAGCTTCCCTATGTTTTTTATATGTTCCTAGAGAAAACTAAGTTGAAAGATGATAGTAGAAATGATGCGGACTTGGTCCGTGATCTGAGGTTTATCCTCATTGCCGCACAAAAGAATTATGTCCTTGATGCACCGCTAGGTGACAGACCTATTGCAGGAGCAGATGCAGACATTATGAACATTTGGCTAGCTCAATGTGATGACTACTTGATAGTTTAGTGCACCATGCTTTATAGCTTAGAATCGGGACTTCAAAGACATTATGGACGTCATGGCCATATGAGATGTTCCAGGAGTTGAAGTTAATATTTCAAGTAAATGCCCGGGTTGAGAGATATGAAGTCTCCAACAAGTTCTATAGCTAAAAGATGGAGGAGAATAGCTCAAGCAGTGAGCATGTGCTCAGATTGTCTGGGTACTACAATCGCTTGAATCAAGTGGGAGTTAATCTTGCAGATAAGATAGTGATTGACAGAGTTCTCTAGACACCATCACCAAGTTACTGGAACTTCGTGGTGAACTATAATATGCAAGGGATGACGAAATAAATTTCCAAGCTCTTCGTGATGCTGAAGTCGATGAAGGTAGAAATCAAGGAAAATCATCAAGTGTTGATGATTAAACAAGAGCACTAGTTTCAAGTAAAGGGCAAAGGGAAAGAAAGGGAACTTCAAGAAGAATGGCAAGCAAGTTGCCACTCCTGTGAAGAAGCCCAAAGTTGGACCTAAGCCTGAAACTAAGTGCTTCTACTGCAAAGGAAATGGTCACTGGAAGCGAAACTACCCCAAATATTTGGTGAATAAGAAGGATGGCAAAGTGAACAAACGTATATTTGATATACATGTTATTGATGTGTACCTTACTAATGCTCGTAGTAACCCCTGGGTATTTGATACTTGTTCAGTTGCTAAGATTAGTAACTCTAAACGGGAGTTATAGAATAAATAGAGACTAGTTGAGGGTGAAGTGACGATGTATGTTGGAATTGGTTCGAAGATTGATATGATCATCATCGCACCCTCCCTATGCTTTCGGGATTAGAGTTGAACCTAAATAAATGTTATTTGGTGTTTGCATTAAAGCATGAATATGATTAGATCATGTTTATTGCAATACAGTTATTCATTTAAGACAAAGAATAATTGTTATTCTATTTACATGAATAAAACCTTCTATGGTCATACACCCAATGTTGATGGTTTATTGAATCTCGATCGTAGTGATACACATATTCACAATATTGATGCCAAAAGATGCAAAATTGATAATGATAGTGCAACATACTTGTGGCACTGCCATTTAGGTCATATTGGTGTAAAGCGCATGAAGAAACTCCATGCTGATGGGCTTTTGGAATCACTTAATTATGAATCACTTGGTACTTGCGAACCATGCTTCATGGGCAAGATGACTAAAACTCCATTTTCTGAAACAATGGAACGAGCTACTGACTTATTGGAAATAATACATACCGATGTATGTGGTCCAATGAGTGTTGAGGCTTGTGGCGGGTATCATTATTTTCTGACCTTCACAGATGATTTGGGCAGATATGGGTATATCTACTTAATGAAACACAAGTCTGAAACATTTGAAAAGTTCAAAGAATTTCATAGTGAAGTGGAGAATCATTGTAACAAGAAAATAAAGTTTCTACGATCTGATCGTGGAGGTGAATATTTGAGTTAGGAGTTTGGCCTTCATTTAAAACAATGTGGAATAGTTTCACAGCTCACACCACTTGGAACACCACAGCATAATGGTGTGTCCGAACGTCGTAACCGCACTTTATTAGATATGGTGCGATCTATGATGTCTCTTACCATTTTACCACTATTGTTTTGGGATTATGCATTAGAGACAGCTAAAGCACATTAAACAGGGCACCATCGAAATCCATTGAGACAACACCGTATGAACTGTGGTTTGGCAACAAACCTAAGCTGTCGTTTCTTAAAGTTTGGGGCTGCGATGCTTATGTGAAAAAGCTTCAACTTGATAAGATCGAACCCAAATCGGAGAAGTGCATCTTCATAGGATACCCAAAGGAAACTGTTGGGTACACCTTCTATCACAAGATCGGAAGGGAAGATATTCGTTGCTAAGAATGGATCCTTTCTAGAGAAGGAGTTTCTCTCGAAAGAAGTGAGTGGGAGGAAAGTAGAACTTGATGAGGTAACTGTACCTTCTCCCAAATTAGAAAGTAGTTCATCACAGAAATCAGTTCTAGTGATTTCTACACCAATTAGTGAAGAAGCTAATGATGATGATCATGAAACTTCAGATCAAGTTACTACCAAACCTCATAGGTCAACCAATGATGGTCTGCACCAGAGTGGTACGATAATCCTATTCTAGAAGTCATGTTACTATACCATGATGAACCTACAAACTATGAGGAAGCGATGATGAGCCTAGATTCCGCGAAATGGCTTGAGGCCATGAAATCTGAGATATGATCCATGTATGAGAACAAAGTATGGAGTTTGGTAGACTTGCCTGATGATCGGCAATCCATTGATAATAATTGTATCTTCAAGAGGAAGACAAACGCTGATAGTGGTGTTACTATCTAGAAAGCTCGACTTGTCGCAAAAGGTTTTAGACAAGTTCAAGGTGTTGACTACAAATGAGATTTTCTCAACTGTAGCGATGCTTAAATCCGTCTGAATCATGTTAGCAGTTTCCATATTTTATGAAATCTGGCAAATGGATGTCAAAACTGCATTCCTTAAATGGATTTTTCTTAAAGAAGAGTTGTATATGATGCAACTAGAAGGTTTTATCGATCCTAAAGGTACTAACAAGGTGTGCAAGCTCCAGCGATCCATCTATGGATTGGTGCAAGCATCTCGGAGTTGGAATATACGTTTTGATGAGTTGATCAAAGCATATAGTTTTATACAGACTTGCGGTGAAGCCTGTATTTACAAGAAAGTGAGTGGGAGCACTACAACCTTTTTGATAAGTTTATGTGAATGACTTATTGTTGCTCGGAAATGATGTAGAATTTTCTGGAAAGCATAAAGGAAAGTTTGAAAGGAGATTTTCAAAGAAAGACCTCAGTGAAGCTGCTTACATATTGGGCATAAAGATCTATAGAGATAGATCAAGGCGCTTGATAAGATTTTCAATGAGTAAATACATTGACAAGATTTTTGAAAGATTTCAAAATGGATCAGTCAAAGAAGGAGTTCGTGCCTGTATTACAAGGTGTAAAGTTGAGTATGACTCAAAGCCCGACCACGGCGGAAGATAGAAATAGAATGAAAGTCATTCCCCATGCCTCATTCATAGGTTCTATAAAGTATGCCATGCTATGTACCAGACCAATTGTGTGCCTTGCTATGAGTTTTGCAAGGGGGTACGATAGTGATCCAAGAGTGGATCACTGTATAGTGGTCAAAGTTATCCTTAGTTACCTAAGAGGACTAAGGAAGTATTTCTCGGTTATGGAGGTGATAAAGATTTCGTCGTAAAGAGTTACGTCCATGTAAGCTTTTACACCGATCCAGATGACTCTAAGTCTGAATCTGGATACATATTGAAAGTGGGAGCAATTAGCTAGAGTAGCTCCATGCAGAGAATTGTAGACATAAATTATTTGCAAAGTGCATACAAATCTGAATGTGACAGACCCGTTGACTAAACTTCTCTCACGAGCAAAACATGATCACACCTTGGTACTCTTTGGGTGTTAATCACATAGCGATGTGAACTAGATTATTGACTCAAGTAAACCCTTTGGGTGTTGGTCACATGGTGATGTGAACTATGGGTGTTAATCACATACAGATGTGAACTATTGGTGTTAAATTACATGGCGATGTGAACTAGATTATTGACTCTAGTGCAAGTGGGAGACTAAAAGAAATATGCCATAGAGGCAATAATAAAGTTATTATTTATATTTCCTTATATCATAATAAATTTTTATTATTCATGCTAGAATTGTATTAGCCGGAAACTTAGTGCATGTGTGAATACATAGACAATACATAGTGTCCCTAGTATGCCTCTACTAGACTAGCTCGTTAATCAAAGATGGTTATGTTTCCTAACCATAGAAATGTTTTTTCATTTGATGAACAAGATCACATCATTAGGAGAATGATGTGATGGACAAGACCCATCTGTTAGCTTAGCATTATGATTGTTACAGTTTCATTGCTACTACTTTCTTCATGACTTATACATGTTCCTCAGACTATAAGATTATGCAACTCCCGAATACCGGAGGAACACCTTGTGTGCTATCAAACGTCACAACGTAACTGGGTGATTATAAAGATGCTCTACAGGTGTCTCCGAAGGTGTTTGTTGGGTTGGCATAGATCGAGATTAGGATTTGTCACTCCGTGTTTCGGAGAGGTATCTCTGGGCCCTCTCGGTAATGCACATCACTATAAGCCTTGCAAGCAATGTGACTAATGAGTTAGTTGCGGGATGATGCATTACAGAATGAGTAAAGAGACTTTCTGGTAATGAGATTGAACTAGGTATGATGATACCAACGATCGAATCTCGGGCAAGTAACATACCGATGACAAAGTGAACAACGTATGTTGTTATGCGGTTTGACCGATAAAGATCTTCATAGAATATGTAGGAGCCAATATGAGCATCCAGGTTCCGCTATTGGTTATTGACTGGAGATGTGTCTCGGTCATGTCTACATAGTTCTCGAACCCGTAGGGTCTGCATGCTTAACGTTCGATGACGATTTATATTATGAGTTATGTGTTTTGATGACTGAAGTTTGTTTAGAGTCCCAAATGTGATCGCGGACGTGACGAGGAGTCTCTAAATGGTCGAGACATAAAGATTGATATATTGGAAGGCTATATTCGGACATCGGAAAGGTTCCAGAGAAGTTCGGGTATTTTCTGGAGTACCAGGAGGTTACCGGAACCCCCTGGGGAGTTGATGGGCCTTAATGGGCTTTAGGGGAAGGGTGAGAAGGGCCACAAGGTGTGGCCGCGCCTCCCCCATGGGCTGGTCCGAATTGGACTAGGAGGGGGCGGCGCCCTATGCCTTCCTTCTCCCCTCTTCCTCCTTCCCTCTTTCTCCTAGTTGGAATAGGAAGGGGGGGGGCGAATCCTACTTGGACCGGGAGTTCAAGTAGGACTCCCACCCTTGGTGTGCCCCCTCTAGGGCCAGCCTCCTCCTCCTCCCTCCTTTATATACAGGGGTAGGGGGGCACCCTAGAACACACCAAGTCTTCTCTTAGCCGTGTGCGGTGCCCCCCTCCACAGTTACACACCTCGGTCATATCATCGTAGTGCTTAGGCGAAGCCCTGCGCCGGTAACATCATCATCACCGTCGCAACACCGTCATGCTGATGGAACTCACCCTCATCCTCAACAGGATCAAGAGCAGGAGGGACGTCATCGAGCTGAACGTGTGCTGAACGCGGAGGTGCCGTACGTTTGGTACTTGGATCAGTTGGATCGCGAAGACGTTCGACTACATCAACCGCGTTACTAAACGCTTTCCCTTTCGGTCTACGAGGGTACGTGGACACACTCTCCTGTCTCATTTCTTTGCATCTCCTAGATATATCTTGCGTGATCGTAGGAATTTTTTTTGAATTGCTACGTTCCCCAACAGTTGTTGCCCTCCCAAAGATGGGAGAGTTGTTGGTGATGATGATGATGGTTTCCCCCTCTAGGAGGGAAGTTCCCCTGGCAGAATCGCTCCGCCGGAGGGCAAAAAGTGCTCCTGCCCAAGTTCCACCTCGAGCCGGTGGCGCTTCGTCCCGAAAGTCCTCTATTATTCTTTCTAGATCAAAATGACTTATATACCAGAAGAGGGGCACCGGAGGTGGCCTGAGGAAGGCACAACCCACCAGGGCACGCTTGGGCTCCCTGGTGCGCCCAGGTGGGTTGTGCCCACCTGGTGGCCCCCTAGTTATTTGCTCCAATATTTCTTAAATATCTCATAAAAAATCTCCGTAAAGTTTCATCTTATTTGGAGATGTGCAGAATAGGTAACTTTGACGTAGCTTTTCCAGGTCCAAAATTCTAGTTGCCGGTATTCTCCCTCTTTGTGTAAACCTTGCATATTATGAGAGAAAAGGAATTATAATTACTCCCAAAAGCATTATTATGCATAAAAAGATTATAAATAATAGTAGTAAAATATGATGCAAAATGGACGTATCAACTCCCGCAAGCTTAGATCTCGCTCTCCTCAAGCGAAAACCAAAATTGAAAAACATGTCCACATGCTTAGAGAGAGAGAGAGGCGTCGATAAAAACAAAATATCGACATGGAAGAATCATGCATATTATTATAACAACAAGTAACTTTATCAAACAACTTTTATCACATAACTTCTCATGAACAAGTAACAATTCATCACAACATTGAAGTATAAAGCATAAACCTTATTGAAAATGAACAAACTATGTTCTCAGTCAACCTTGCTACTACAATTCATCTTATTTCCAGGGAGGGTCATGTTTTGGAGCCTTTTGGCAAGTCCACATACTCAACCATCACTTAACCTTTTATGATTGCTAACACTCACGCATACCCATGAACAAAAATTTTCAACTAGACACATAGAAAGATAGGGGCTTATTGTTTTGCCTCCCAAAGTATTCACCTCAAGGGTGATGTCAACAATAATAACTCATGCCTACTCATATCCAACTGGATATATGTGCCCATATCTTTCCTCACCACATGGTGCTTGCAAAAAGTGAAAATAAAAGGAATATGGAAGGATACTTTGACTCTTACATACAAGTAAATGCATAAAAGTAAAAGATAGGCCCTTCGCCAGAGGGAAGCAGAGGTTTTCATGCGCTTATTTGTTTGTATGCCAAATCCCTTAATGCAAAAGAACATCACGTTATATTGCCCCTTATGATAGCAACCTTTATTATGCAGTCTGTCGCTTTTATTCTTTGCCATCACAAGTTAGTACAACGCTCAATTTTCTCTTACACAAAATGATCCAACACATTTAGAAGCAATTTTTATTGCCTTATTGCAGCGATGATAACTTACTTGAAGGATCTTACTCCAACGTATCTATAATTTATGAAGTATTCATGCTATTATATTATTTGTTTTGGATGTTTATGGGCTTTACTAAGCACTTTATTATTATTTTTGGGACTAACCTATTAACCGGAGGCCCAGCCCATATTGTTGTTTTCTTGCCTATTTCAGTGTTTCGAAGAAAAGGAATATCAAACGGAGTCCAAACGGAATGAAACCTTCGGGAAAGTTATTTTTGGAACGGAAGCAATCCAGGGGACTTGGAGTGCACGTAAGGGAAACTTCGAGGTGGCCATGAGGCAGGGGTCCCCCCCTCTGGGCGCGCCCCCACCCTCGTGGGCCCCTCGAGGCTCCCCTGACCGACTTCTTTCGCCCATATATCTCCATATACCCTAAAAACACCGGCGAGTAAGATAGATCGGGAGTTCCGCCGCCGCAAGCCTCTATAGCCACCAAAAACCAATCGGGACCCTGTTCCGGCACCCTGCCGGAGGGGGATCACTCACCGGTGGCCATCTTCATCATCCCGGTGCTCTCCATGACGAGGAGGGAGTAGTTCACCCTCGGGGCTGAGGGTATGTACCAGTAGCTATGTGTTTGATCTCTCTCTCTCATGTTCTTGATTTGGCACGATCTTGATGTATCACGAGCTTTTCTATTATAGTTGGATCTTATGATGTTTCTCCCCCTCTACTCTATTGTAATGGATTGAGTTTTCCCTTTGAAGTTATCTTATCGGGTTGAGTCTTTAAGGATTTGAGAACACTTGATGTATGTCTTGCCGTGCTTATCTGTGGTGACAATGGGATATTCACGTGATCTACTCGATGTATGTTTTGGTGATCAACTTGCGGGTTCTGTGTGCTTGGGAATCTATGCATAGGGGTCGGCACATGTTTTCGTCTTTACTCTCCGGTAGAAACTTTGGGAAGACTTGGGTGAAGTCTATATTATCTTGCTGTAAAAAACAGAAACTTCCGCACTCACGAGATTAGTTGCCATTGTTTACTGGAGAGTGATTTTAGCTTGATTCTTTTTGAAGATGATTAATAGACATATTACTCAGGTCCACCAATTTATTTCAGAATTTTTGGAGTTACAGAAGTATACGTTTCATACAGATTACTACATACTGTTCTGTTTTTGACAGATTCTGTTTTCTATGTGTTGTTTGCTTATTTTGATGAATCTATGAGTAGTGTCGGAGGGTATGAACCATATAGAAGTTGGAATACAATAGATATTACACTAATATGAATTTAGAATGAGTTCACAACAGTACCTAAGTGGTGATTTATTTTCTTATACTAACGGAGCTTACGAGTTTTGTTTTGAGTTTTGTGTTGTGAAGTTTTCAAGTTTTGGGTAAAGATTCAATGGACTATGGAATAAGGAGTGGAAAGAGACTAAGATTGGGGATGCCCAAGGCACCCCAAGGTAATATTCAAGGACAACCAAGAGCCCAAGCTTGGGGATGCCCCGGATGGCATCCCCTCTTTCGTATTCGTTCATCGGTAACTTTACTTGGAGCTATATTTTTATTTACCACATGATATGTGTTTTGCTTGGAGTGTCATTTTATTTTGTTAGTATTTGCTTTCTGTTATTTAGAATAATGTTTTGTATCTATATTTTCAATAAAAATGTCAAGGATAGCCTTTACCATGCTTATTTTGCAAGTATGCATGTTGTTGTTTCAAAACAGAAAGTTTACCATTGTCATAGAGTGATATAATGTTGAATCTTTTTGCATATTGAGTGTTGGGGAACATTGCAGAAAATTAAAAATTTTCCTACGGTTTCACCAAGCTCCATCTATGAGTTCATCTAAGCAATGAGTCATGGGAGAGATATTGCATCTACATACCACTTGTAGATCGCGTGCGGAAGCGTTCGAGAGAACGGTGATGATGGAGTCGTACCCGCCGTGATTCAAATCACCGGTGACCAAGTGCAGAACGGACAGCACCTCCGCGTTCAACACATGTACAGAGCAGATGACGTCTCCTCCTTCTTGATCCAGCAAGAGGGAAGGAGAGGTTGATGATGATCCAGCACCACAACGGCGTGGTGGTGGATGCAGCAGAACTCCGGCAGGGCTTCGCCAAGCTGCTGCGGGAGGAGGACGAGGTGTAGCAGGGGGAGGGAGGCGCCAATGCACAGGGTACGACTTCCCTCCCCCTGCCCTCCTTTATATAGGCCCCTAGGGGGGGCGGCCCTGGGAGATGCAATCTCCCAAGGGGGCGGCGGCTAGGGGGGTGGAGTGCCCCCCAAGGCAAGTGGTGCGCCCCCCCACCTAGGGTTTCCAACCCTAGGCGCAGGGGGGGGCCCAAGGGGGGGCGCACCAGCCCACTAGGGGCTGGTTCCCCTCCCACTTCAGCCCACGGGGCCCTCCGGGATAGGTGGCCCCACCCGGTGGACCCCCGGGACCCTTCCGGTGGTCCCGGTACAATACCGGGTAACCCCGAAACTTTCTCGATGGCCGAAACATCACTTCCTATATATAATTCTTTACCTCCGGACCATTCTGGAACTCCTCGTGATGTACGAGATCTCATCCAGGACTTCGAACAACTTTCAGTATGCTGCATACTCATATTCATACAACCCTAGCGTCACCGAACCTTAAGTGTGTAGACCCTACGGGTTCGGGAGACATGCAGACATGACCGAGACGGCTCTCCGATCAATAACCAACAGCGGGATCTGGATACCCATGTTGGCTCCCACATACTCCTCGATGATCTCATCGGATGAACCACGATGTCGAGGATTCAATCAACCCCGTATACTATTCCCTTTATCAGACGGTATGTTACTTGCCCGAGACTCGATCGTTGGTATCCCAATACCTCGTTCAGTCTCGTTACTGGCAAGTCACTTTACTCGTACCGTAATGCATGATCCCGTGACCAGACACTTGGTCACTTTGAGCTCATTATGATGATGCACTACCGAGTGGGCCCAGTGATACCTCTCCGTTATACGGAGTGACAAATCCCAGTCTCGATCCGTGTCAACCCAACAGACACTTTCGGAGATACCTGTAGTGCACCTTTATAGTCACCCAGTTACGTTGTGACGTTTGGTACACCCAAAGCACTTCTACGGTATCCGGGAGTTACACGATCTCATGGTCTAAGGAAAAGATACTTGACATTGGAAAAGCTCTAGCAAAACGAACTACACGATCTTGTGCTATGCTTAGGATTGGGTCTTGTCCATCACATCATTCTCCTAATGATGTGATCTCGTTGTCAACGACATCTAATGTCCATAGTCAGGAAACCATGACTATCTGTTGACCAACGAGCTAGTCAACTAGAGGCTTACTAGGGACGTATTGTGGTCTATGTATTCACACGTGTATTACAATTTCTGGATAATACAATTATAGCATGAATAAAAGACAATTATCATGAACAAGGAAATATAATAATAATCCTTTTATTATTGCCTCTAGGGCATATTTCCAACAGTCTCCCACTTGCACTAGAGTCAATAATCTAGTTACATTGTGATGAATCGAACACCCATAGAGTTCTGGTGTTGATCATGTTTTGCTCGCGGAAGAGGTTTAGTCAACGGATCTGCGACATTCAGATCCGTATGTACTTTGCAAATATCTATGTCTCCATATTGAACATTTTCACGGATGGAGTTGAAACGACGCTTGATGTGCCTAGTCTTCTTGTGAAACCTAGGCTCCTTGGCAAGGGCAATAGCTCCAGTGTTGTCACAGAAGAGTTTGATCGGCCCCGACGCATTAGGTATGACTCCTAGGTCGGTGATGAACTCCTTCACCCATATTGCTTCATGCGCTGCCTCCGAGGCTGCCATGTACTCCGCTTCACATGTAGATCCCGCCATGACGCTCTGCTTGCAGCTGCACCAGCTTACTGCCCCACCATTCAACATATACACGTATCCGGTTTGTGACTTAGAGTCATCCAGATCTGTGTCGAAGCTAGCGTCGACGTAACCCTTTACGACGAGCTCTTCATCACCTCCATAAACAAGAAACATGTCCTTTGTCCTTTTCAGGTACTTCAGGATATTCTTGACCACTGTCCAGTGTTTTTGTAACCTTCCTACCAAACTTACGGCAAGGTTTACATCAGGTCTGGTACACAACATGGCATACATAATAGATCCTATGGCTGAGGCATAGGGGATGACACTCATCTCTTCTTTATCTTTTAACGTGGTCGGGCATTGAGCCGAGCTCAATCTCACACCTTGGAATACAGGCAAGAACCCTTTCTTGGACTGATCCATTTTGAACTTCTTCAAAATCTTATCAAGGTATGTGCTTTGTGAAAGACCTACGAGGCGTCTCGATCTATCCCTATAGACTTTGATGCCTAATATGTAAGCAGCTTCTCCAAGGTCCTTCATTGAAAAACACTTATTCAAGTAGGCCTTAATGCTGTCCAAGAATTCTATATCATTTCCCATCAAAAGTATGTCATCTACATATAATATGAGAAATGCTACAGAGCTCCCACTCACTTTCTTGTAAATGCAGGCTTCTCCATAAGTCTGCATAAACCCAAACGCTTTGATCATCTCATCAAAGCGAATGTTCCAACTCCGAGATGCTTGCACCAGCCCATAAATGGATCGCTGGAGCTTGCATACTTTGTTAGCATTCTCAGGATCGACAAAACCTTCTGGCTGCATCATATACAACTCTTCCTTAAGATAGCCGTTAAGGAATGCCGTTTTGACGTCCATCTGCCATATCTCATAATCATAGTATGCGGCAATTGCTAACATGATTCGGACGGACTTAAGCTTCGCTACGGGAGAGAAAGTCTCATCGTAGTCAATCCCTTGAACTTGCCGATAACCCTTAGCGACAAGTCGAGCTTTATAGATGGTTACATTACCATCCGCGTCCGTCTTCTTCTTAAATATCCATTTGTTTTCTATCGCTCGTCGATCATCGGGCAAGTCAGTCAAAGTACATACTTTGTTTTCATACATGGATTCTATCTCGGATTGCATGGCTTCAAGCCATTTGTTGGAATCTGGGCCCGCCATCGCTTCTTCATAGTTCGAAGGTTCACCGTTGTCTAACAACATGATTTCCACGACAGGGTTGCCATACCACTCTGGTGTGGAACGTGTCCTTGTGGACCTACGAAGTTCAGTAGCAACTTGATCCGAAGTACCTTGATCATCATCATTAATTTCCTCTCCAGTCGGTGTAGGCAGCACAGGAACATTTTCCTGAGATGCAGTACTTTCCGGTTCAAGAAGTAGTACTTCATCGAGTTCTACTTTCCTCCTACTTACTCCTTTCGAGAGAAACTCTTTTTCAAGAAAGGATCCGTTCTTGGCAACAAAGATCTTACCCTCGGATCTTAAGTAGAAGGTATACCCAATGGTTTCCTTAGGGTATCCTATGAAGACGCATTTTTCCGACTTGGGTTCGAGCTTTTCAGGTTGAAGTTTCTTGACATAAGCATTGCATCCACAAACTTTTAGAAACGACAGCTTAGGTTTCTTCCCAAACCATAATTCATACGGTGTCGTCTCAACGGATTTAGACGGTGCCCTATTTAAAGTGAATGTAGCTGTCTCTAGAGCGTATCCCCAAAATGATAGCGGTAAATCGGTAAGAGACATCATAGATCGCCACCATATCCAATAGAGTGCGATTACGATGTTCGGACACACCATTACGCTGAGGTGTTCCAGGCGGCGTGAGTTGTGAAACGATTCCACATTTTCTTAAGTGTGTACCAAATTCGTGACTTAAATATTCTCCTCCATGATCCGATCGTAAGAATTTTATCTTTCGGTCATGTTGATTCTCTACTTCATTCTGAAATTCCTTGAACTTTTCAAAGGTCTCAGACTTGTGTTTCATCAAGTATACATACCCATATCTACTCAAGTCATCAGTGAGAGTGAGAACATAATGATATCCTCCGCGAGCCTCAGCGCTCATTGGACCACACACATCAGTATGTATGATTTCCAATAAGTTGGTTGCTCGCTCCATTGTTCCGGAGAACGGGGTCTTGGTCATTTTGCCCATGAGGCATGGTTCGCATGTGTCAAATGATTCATAATCCAGAGACTCTAAAAGTCCATCAGCATGGAGCTTCTTCATGTGCTTGACACCAATGTGACCAAGGCGGCAGTGCCACAAGTATGTGGGACTATCGTTATCAACTTTACATTTTTTGGTATTCACACTATGAATATGTGTAACATTATGTTCGAAATTCATTAAGAATAAACCATTGACCATCGGGGCATGACCATAAAACATATCTCTCATATAAATAGAACAACCATTATTCTCGGATTTAAATGAGTAGCCATCTCGTATCAAACGAGATCCAGATACAATGTTCATGCTCAAACTTGGCACTAAATAACAATTATTGAGGTTTAAAACTAATCCCGTAGGTAAATGTAGAGGTAGCATGCCGACGGCGATCACATCGACCTTGGAACCATTCCCGACGTGCATCGTCACCTCGTCCTTCGCCAGTCTCCGCTTATTCCGCAGCTCCTGCTGTGAGTTACAAATATGAGCAACGGCACCGGTATCAAATACCCAGGAGTTACTACGAGTACTGGTAAGGTACACATCAATTACATGTATATCAAATATACCTTTAGTGTTGCCGGCCTTCTTATCCGCTAAGTATTTGGGGTAGTTCCGCTTCCAGTGACCCTTCCCTTTGTAATAAAAGCACTCAGTCTCAGGCTTGGGTCCATTCTTTGACTTCTTCCCGGCAACTGGCTTACTGGGCGCGGCAACATCTTTGCCGTTCTTCTTGAAGTTCTTCTTACCCTTGCCCTTCTTGAACTTAGTGGTCTTATTGACCATCAACACTTGATGTTCTTTCTTGATTTCAACCTCTGCTGACTTCAGCATTGAAAATACTTCAGGAATGGTCTTCACCAGCCCCTGCATATTGTAGTTCAACACAATGCTCTTGTAGCTCGGTGGGAGTGACTGAAGGATTCTGTCAATGACCGCCTCGTTCGGGAGGTTGATCTCCAGCTGGGATAGGCGGTTGTGCAACCCAGTCATTTTGAGTATGTGCTCACTGACAGAACTGTTTTCCTCCATCTTACAACTATAGAACTTGTCGGAGACTTCATATCTCTCGACCCGGGCATGAGCTTGAAAAACCATTTTCAGCTCCTCGAACATATCATATGCTCCGTGTCTCTCAAAACGCTTTTGGAGCCCCGGTTCTAAGCTGTAAAGCATGCCACACTGAATGAGGGAGTAATCATCAGCACGTGATTGCCAAGTGTTCATAACGTCTTGGTTCTCTGGGATGGGTGCTTCACCTAGCGGTGCATCTAGGACATAATCTTTCTTGGCTGCTATGAGGATGATCCTCAGGTTCCGGACCCAGTCCGAATAGTTGCTGCCATGATCTTTCAGCTTGGTTTTCTCTAGGAACGCGTTGAAGTTCATGTTGACATGAGCGTTGGCCATTTGATCTACAAGACATATTTTTGCAAAGACTTTAGACTAAGTTCATGATAATTAAGTTCATCTAATCAAATTATTTAATGAACTCCCACTCAGATTGACATCCCTCTAGTCATCTAAGTGTCACACGATCCGAGTCGACTAGGCCGTGTCCGATCATCACGTGAGACGGACTAGTCATCATCGGTGAACATCTAAATGATGATCGTATCTTCCATACGACTCATGTTCAACCTTTCGGTCTCTTGTGTTCCGAGGCCATGTCTGTACATGCTAGGCTCGTCAAGTTAACCCTAAGTGTTTCTGCATGTGTAAAACTGTCTTACACCCGTTGTATGTGAACGTAAGGATCTATCACACCCGATCATCACGTGGTGCTTCGAAATGACGAACTTTAGCAACGACGCAAGTTAGGGGGAACACTTTCTTGAAATTATTATAAGGGATCATCTTATTTACTACCGTCGTTCTAAGTAAACAAGATGCATAAAACATAATAAACATCACATGCAATTATATAATAGTGACATGATATGGCCCATATCATATAGCTCCTTTGATCTCCATCTTCGGGGCTCCATGATCATCTTCGTCACCGGCATGACACCATGATCTCCATCATTGTGTCTTCATGAAGTTGTCACGCCAACGACTACTTCTACTTCTATGGCTAACGCGCTTAGCAATAAAGTAAAGTAATTTACATGGCGTTCTTCAATGACACGCAGGTCATACAAAAAATAAAGACAACTCCTATGGATCCTACCGGTTGTCATACTCATCGACATGCAAGTCGTGATTCCTATTACATGAACATGATCTCATACATCACAATATATCATTCATCATTCATCACAACTTCTGGCCATATCACATCACATGACAATTGCTGCAAAAACAAGTTAGACGTCCTCTAATTGTTGTTGCATCTTTTACGTGGCTGCAATTGGGTTCTAGCAAGAACGTTTTCTTACCTACGAATAACCACACCGTGATTTTGTCAACTTCTATTTACCCTTCATAAGGACCCTTTTCATCGAATCCGCTCCAACTAAAGTAGGAGAGACAGACACCCACTAGCCACCTTATGCAACTAGTGCATGTCAATCGGTGGAACCTGTCTCACGTAAGCGTACGTGTAAGGTCGGTCTGGGCCGCTTCATCCCACAATACCGCTAAAGCAAGAAAAGACTAGTAGCGGCAAGCAAGTTGACAAGATCTACGCCCACAACAAAATTGTGTTCTACTCGTGCAATACAGAACTACACATAGACCTAGCTCATGATGCCACTGTTGGGGAACGTTGCAGAAAATTAAAATTTTTCCTGCACTTTCACCAAGATCCATCTATGAGTTCATCTAAGCAACGAGTCATGGGAGAGAGATTGCATCTACATACCACTTGTAGATCGCGTGCGGAAGCGTTCGAGAGAACGGTGATGATGGAGTCGTACTCGCCGTGATTCAAATCACCGGTGACCAAGTGCCGAACGGACAGCACCTCCACGTTCAACACACGTACGGAGCGGACAACGTCTTCTCCTTCTTGATCCAGCAAGGGGGAAGGAGAGGTTGATGATGATCCAGCAGCACAACGTCGTGGTGGTGGATGCAGCAGAACTCCGGCAGGGCTTCGCCAAGCTGCTACGGGAGGAGGACGAGGTGTAGCAGGGGGAGGGAGGGGCCAATGCATAGGGTGCGGCTGCCCTCCCCCTGCCCTCCTTTATATAGGCCCCCAGGGGGGCGCCGGCCCTGGGAGATGCAATCTCCCAAGGGGGCGGCGGCCAGGGGGGTGGAGTGCCCCCCAAGGCAAGTGGTGCGCCCCCCCACCTAGGGTTTCCAACCCTAGGCGCAGGGGGGGGGCAAGGGGGGGGGGGGCGCACCAGCCCACTAGGGGCTGGTTCCCCTCCCACTTCAGCCCACGGGGCCCTCCGGGATAGGTGGCCCCACCCGGTGGACCCCCGGGACCCTTCCGGTGGTCTCGGTACAATACCGGGTGCGATGGCCGAAACATCACTTCCTATATATAATTCTTTACCTCCGGACCATTCCGGAACTCCTCGTGACGTCCGGGATCTCATCTGGGACTCCGAACAACTTTCGGTATGCTGGATACTCATATTCATACAACCCTAGCGTCACCGAACCTTAAGTGTGTAGACCCTACGGGTTCGGGAGACATGCAGACATGACCGAGACGGCTCTCCGGTCAATAACCAACAGCGGGATCTGGATACCCATGTTGGCTCCCACATACTCCTCGATGATCTCATCGGATGAACCACGATGTCGAGGATTCAATCAACAACGTATATTATTCCCTTTGTCAGACGGTATGTTACTTGTCCGAGACTCGATCATCGGTATCCCAATACCTCAATCAGTCTCGTTACCGGCAAGTCACTTTACTCGTACCGTAATGCATGATCCCGTGACCAGACACTTGGTCACTTTGAGCTCATTATGATGATGCACTACCGAGTGGGCCCAGTGATACCTCTCTGTTATACCGAGTGACAAATCCTAGTCTCGATCCGTGTCAACCCAACAGACACTTTTGGAGATACCTGTAGTGCACCTTTATAGTCACCCAGTTACGTTGTGACGTTTGGTACACCCAAAGCACTTCTACGGTATCCGGGAGTTACACGATCTCATGGTCTAAGGAAAAGATACTTGACATTGGAAAAGCTCTAGCAAAACGAACTACACGATCTTGTGCTATGCTTAGGATTGGGTCTTGTCCATCACATCATTCTCCTAATGATGTGATCCCGTTGTCAACGACATCTAATGTCCATAGTCAGGAAACCATGACTATCTGTTGACCAACGAGCTAGTCAACTAGAGGCTTACTAGGGACGTATTGTGGTCTATGTATTCACACGTGTATTACGATTTCCGGATAATACAATTATAGCATGAATAAAAGACAATTATCATGAACAAGGAAATATAATAATAATCCTTTTATTATTGCCTCTAGGGCATATTTCCAACATTGAGCTCTGGTAAATCTTCTGCAGCGTAGTACTTTTCTTATAATTTTTGGAGTTAGGGAAGTATGATGAATCTTGCATTCTTTATAGACTATTCTGTTTTGGTAAATTGTTGTTATGTTTGCATTGTTTGCATATGTTTTCTTGTTTAATGATTCTATTTGATGATAGGAGTATTAAATATGCAGAGACATTTAGTATGCAATGTTGAATAATAATGTTAGTAATTTGTTACAGTAGAAAATGATAAGGTTTTTGCATTGTTTTATACTAACTTATCTCATGAGTTCTTGTTGAGTTTTGTGTGGATGAAGTTTTTGAGATTTAGGGAAACTGTGATACAAAAGGAATTAAGGAGACACAAAAGCTCAATCTTAGGGATGCCCAAGGCACCCCAAGATAATATTTCAAGAAGTCTCAAGCATCCAAGCTTGGGGATGCCCCGGTATGCATCCCACCTTTCTTATTCAACAATTATCGGTTAGTATCGGTTGAACCTAAGTTTTTGCTTCTTCACATGAGTTGTGCTATCCTTGCAAATGTCATTTTGTTTTGATTTGCTTGTTGTTTAAATAAAATAACAAGATCTGAAATTCTTAAATGAGAGAGAGAGTCTTAATATAGCTACATAATTATTTAACTACTCATTGATCTTCACTTATATCTTTTTAGAGTAGTTTGTCATTTACTCGTGTGCTTCACTTATATCCTATGAGTAAATGGTTGAATGATTTGAATGTCATAAATCTGAAATTATATATGCACTTGAACAATTCATGAAAGAATATTGAAGGAAGAGAGATTTCACATATAAATATTATCTTAGACATCTTCTATGATTGTGAGCCCCATTAATTATTTTTAAACCTGAGCAAATTAGTTGAAATTGGACAAGGAAGGCAACATAATGAGTTATGCTTGGGTATATTTGTATAGAAGTTATATTGTTATAGATCCTCCAACATGTGGTGCTTGCTATTTAGAATCGTTTGCTAGCCTAAATATCTGTACTAAGCGGGAATACTGCTTGTGCATCCAAATTCCTTGAACCAAGTTTCTTCCATGAGCGTCCACCATACCTACCTATATGCGGTATTTACCTGCCGTTCCAAGTAAATTTGCATGTGCCAAACTCTAAACCTTCAAATAATAATCTGTTTTGTATGCCCGAATCGCTCATGTAGCGACTAGGGGCTGTCAGTATCTTCCATGCTAGGTGGGTTATTCTCACGATGAGTGGACTCCGCTCATCATTCACGAGAAAAATGGCTGGTAACTGGGATGCCCAGTCCCATGATCAAAAGATCAAAATCAAATCGAAATAATTGCAAACAAAAACTCCCCCAGGATTGATGTTAGTTGGAGGCACCTGTTGTTTCGGGCAAGCTATGGATTGATGATTGTTGGTGGAGGGGAAGTAAAAACTTTACCATTCTGTTTGGGAACCGCATATAATGTATGTAGTATGGAAGATATTGGGAACTCTTGGTTGTTATGTTGACAATGAAAGCATACTTCTCAAAATTGTTTATCTCTATTTTAAAATCGAGCTCTGGCATCTCGGCAAATCCCTGCTTCCCTCTGCGAAGGGTCTATCTTTTACTTTTATGTAAGAGTCAGTAGTATTCCTTGTCATTCCAACCTACTCTTTAGTTGGCAAGCATCATGTGATGGGGAAAGATCTAAGCATATATGGCCATTCAAATATATTTGATCATGAATTATTATTGTTGACAATTATCTATATGATAAGTAAGTTGGGAGGCGAAACATTAAGCCCCTATCTTTCTCTGTGTTCGATGGATGCTATTTGTTCTAAAAATATGCTTTGAGTGGTAGCAATCATCACTACCAAAAAAGACACATCCGTGACATTTTGGGCCGAACGAAAATTTTTTCTGTCATACTTATGACACTTCTATGACGATAATTGTGACAAAACCCGGTATCATCATAGATGTGATGGGCTCCTACTTCTATGACAAAAAATCATGACAGAAAATGGGCTTTTTGTCCTGGGCGGGCCGGAGATGTAGCTGCATGACATTCTTTGGGTCGTCCATGACGGAAAAAACCGTGGTAGAAGCGAGGGCGAGGAAAATTTCAGCGAGTTCCCGATTACGGTGGTTGGTTGGGGGCCGAGCGATGCGCGTTTCTCTCGTACATGTACGCGTGTGTGTGCGAGACGTTGGCTCTAACTGAACCCGAGCAAGGCGTTGGGCTCTAAGAGAACCCGAGCGATTGCACTGCAGGCTCGCGTTACTGAACCCGAGCGATCGATCGATGGCTGTTAACTGAACCCGATCGAGCGATTCCTTCGCTACTACTGCTAACTGAAGCCGATCGATGCTGCCTCAGGATGAAGAGTGAGTGTTGCGGGGCGGGGGGGAGGGGGGGGGAGGTTGGATGAACAGTGAGCGATGGGGCTGGATGAACAGGACCCCGCGGCGTTGCCTCTGGATGAACAGGACCTCGATCGATCGAGCCGGTTGGGGCTGAATGAACAGGACCCCATGGAGGGCTGGATGAACAGGACGACCCCGTGGAGGGCTGGATGAACAGGAGCCCGTGGAGGGGTGGTTGAACAGTAGCCGGTGGAGTAGCGCACGATGGAGGCTGGATGAATAGGAGCCTGTGGATGAACAGTCGCAGGTGGAGGCTGGAGGAGGTCGACGGTGGATGAACAGTAGCCCGTGGAGGCTGGAGGAGGTCGATGGTGGAGATGAACAGTATCCCGTGGAGTCCCGTTTTGCGGTACGCCACACCCCTCCCGATGAATAGAACCCCCGTTTTGACCGTAGCGCTCCAACACAAGTCCGTTTCCTACGTTTTGCGGTACGCCACACCCCTGCCGATCAACAGGACCCCGTTTCGACCGTAGGAGGTCCAACACAAGTCCATTTCCTCCGTTTTGCAGTACACCAGACCCCTCCCGATGAACAGGATCCCTTTTCGAACGTGGCCGGTCGAACACAAGGTCGTTTCCTCCGTTGTGCGGTACGACATGCCTCGTTTCTATCGCCTATTCCGTCCAAGCCCTCCCGATGAACACGACGACGCATTCCGTTCTGACCCAGCCGGTTGGCTCCCTATGAACATGACGACGATGCCGTTTCTTTGTTCTGACCCAGCCATGTACACGAGCCATGGCCGTACGTATGCACGAGTAGGCGTTCGAGACCCCGCCCGTATGTACGTACGTGGCCGTATTTTCTTTCTTGCACACTGGCCGCTGTATGTACGTGTACATGCTACGTGTGTGCCTCTACTACGACACGTGCGTGCCTCTACATTCACCAGTATGTATGTACACGTTCGCGACCAGAATAACAATGCTACATACGCTTCGACCAGGTGGGTCCCGTCTGCCAGGCACTTCCTTGCGTGTGAAGATGTAGATGGTGGGTCCTAGCAGTCAGGGGGCGAATCGTTTTTTTTTCTCGGGCGCACTTCCTTGCGTGCGAAGATGTAGCTGGTGGGTCCCAACAGTCAGGTGGCGGATCATTTTTTTCACGAAATACGGTGGCCCGTCCGGTGGGTCCCTGCTGTCAGGTGGAGGAATAATTATTTGCGCGTAATAAGGAGGCACTTCCTTGCGGCCGCCGTGGATCCAGCTGTCAGCCTCTCCACGTACAGTACTCCTATGGAAGTCGTTCCTTGACCATGCCGTGCGGAGAGCACCAGGGCGGTGGACAACGGCGAGGCGACGATGCGGAGCCGGGGAATACGCGACAGTGGAAACCCGCGCGGGGAGGAGTATGAGGGTTCACTGGTTCGGCTGCGGTGTGAGGCTGCCATCGCTGTAGAATAACATGGGGTGTGGGTGAGTAGAGGGATGGCCTGGCCAGCGGTGGGATTAGTAGGGGGCGGTGAGGCCTCCGCAGCATCACAGCCGGCCACGGGAGGCAGGAGCACGCGGCACGACCGGCGCTGGTTTGGGCGGCTAGAGCAAGAAGACCAGAGGTTGAAGAAGCACTACGGCCGTTGGATGAACATCGTACGGTAACAGGAGCTAGAATCGTTCATATTGACTAAGTTGACAAAGCCCTCCATCCTCGTCAACTTGGTAGGCCCACAAGTCAGCCTCCCACTATGCTGGGTTCTAGCTGGCAGGGGGAGTATTCATTTTTTTGTGCGTAATAAGGAGGCACTTCCTTGCATGCGAAGATAGCTGGTGGGTCCGACCTGTCAGCGGGGGGCACGTTTTTTTTCGCGAAATATAGAGGCCCTTCCGGTGGGTCCTAGATGTTAGGTGGAGGAATCATTATTTTGCACGTAATAAGGAGGCATTTCCTTGTGTGCGGCCGTGAACCCAGCTGTCAGCCTCTCCATGCACAGTCTACTTCCGATGGTGTCGTTCGTTGACCACGTTGACCACGCTGCGCCGAGCGCATCCAAGGTGGTGGACGATGGCGAGGCCCGAGATAGCAACGAGCTGGAGATTGGAAGACGCGGGAGTAGAGTCGCCGACGGAGAGGTGTACAAGGGTTAACTATTCTAGCGCGGTGTGGTTCGACAGTCGGCGGAGAAGGACATGAGGTGTGGAGGGGAGGATGGATGGCCTGGCCAACGGTGGAGTAGCGCTTCATAGCGAAGTGTGCTAAGCAGAGCTGCTAGCAGCAGGAGGCGGGAGGTGGTCCCAGCGGCGCTGGAGGAAGGAGACGAGAGATTGAAGATGGATGCCGGTCATTGGATGTAAATCCAACGGCTAACATGCCAGAATCATTTGTTGACTAAATTTACAACGACTTGCGTTGGCTTGGACCAATTGTCCCACATTTTAGCCTCCAAAAAAGTGGCACGTATTCAACCTATTTTTTCAGAATTTACAGTCTTTTTTTTGCGCGGTAGAATTTGCTGTCAATTTGATCTTTTTTTTTGAATTACAGTCCATTAGCTGGGCTGGGTGAACAAATAATGTAGCATCCATGCGGCCCATTTATTTTATTTCCTAAAAAATTACAGGACATTTGCACTTTCTTGAAATACATGATTTTGCTGGGCTGATTCTAATTATAATGTTGGCTTGGGCCAAAAATATTATCAAAAAATAATAAGGGGCTGAGCATTTTGTTATAAATATATTTACTGAAGAAAATACAAACATGCCTATGGACCTCCCATCTGAGGTCGTGGGCTGCACATGTTAAAAATGAAAGCCTAGACGGGGCAGCCCAAAACCCAGATGATACTTGCTCCCCGGCTTCGTTGTGAATTTATCTCCTATAGTAACTACGTTCAAGCACCTAAAAAAATGTAACTATGTTGACAAACCCGTGGGCCCCAATGTCAGTATAGCATTAGGAGGAAGTATTTTTTCGATGAGGCACTTGCTTGCGTGCGGCCATAGACCTGGTGGGTCTCGACTGTCCGCCTCTCCCCGTACAGTCCTCTCCAGATTCCTCTCATTTGTTCAGCATGTTCACAACGGCAGACAACAGCGTCGCAGCGAGCGCACAAAGGCGCAAGACGGGATCCGACCACCTGAGGAGGTGCCTTATTACTTACGAAACTACTGAACTAGCCTAGTGGCCAAGTGACACTAACCGACAGCTGTTCCGCCCGGGTTCGATTCCACCTGTGCAGGGAAAATATCTCCAAATTTTTTGCCTCTTCCTTTATTGCCATATGGGTCCCATTGTCATCTACGCACACCACGTCCAACACTTGCCAAAACTTCGTCCCTCATTTTCTCTGTGTTTCGCACACTCGACATTATGTGGGCATTTTGACTGTGCATCATATGAAGATGTGCTATGCATGAATATTGATCAACATGATGTTAACTGGCTGGTAGTTCCATTTTTGACCATGAATAAAACTTCCAACATGATGTTAACCCAGTTTGAAAAGGCCGTGTTAATATAAATGCTCTGCCTCTGAAAGTTGCAGTTTCTTATCTGAAACTGAACTTGCAGTTTCTTATCTGAAACTGAAACTTGCAGTTTCTTCTCTGAGAATCACATTGTCTGCACTTTTATACTCCTATGAAACTACATTTTTTAAGTGCTAAAAATAGATCTCTAGAATTCATAAAATACTTCATATGCTCAATACTGCAAATCTGAAATTCAAAAGTCATTCATATCTGAAAGTACTCCCAAAGTACACAACACAAAACACAATTCACAACCTGCAAATACTGACAACCCTAAGCTCCTCCTGACAATTCACAACCTGCCCGACTATTGGGCTGGGGGGCAGTCCCCTCCTATTCCTCGGCGGCAGACAGCCGCCCCGTGAGATGATGTGAACAGTGAGGGAGACGATGGCGGGGAAGTGTCGTCAGGACAACTGCTTTTCTACTCTTGTAGTTGGGTTCGGTCGACGAAGACTCCACCGACACGCTCTGGCAGGACACCCTCACAAACGGCACCCTGTAGATGCTCGATCCTTCAATCTTTGGTGGATGCTCCATCTGGGATCGATACTCCCACCACCGCTCCCTCATGATCGGATTCGGTGAATCTGTTTGCTCCATGGCCCAGAGGAGCAGCTCTATGTACTCCCGCGCGACTCCCTCCGGGAGTATCACCACCTTTTCGCTCTATTGCAGATATTTGCCCATGGATGTCACCGTCGCAACTAGTTGGTCCTTGTTGTCAAACCAAGACTGTATCTCCAACATCCTAGCTAGCTTCATAGGGTCACCATCTGCGATCCTCACGTATCGGTTGTAGTCCTCCATCGATCTACTTCTCCACAGAACCTTCACTCGTTGGTGGTGGTTTTTGAATGGAATAGGAGAGGAGCAGCGCTTGTTTTGGATTAGAACGGGAGAGGAGCGATGCTGGTTTTGGACTGGAACAAGAGAGGAGGGGCGATGGTTTTGAAATGGAAGAGGAGAGGAGCGGCTCTGGATTTAGATTAGAACAGGAGAGGAGCGGCGGTGGTTTAAGAGGAGAAGAGCGAAAGAGCGGCGCTGGTCTTGGAAGTATTTTTTTTGTTGTTTTGCGTATTTTGGGTCAAAGTTTGACCACGTACTGTATTTGACAAGCAAAATGCGAATGCATGTCACCAAAAATTGTATCGTTTAGTTTGTATCTGAATGTACTTTCAAATTATATTATTTTTGCAACTTATAACATATATTTTATGTAGGAAAATCATGGTCAATTATGACCCAGAATAAAAGGGAGACTAGTTATTGTGGGGTCTGTTGGATTTCGGGTTCGGCAAAACCCTTAAGGTTCAAACTCTGGGGTGCGCGCGAAGATCTTTTCCCTACTGATCTACTCCATCGCCTCGCTGCGGTTCTAAGCTAGCAAGATGAACAACACAAGGGACGCAAGATTTATACTGGTTCAGGCCACCACTGTGGTGTAATACCCTACTCCAGTGTGTGGTGTGTGGATTGCCTCTTGGGCTGATGAGGAACAGTACATGGGGAAGAACTGCCTCGCAAGGGGAGGAGTTCTTGTGCTGGTGTGGGTGGTTCTGGTAAGGGTTCGATTGGTCGATCCCCTTGCCTTGGGAGTGGCTAGTTGTCGGTGGGAAACGACACCTATGAGATCACAAAAATCCCTACTATGGTTGCGGGGCGCGGGATCGTGAGAAGAGTAGGACTAGTGGACAGCACAAAGGGGATTTACCCATGTTTGGGTCGCAAAGATGCGTAAAACCCTACGATCATGCTTTGGTGGATGTATTAGTGTTCTTGAGCACTAGACCTAGCTCCTGGTGTTGCTAGGTTCCAAAGAGCTGAATCCCTCCTCGGTGCGCCATGGGCCTCCTTTTATAGGTGAAAGGGGCTGCCACAGTGACACACAGGAGGTGGAAAGTGCTACCGCGTTGTGAGATTATCACTAGTATTACAGGACAAAGCACATTTAATGCGAGGCTTAGGTGTCCTTCACTTTATCGGGGACGAGGGTGAAGCCCATCCCATCCATCGCCGCTCCTCCTGGCTTCGATACGCGCCCTGGCCAGCGATGCATGCAGTGCCATGTAGGCAGGCAGGCAGCTGAGGTGGCGCGGTGGTGGAGCCTCCACAAAGGGCTGCATGTTGCCACGTTGGTGCCTGCCCAGCTGGTCGGGTCGGCAGCCGCATGCGCACGGCGGAGGCGGAGACTTGCTAGCGCGGGCCTGGCAGTGGCCCTGCTGGCGCGCCTGGCATGGGTCTTACTGGGTGGCCCGGCAAGGGTCCTGCCGCGGCACACCGTCGTCCCCGGCAAGGATCTTGTCGGGGGTCTTGTGGGCTTCCTCGGTAAGAACCTTGCCGAGGATTGTTGCCTCCCTATCCTCATTTGATCTTGACTGTTCTTTGTCTTCACAAAGATCTGCATACCACCACAGAGGTGCCTCCCAAGTCCTGTCCCAATGCATTTGTTTAACATTGGTGGGCTTGAAGGTGGCTCACTCTACTGGTGTGGGGCGAGCTGCCCCGGCAAGGGTCTTGCCGGGGCCGCTGAGGCTCCCCCGGCAAGGGTCCTTTCCGGGGCAACCTGCTTTGCCCGTGCGACCTTTTGTGGCCTCGGTCCTTGTCGTTGCTTTGTTCATCTTGTGCCTTCAACTTCTCTCCGGCTTCCCTCTCCTGTCCTGTTTATGCGTGTGGCCGTCGCAGGTGGCTCTGACTGCCCGTGCACAAGTAAAGGGGTGAAAAGCACATCCCCTACTTTTGTACACCGACACTAGTCCTATTTATAGAGGCTGTTGTCCTCTTCCCAAATATTGAGAGGGAAGGGATTCCACAATGGCGGGATTTGAAGGGGGACATCTAGTACAAGCTATCCTGACTAAAGGTGGTCTTCGACTATCAAAAGCACTGGCGATGACGCTGTCTTGGGCTCCACGGTGACCACCATCTTGCTGTCCTCCTGGTCTTGGTCTTGTTGCACCGATAGGGAAACCTTTGCTTGATGCCTTGGTACTCCGCGCCTGCGCTTGCCCCCTTAGCACCAAAGGGGAAATAAGGACACTGCGCTGGCCGGCGCCCGCCTGGCCTTCGATCATCATGGCTTGCATCATGTGCACCTCGCGAGGTAGTCGTCGCCTTGATCTCTCCGCCTCCTCGCGAGCCTGCCTGGTGAGGCCGCTCCTGGTGAGGCCTTGCACCGTCTGCCCCGCGAGTCTTGGCCCCTCGCGAGGATCTTGAACCTGGGTTGATGAAGACGGGCCGAACTGGGCCACTGATGAGCCGCGCCACAGGCCGAAGGCCGACAAGTCTAGATACCCCCATATCTAGGACACCGACAGATTCACTTTCTTAATTGAAGGGTAAATTGATTTTGATTTTGATCCAGTCACAATGCGCCGGCCCTCTCATCCAATCCTAAATCGCTGCCGCACGCTGCTCTCCCTCTTCTCCATTGCAAAACCACCTCCTCTCCTCTCCATCATCTCCATTCCAAAACCACCGTCTCGCCTCTCCCTCTTCTGATCTTCTCCATTGCAAAACCACCTCCTCTCCTCTCCATCATCTCCATTCGAAAACCACCATCTCGCCTCTCCCTCTTATCTATTGCGAGACCATCGTCTCTCCTCCCATCTTCCAAAGCTAGCACCAGACCACTCAGAAGGACATCTATGGAGAGGATGCAGCAGCAAATCAGGCAGATCGCCGACGGCGACCAGGCAAAGTTAGCTAGGTTGAAGGAGATCCTTACTTGGTTTGACAATGAGTGGGAGATTTCGAGGACGGTGCGGGCCATGTGGCAATGTATGCAAAAGAGCAAGACGGCGGTGATGAGGGCGGCGATGTACATGTACTCCTCCGCGGCAGTCACGCTGCAGTCCTCTGAGTTCATCGAGTATCTCCTCTGGGTGATGGAGCAGACAGATTCGCCCGAGGCGACAGTCAGGCGGAGGTGGTGGGCGTACAGGTCGAAGGTCAAGCACCCAGAGGATAACGAATCGATCGAGTATGGTGTGCCATTCGTGAGGGTGTAGAGCCAGCCGGAGCCACATGAGTATTCGTTCTCCCACCGCAAGAGGAGGCCGGATGGCGCGGCGTCGCTTCCCCGCCATTCTCCAAGGTTCCCTTGACGCTCGTCTCGTTTCAACGGCGGCGGTAGGGTTTATGCTAAGCTTCACACTAACCTAATCTTCCACCTGCTCATGCTTACAATCAGTGTGACAGCTAATGAAAAGCATGCTTACAATCAGTCTTCGAGTACTACACCAATAACCCTAAAATAGCTCTGGACCTTTGGGTCAAAGTTGTGACACAGTGTACAAATAAAGAAAAATATATTGGTGCTTCTTTCAGAAAAGATTACTCCCTAGAAAACAGCCAATATAAGCTACTAGTATTTGGTTAGAGGATTTGCTGCCGAGAAAGATCCATCCACAGAGAGCGCCACACATCCCACTGGTGGTGGTGGATGCCAATGCGTGCATGCAGCATGGTTGGTGTCGGTAATTTTTACTTGGCACACCTCGCACTCTGCATATATGCCGGTTCCATACGTACATTTGTGCAGTTCCACCAAAATGCAGATGAATAACCCTGTTTGCATAGATAATGAAAAAGCATGATTACATTATAGTGGCACTACTTGATGAAACACACAAAATAAATAGAAGAAAATATTGTGATAGCATCATAGTATGCCATGCTGCGAGGGTGAGATGGGCTCTGCGACGCCTCATATGGTACGCTCATACTGGAAATTGTCCCAAGTCTCCCAGATACACCTTCTGCCAGTGATGAACATCAGTGTATAGCGGTAGTACAAGGAGGCGCGTTGAGACATTCAAATCTCTATTTTTGTACAGATCAACTAAAATTAAGCACCCAAGTTTGCAGAAACGCTTAAACATTAACAATGGGACTAGTTGATGAAACATACATTAACAAAGAGAAGCACTTTCTTTATCTACATTGGAAATGAAATGATAGAGAGGATACTCGCTCTATTTTAACTGTATTATTACTTCATTTTATCAGTGACACTAGGGTCGAGCAGGTGGCAAACACGGTGTACCGTGCGTCGCAAGGATGGAGGCCGGGGGTGCTTAGACTGGGATTCCGAAGCTGGCTCTTTCAGTCACCAACATGGATGATTCAATTCATGGGACCTTTTGGTGCAGTTCACCTAAAATGAAGCAATGTCCCGTGAGCTAGCAGCTTCTTCATTTTTTAAGAAAAGGGCTCCAGCCCCGGTTCCATTTCCATCAGAAAACGAAACCCACAGAGCTTCTTCTTCATTAGTTGCAATAAAATTGAGCAACATCAAGTTTGGTTGTGAAGCTCCTGGAATGTTCAACTATAATTTGGATATCATTTGTGCAGTTCAACTAAGATCGAGCGTGAAATGTATATCCCTGTTTGCACAAAAAAGGTGGAAAGGAGGGTGACTAACAGGTGATGAAACATGCATCAAACGAAAAGAAGCATGTTCCTTATTTGAATGGTAATCCTACAAGGACAGTAGCAATTTCTAAAGCAGTGGCATTTCTAGATATTAGTGTGGGCATTAGGATTAACTATGACAACCGTTAAATACGACATTACTTTGGGCACGGGAGAGTAGGCAGACCAGGACCGTTGCATTTCTAATGAAAAGAACCAACTTATCTTAATGGGAAATTTAGCAGGACATGTAAAAAAGCGCCATTGATTCATATTACTGGAGGCATTACATTGAAAACAACATTGGTTTAACGTGTCCTTACTTTTAATAGTGCGACTGCTACATTTTACCAGTGGCATTACATAAGAGTGGCTCGGGGCAACAAACATCAGAATAGGATATCTGGGTTGGTCCCATTTTTGTTTGGTATAGCCACCTTATACTATGTGAGGCTAGCAAATCTAGTGCTAGACTTACTTTGTTGACTTGTCCCCCAGTCCACTTTCTTTCTTTTTTTCAACTAATAGATCGGGTTTATATTGAGTCTGTACTCCGTTTCCCTTTTTTTCTATTAGACCTAGAGACCAGTTGGATAGCCAGTCTCTGCTATTTTTCGCCCCATTATTTCCTCTTTCGACCAAGTCCTAGATTCAGGTAACAAAACCTCCCCCACCCCACCCCCTTTCTTCCTTGTTTGAACCAAGTAGTATTAGATTCGAGTGCATGAACTAGTTTTACCTCTTAAACGTAAAAATTAGGTGGTTTTCGAACAACCGATCGATCCTATCTATGAGGGGACCTGAGAAATAGTAAAAGATACAAATGCAGCAACGTCAGGAGCTCAGGAAGTAGAGCAAGGTTGGTTTCGAAGGAAGTTATACCTAATGGTCACAGGGATGTTGCTAGGTGGGTGGCGGGAGGCCGGATCTTCCCACACTACGGCAGCGAGGAAGAAGGGGTCGGAGGCCCTCCCTCGCCAACGGTGCTTGGGAGAGAACGGCAAGGCAGGCTGATCGGAACGCGCCAGCAGTGGGTAAGAGTCGTCGCCGAGAACGACCGCGTGAACATTGCACCTTCTCACCTTCCCCGGTGGACAGGATCCGGCTGGATCTGTGACCAACAGTGAGCAGAGAGAGAGAGAGAGAGAGAGAGAGAGAGAGAGAGTGGCCACCGCTGTCATGTTTAGATCTAGAGAGGACGAGACCGTGTGAAGAGAGCAACACTAGCAAGCAAGCGCAGAGGCTCCTGCCTATATAGTGGAGTACTAGTTTTCTTTTGTCTACCGGAGCCGGCTTGACCTCGTCAATGACTGTCGAGAAGTCTTCATGCACGTGGCCCGGAGACGCAGTTGTCATCATTTTGATCTGAAGCACCGGATTATAACATATAACACGAAAAAATGCCACATGACAAGAAATCATAACCTCACTGCCCAAAGGAGACAACATGAATCCCGACGGACAAACTAGACGAGGAACAAAGCTCAAATTAAAGATAAACTCATAGAAAAGGGGTCCGTCGATAGATGTCCTAATTAACATAGCCGGCTTGACCTAGATGGCAGTCGAGTAGTATTCATGCATGTGCCCCCAATGACTATCCCAACTCAGTTGTTGCTGTTTAACCCTCGCAGTGATCCGAAGCGCATGACACCTAATTTTGCGAGATGACAAGAAACCTTTTTTTAGATTTCTCACCACAACTACAGCCATGTACAACACAACCTGCACGATATGTAGACGATAGCCAATCCAGGCGTGTCTGCTGGAGTCTGGTCACATGCATGGATGAACTGATCTTCCATGTCTTGCAGGGATCGTAGGTACCAACGTAGTACAACACTTCTCTAGTACTATAGCTCGTCTCCCTCTTCTATTAAGTCACCCGACTTGCGGGGCCGGGGAGTGTGCCTATGGTTGGTTCTCAATTGCGGTCCCACATGTGTGTGCAAATGCAATATGACGCACGTTCCATTCGGAGAGCAGCGTGACAGACCGACCGACCGTCTGGGGTGCGATGCGAATGCGACGGGCATGCTGTGTACTGCCGTTTTCTAGAGGCTTTGCTCCATGGCGCAATCCATGACACAAAATTAGTATACTGTACTATTTAAAAGTCGACGGTGGGGCTTTTCCTGTGTGGTAGGCGGGACAGTTCCGCCTAGTCGGTTTGACAAAGACGCGAGAAGATGAGGGAGTAGGCTGCTGCAAATGTAGTGCTGTGTGATTTGACAGCGAGTTACTGCTGGACAGGTGGGGCTCCGTGATTTGACTTGCCATTATCATTTTAAGTGCGGCGCTACGACCGGCGTGAGTCTGCCGATTCCTAACCACCTCCATATAGATGCCTCTCCCAATGCTCCACCATGTAGTATAGGCTGGCTCTTGCATGAGAGCCCACTTCTCCACTTTTTCCTTGCCTCTCTTTCCTCCACATATGAAAAAATGCCATGTAAAGCGCAATATTATACTTACTTGCTCCTACAGGTGCTAAGCTTGCCACATAGGCATAAAGTCTGATGTGGCAAGTTTGGTGACCCAAGGAAGAAACAGTGCTAAGCACGTGTACCTAGGTGAAAAGACAATTTTGAGTTTATAGCTAATTTAATGAAGCAAACTTAGCAACAAAAAACTAATAAGCACACCATTTCATTGGAAGAGGTCACTCCTTGGCAAATGCAATAAATACTACTACCTCTGTCCCATAATATAAGAAGGTTTTTGGCACTAGTGTCAAAAATGTTCTTATATTATGGGACAGAGGGAGTACGAAGAAAGAGATAGAGAGAAATAAAAAAATACACTTATAGCCAACCTTATAGCTAACCTTGTTGTAGTATGAGTGACTAATTGATGACTATGTATGACATGACAACATCAGATAGCCTAACGCACCGTGTTAAATCTCCAAGGGCGCGACCGCACGAGCGACGCGACGGTCGTGGTAGGCGCGACCATGATACGGGCTGCTGACAGCCCTTGGATCTGAGATCAAACGGTCGCATGCTAAGTTGCTGAAAATTTGCAGAATAACCCTCCAGGATAGGATATTCACCCATAGGTCTAGAATCACGCCATGCAACCGTTCAATATCAGATCAAAGGGCTCTCGGAATCCCGTATCATGGGAGAACGGAAAGCCACTACCCTGCCGTTCGCACGCTGGCAGTTCGCTCCACCTCGTCCTCGCATGTCCTTTAATATTACGGCGGTTCACTCCTAGTCGTCCCGTCTTTTCACATTACGGCAGTTCCACTAATCCTAACCCTCCTCCCAAATCCATGGCGTCCCAAATCTCCATGATCGGCGGTGAGTACAAGGTTACAACCATCATCGGCGATGAGTTCGATGTTAGCTACACCCGTTCTTCCGCAATGGTGAAAAGATGCCTTTCTCGCTTCAAACGCATGTTCAAAAACTCACATGATGAGTGAGTCGCTGGGCTAGATGTTGAGTACACCAGTATTTCTTACATTTCATCTTTTAGTTGGTATAGTACTACTACTCGTTTCTTCACATTATATACGTACAATATATATGGCCAACATCATATAGCCAGCAGTTTAGTTGTCAAAGAATTTTAGGCTGCTTAGTTTTGTCAAAGAATTCCAGGATGCTTAGTTTTATTTGAGGGCTGGGTTGTGCTGGACACCATTATTGTGACTAGCCTTTTTAATAGTACTATATGCATAATTTGGTTACGAGCACTCTCTATATGTACCACCTTTTTTTTTAATTTCAAGTTTTGCTCCATGGCGCAATCCATCGATATACTACCTCCGTCCTGGTTTATTGGTCCCCATAGTATTTTATGCCAAACTTTGACCATATATTTAACTAAGTAAATAATAATGCATGCTAGCAAAAATTTATATCCCTGGATTCGTATTTGAACATAGTTTTGAGAGATATTATTTTTGGTTACATGCATTAACATTTTTTTAGTTTAATCTAAGGTCAATGTTTTGCACAAAATACTAAAGGGACTAATAAACCCGGATGGAGGTAGTACTACTGTACAAAAGTATAGTACTTTTTTTAAAAGGCTAGAGGGTGGGGCAGTCTAGCTTGGTCGGTTTCACTAAAGGCAAGGGCCTTTGTGATTTGACGGCTCATTACTGCTGGAAGGCGGGGCCTTGTGATTTGACTGCTCGTATAAATGCGGCGACGACCTGAGGAGGAGCAAAGAACCATGCGGTATGCTCAAGTTTTCCACTAGAGTAGTACTACAACAGAGGAGCACAAAACACGTCAGCCCAGTGCCATATGGCGATAAAAAATGATCTAATTTGCTAGTCATCTCATTGTTAGCATTGTTCTATTCATTCCCTCAAAAAAAGCATTGTTCTATTCATGCCTCGCGGAGAACGTGACATGTGCGGCGAAACACCCGAAGCAAAATATGAAACACGGGAGCAAAAGAAGAAGGAAGATTATCACCCCAAATGATCTAATTCGCCACGGAGTCATAACTGCTTCTTCATCGCCTCCACGACCTCCATCTCCTTGCGCGTCTCCTCCGCCATCTTCTTCATTCTGTCCATGACGCGGGATTTCTCGACGCGAGCCTTCATCATCTGTTCCACGGCCGCATTACGTACCTTGACAGCAGCCAGGTGCTCGATGCGGAGCTTCGCCAACTCCTCCTTCTGTTCCATGACGAGGGCCTGCAGCATCTTCATCAAGGAACTACTATTCTCATGCAGCTTCTTCCAGCCGACGTTCTTGTCCTTCAACAGGTCGAGCTCGTGGCAGAGCTTCGCCTTGTCCTCCTGAAGTTGCAGGATTTCGCCGGTCGCCTTCTTCTCCGAGGCAATGCTCTTCTTCAGTAGCATCACCAAGCCGACGGTCAACTCCCCCTGCTTATTGAGCTCAGCGGGCATGTCATCGAGGCTCTCCTTTAGCAGCTCCACCAAGCCTTCGATGAACTCCTTCTGCTTATTGAGGTGCTTATTGAGCTGATCGGGCATGCCATCGAGGGATAACGACTCCAGCACCGCTGGCTCGGCATGTTCGCCTCCGCGGCTAGGGCGCTCCTGGGAGCCATCGCCTGCCCGTGAGAGATCTTTCGAGGTCTTTGCATGGCGGTGAGCCCTCTTTTTTTTCCGTAGCCTTGGTTGCCGCTCCCTTGTTACGAGTAGTTCTCGACCTAGAGCTCTCCTCACCGGCCATGGCAAGGACGGACGAAGAAGAAGCACTTATGAGGAGGAAAGGTAGAGTAATTTTCGGTCAGGTAGTTCCCCTTTTTATAACCTAAGTACTAGCACTAGCACTAATACCTGCATAGTGGGAACACGTTCAGGTTTGGTACGTACTAGTAGGTGTGAGCAGGCTTTCGAATGGGATGGGAACAAGGTGAAGATTATTTGATGGTTTTTGTTCCGAGGCCCGAAACGGCGCCCGATGAGTTTAGTGGGACATAAATTGCAAGTAGACTACACTGCTCAAATGCATAAATAATTATGTTACTGTCAAAAATTGGCACAAAATACAAAGGAGACCAATGGAAGTACTACTAGCAACCCATGATTAAGAGTAGTAATGTCTTTCTTTCGCCCTCACGTCCACTCAATTTGCATGCGCTGTATTAATTGACCATCAATGAAGTGAACGACTTTACACGCGTTAAATTATCACATGGGGTGGATCTTGGTACAAAATTGCGTCCGCCCGTGTACCCGCGTGTGCGTGCGAGGGAATGAGTGCATGTGTGGTGTGTGTGCACATCTTCTCTTTGTGCATGTACCGAAAGTATGGCTCAGGGAGGACGAGTACATTCTTCTGGAACCAGCAGCATGTCACTGTGATCAATCCACACAAGGAGGTTGCGACAACGCCTCCACATGTGCCACATGGCTTCATGAATGTAGCGTGCCATTGGAATTCTAATTTACGTGTTTTGCACATACTCAAAGTACTAGTAAGGTACACGTGCATTGCATGCATCAGATTTTGCAACCAAATTATGAATAAATACCACACTATAGCATGTAAGCTCTGAGTCATATATGCCTGATGTAGACCTTCGTTTAATTTTTATAGTTCATCTTTCGAAATCAATTAGTTTTTATAAAAAAGCTAGGGCCTCTTGGATTCGTAGGATTTCCAAAAGGCGGGAATAGGAAAAACATGGGATTATAGTGGAATGCCGTCTTGAATCCTACAGGATTGTATGACTATTTGATTGTGCATAGAAAAAACGCAGAATTCTTTCAAAGAGGTTTGAGTGGATGGGATGTTTCCAATGAAATCTAGTGCAAATGAATCATATGGAAAAATTCCTATGGTTTACAATCCTACAAATCAAACAACCAAGATAGGAAAAATTCCTAAGGATTAGAATCCTCCAAAATTCCTTTGAGAATCCTTTGAATCAAAGAAGCCCTTAATCTATTTTATGACTCATGGAATTGTGCATGGTAAAGCATGAACAAATAATGGCAATTCAACTAGAAAAAAAGTTTGGGCAGTTATGATACGAAAGATTCTAAAACAAAAGAGAACCACTGTTGTTTTGAGGTTTGTGCATTATGCTTAAGTTCAACCATGGAGTCTGCTAGATTGTACATGTGGCAAAATCCGATGGGGGGCTATAAGATGGTGCGAGGGGCCGAGTGGAGGGAGACTATGAAGGAGTGCACAAGTGCAAGATCGATATTTAGAGAGAGGGGCGAGAACGTGTGCTGTTGCACGCAGTGGCAGAGCCATGAAAAATAAATGAGCTAGGGGGCCAAGCATTGCTAATCCTTTATGAGGAGGGTCAATTCATGAACTTAAACCATTTTTAGCAGCAATTGTCTAATGATCACATTCATATTAGCCACGATATATAGTGATGTTAGGGGGGGCAGGGCCCTTGCTACCCCTGTCTTCGCCATTGTGCGCTCGTCTGAGAGACGAAGCGGAAGGCATGGATGATGAGAGGGGGACGTTGGATATATAATTAATGTGGGTATATTAGCTATATATGTTAATCCTATATAGAGAGGTATAGATTGATCAATGTGGACGTGGGAAAGAGGGTGAGACCTCACTGGATATATCGATTGATCGGTTTGTGTGGAAAACTATGAAAGACCTAGCTATATACACACATACATAGAGGAACACCGATCGTTGCGCATGCACGCATGAGAGATAAAGAATGCCTGATATGATGGAGAGGGGGATGTGTGTGGGTGTGTGCTTTCATGGGAGACCGACCTGAAGAAAGAGATTGCATGTGTGCGATGGACAATGCCGACTAGTAGTATGTGTGCATGCATGCACGAGAGAAAGTTAGTGCTACAATTATAAAGAGAAGACGACTGTGTGGGTGTCAAAGACTAGGTGAGGTCATAATCAATGTAAAGTTGAATTCAAATATTTGAATAAGAGATCCTGATGTTTGAAACCCATGCATGCATGAATATAACGGAGATCTACGCGGTGTGGTTTGGAAACGAGCATGTTGTAATGTACACATTGAACAAGGTTAGACTGATTTGAATTTGAGATACCGATGGCAGACATCATTTGGCCACGTCGCATCCGTGCATGGACACACTATTCTAATTGGAGATGATGGGTGGCTTTCACATCACATATCTATATCTATACCCCTATGTATATATTATATTTTATATTTTTTTATATTGTGTGCGGGTAACTTTAACTTTGAAAGATGGTCATTGGATGAGGCGAATCCGATGGTCCAAAGATGGCAAATTTGAGCACTACTGGCCGTTGGATATCATCTAGATTCCACCAGATTTTGCCACATGTATAATCTAGAAGACTCCATGGTTGAACTTAAGCATAATGCACAAACATCAAAACACAAGCACTTCTTCTTTGTTCTAGAATCTTATGTATCAGAATTGCCCAAATGTTTTTCTACATGATTTGCCATTATTTGTTTTTACTTTATGTCTTACAACACACAATTCCATGAATCTTAAAATAGATTAGTTTTCTTATAAAAACTAGATTATTTTGAATGAAATGAACTATAAGAATTAAAGGAACATCTACATCATGCATATATGACTCAAAGCGTACATGCTATAATGTGGTATTTATTCATAATTTGGTTGCCAAATCTCATGCGTGCAATGCACGTGTACCTTACTCTAGTCTAAATGGTGTTTGTGTGTGTGTTGTGCGTGTTGAGGTGCAAATTGTCTTTTTTGGGTACATGTTAAGCTTGTTCTCCCAAAATTTCAAGCCGCGCCTTGTTATGCCGAAAATTCAAGCTAGCGTCTCTGTCTATCATGCTACGAAACTTCCACCTCTTCAACCCGCGCCTTGTTAGCCCGAAATATTTAAGATACATCTTTGTCTCGTTCTGCTCCGACAACTCCCTCCATCTCAACCCGCGCCTTGCTATTCCGAAATTACAACGCGCGCGAAAACTCCCACCTCCTGTGAAATCTCGACACGCGAAATGCCCGTGGTACCCCTGAACTGAAAGAACCGCCTCAAATTGGTGGGGGTACTTTCGTAACTTACCCCACATTTCGGACAAGCGCGTCTTCCCCACTCCCATCCCATCCGCCCACCCATTCGTACACCGAGGCCGCAAAAACCCGCGACGAAGCCCCACACCCTCCTCCATCCGCCACCCAGCCGGAGCCTCTTCCCCGACGACGTCGTCCACAGCAACACCTCGATGTCCCTCATCCACCGTACCGGATGAGGATCCGTCGTCGATCTCATCGTCCTGCCGGTTCAGCCACCCCGTCCTCCACCTCCAAGGAGCTGCCCCGACGTTCCCCTCGTCTTTCGCGTCACCTCCATTCCCACACCGCCATCTCCACCTGCACCACCGGAAGAGCATCATCATCACTGTCGGTGTCAAAACCGGCGGATCTCGGGTAGGGGGTCCCGAACTGTGCGTCTAGGTGGATGGTAACAGGAGACAAGGGACACGATGTTTTACCCAGGTTCGGGCCCTCTTGATGGAGGTAAAAGCCTATGTCCCGCTCGATTAATATTGATGATGTGTGTTACAAGAGTGGATCTACCACGAGATCAAGGAGGCTAAACCCTAGAAGCTAGCCTATGGTATGATTGTTGTTCGTCCTACGGACTAAAGCCATCCGGTTTATATAGACACCGGAGAGGGCTAGGGTTACACAGAGTCGGTTACAATGGTAGGAGATCTACATATGCGTATCGCCAAGCTTGCCTTCCACGCCAAGGAAAGTCCCATCCGGACATGGGACGAAGTCTTCAATCTTGTATCTTCATAGTCTTGGAGTCCGGCCAATGATGACAGTTCGGCCATCCGGACACCCCCTAGTCCAGGACTCCCTCAGTAGCCCCCGAACCAGGCTTCAATGACGACGTGTCCGACGCGCATGTTGTCTTCGGTGTTGCAAGGCGGGTTCTCCTTCAAACTTCATGTTCCTGTCGAATAATGTCCGGCTTCCTTATAAATGTTGCGCTCCTTGGCTTCTACGCCCAATAATGGCCTTCTTCCACATGTCGTATGAATGCGAAAAGCTAGGGTATTTTTACATTTTTCCCCTTAGCCGTGCGAGCGAGCCGCCTATAAGAGAGGCGAGGATCTAGATCTAACTCACACCATCCTCCTTTCGCAAGTACTCATCGAAGCGCCTCTAACAAAAAACCATTCTATCATGGATAGTCGACGCGGCTCCTCCTCCCGCGCTCCCAGCCCTAAGCCAGGAGATTGGGGGAGATGCTCAGTTCCACACAGCGAGCTAGTGGCACTCCAAACCGAGGGATATATTCCCCCAGCCTTCATGGTTCTGGTTCGAGCCGGACTGGCCACCTTCCGGGGTGGAAAGCAGGCGGAGAGCGTTCCCAACCCCTCCAAAGGAGAGCGGGTATGCTTTGTCCCTTATTTAATAAGGGGACTCGGATTTCCCATACATCCGTTTCTCTGGGGGCTCCTGGAGTTCTACGGACTCCAGCTTCACCACCTTACACCTGCCTCCATTTTGCACATCGTGGGCTTTGTAGCTCTTTGCGAGCTGTTCTTGGGCATCGAGCCCCATTTTGCGCTGTGGAAGAGATTGTTTTGCCTCGTACCCCGTTCTCATGAGGGGTCGATATATCAAGTGGGCGGAGCCGAAATATGGCGCATCGCCAGGACCGGATATCCATCCGGCACCCCGAAGAAGGCGTCCGAAGATTGGCCTTCGGAATGGTTCTATATGGAGGACGCCCCTCTGCCGGATCCAGTTCGGATCGGCCTCCCGGAGTTCAGCAATGCTCCCTTGACGAAACGCCTGAGTTGGTGCCCGCGGAGCCCTCAACGGGACGATGATGGGAGCGTCCATTATCTGATGGGCCGGATTAGGTTACTGGCCCACTCCGGATTGACCATGATTGGAATAATGGCCACGTGCATTATGCGAGGGGTGCAGCCGCTCAAATATAGGGGCCACCCCATGTGGGATTTCAATGGGGAGAACGACGCCACCCGTCATGGCCGCAAGGGGCCAGGATCGGCCATGGATCTAGTGAAGATCCTGTCCGGCTTGTACAAGGGGGAGAAGGAGGACTTTCTCTAGACGAGCCCATTGAATGGGTTCTCCATGAATAACCCTCGGAGCTAGGTAAGCGAACGTTTATTCATCCGACCCGTGCTTTCGAAGTTAAATGCCTTACTTTATGATTTTGACGCAGGAACTGCGTCGGGATGTGGAGGGCATACACAGTCTAGCTCCACAACCCAAGGATCCGGGAAGATCCCTTGATCCGGCCTCCGAAGAGGATTCAGACATAAAGGTGGAGCTAATTGACGGGGTGTTCCACCAACTCAGCATGGACAATGCTTTAGTCGCCATTACGGCTGACTACCCCGGACTATGTCTGGCTTCTCAGGTAATTATGACCGGTGTTCTAACACCACTACTTCGTCCTTGCGTATTTCAATCACCGTATACCAACGGTGTCTTGCAGGAGGTGCCTTCAAGGCGAGAAGCCGAACCCGCGGTGGCTGACCAGCATGGGTCAGTTCGGCCCAGCAGGCGGAAAAGGAGTGCGACGCGAATCGAAATGTCGCCGCCACGGTACGGCGCACCGCTGTTTTTAAGGGAAGGATCCCTAGGAGGTATATTAATGCTCATAACTTTTCCAGGAGAAAGAGCGCTCGCCGGACAGTGTCCGGAGAGGTTGCCAATCAAGCCTCCGCCAGCCATGCTCCAACACGTGGTCCGGAAGGGGAGGCAAACACAGGGCATGAGCCAGATGCTCCTCCAATGGAGGATGCCAACAGGCTGTCCGCCACCCGTTCTGAGGTGGAGAGCGCCATGAATCACAAGCGTCGCCGGACAGTTCTTCGTGACGCGTGTTTCTCCCCGGAGGCGTTGAATGCCTTTGATGCGGGAGACGCGCACCTCCGTGCCGCTCAAGATGGTTTAACCAGAGCCACGGAGCAGTATGTGAAGGACATACGTGTAAGTAATTTTAATAGCTATATATGCCAGTAGCCCCCGAGACTTAAAATAGTTAAAATAACTGATTTAAGGATCATTTATTATGTAGGATCTTACGGAGAAGAATACCCACCTGTCCCAGGAGCTTCAAGAGTGCAAGGCCCAACTTGAGGCTGCACTGACCGCCGCAGGAGGAGACATAGCCCTCCGGTAACACATATTTCAAAAATGTTTTATGGCGTGCGGCGTGCGTATAAATCTGACAATAATATTGCAGATGTTGCCGGACTTGATCCGGACAAGCAACATCTACTGTGCCAGTTGAAGGCTGGCGAGAGGGTGCTTATGAAGGTGCAGCAGGAGAGGAACAAACTCCAAGATGCCCACACCCAGCTTGGGGAAGAGCTAAAAGGTGTTCGGGCCCAGCTGTCTGGCTCCTTGAAGGAGAATCAGCGGCTTCGTCGCGGCATCTATAGTAAGTGCTTGAGCAAACTCTTTTGAAAAGAAGAGTTCAGCGAGGAAGTTGGTTGACATAAATATGTCTGTAGGTGTGCTCACAGGTCGCCCTATGGAGGAAATGCCTGGTTCAATGGGTGACCAACTTCCCAAGCTGGTGCAACTGCTTGAACATGTTCGGCAGGCGATGAGTGGCGCCGTTCAAGCCTTATGGCCTTCCGTCTCCCTACCTGAGGGCCTTAGAGGGCTTGCTGAGAAGCTTTAGGGAGTACGGCGACATCTCCGTCTGTGGAAGATATCGGCCTGCCGTCAAGGTGCCAGGGAGGCCTGGGCCATGGTGAAGACGCGGTACCCGAAGGCTGACCCAAACCACATGGCCGAGGTCAGACCTGTGGGGCCTGATGGGAAGGAGATCTCTGTGAGCTTGATGTACGGCCAAGTAGAGCTGGCCGCCAAATATTCCCAACAGGACTGTAAATTAGACAGCCTACTAGATGGGATTGAAGAGGAGTACAATCAGTCAGTTTGACGATGTAATTTTAAAATGACATGTAAAATGCCTTCTAGCCGATTGTAGATCGTTTGCCTTTGCAGACCTTTTCGCTTCAACCTCGGGACCCAACAGTCCGGAGTGTGTCTGAATACCCTTACGGTTATAAAAGAACCGGGGCATGCATGGAGACAAGGCGTAGGGGTCATAATTGCTTTATCAGACAGGTGCCCAACTAGCTATGTTATATTACATGGTTAGTAAGAAACATCTTCAAGGAGAATAGTTCCGTTAAGGGTTCCTTTCCCTGGGGGGCATGCCCTAAAGTGCATGTCCGGACTGCGAAAATAGCAGAAAAAGCATCTGGGGGCAGATAAATAAGTAAGTAATAAATCATCTTTCAGGTCACCGACCAAATATTCCCTTAAGAACGCTAGCCTTCGGCTTCACCCAGTCTGAGGTACACATCCGGCTGACCCGGCAGTAACAATCGCAGAGGTGCTCCCTTTACCTCCTAGCCGAACAATCGGGAACGTAGGGGTAAGCACAGGAGCCAGGCAACCCGGCTTGGCCAAAACTTAAGTCATATCGATGCATATAATGGTGATCAAAAGGTACATGCGGAAGTGTGACACATGTGGTGGGCATGAAGCCCATATAAAAAAGCTTCTGTTAAAGAAGCCCCCAGGTATAACGAGTGCAGGTAGCACATCGAGTGAGTGCGAACAAAGCGCAGATTAGCCCTCAAGAGGTTTGTACTGAAAGAGGGAGGAAAAAGGAGGGAAAACAAAGACAACGAAAAAACATGAAAGGTGGACGGAGGAAGGGGACGAACACTGAGTCCGGCGCTAGGCATAAAATCTTTGGAGACGGGCTGCGTTCCATGGGTTTGGCTCGAGTCGGTTGTCAGATGCGTTGCGTAGACGGTATGCACCGCTGGTAAGGACTTGGTCGATGATGAAGGGACCTTCCCATTTGGGCTTAAGTTTGTCCTTTTTCTTGTCCGACAGGCGTAGAACTAGCTCGCCAACATTGTAAGTTTTGGCCCGTACTTCTCTGCTTTGATATCTTCGAGCCTGCTGTTGATAGAATGCGGAACGGGATTTTGCCACGTCGCGCTCCTCCTCTAAAGCGTCCAAACTGTCCTGCCGATCCAACTCGGCTTCTCTTTACTCGTACATGCGCACGCGAGGTGAGTCATGAATTATATCGCAGGGCAAAACTGCCTCAGCGCCGTATACCATAAAAAATGGTGTGAATCCGGTTGTGCGGTTTGGCGTGGTCTGCAGCCCCCAGAGTACGGAGTCGAGCTCCTCTACCCAGTGCGTATTATATTCCGTGAGGGACCGCACTACTTAGCCATTAGTAGAGGAACAATGAGGGACCGCACTACTGTCCTGCAAATGGTTTGATGCCGCTCATGATTAGACCATTTGCTTGTTCCACTTGACCATTAGTTTGAGGGTGGTAGACTGAAGCGTAGTCGAGCTTGATGCCCATGTTTTTGCACCAGAGTTTAACCTCGTCGGCCGTGAAATTCGTGCCGTTATCAGTGATGATGCTGTGGGGGACGCCGAAACGGTGTACTACCCCGGATATGAAGTCTATCACAGGTCCGGATTCTGCCATTTTAACCGGCTTGGCCTCTATCCATTTGGTGAATTTATCCACCATGACCAATAAGTATTTGTGCTTGTGGGTTCCCCCTTTAAGGGGTCCAACCATGTCATGCCCCCAGACCGCGAACGGCCAAGTAATGGGTATAGTTTTGAGGGCGGTGGGTGGCATGTGGCTCTGATTAGCAAAGAGCTGGCAACCAACACATCGTTGGACTAAGTCCTGAGCATCTGCCCGGGCGGTCGGCCAATAAAACCCTGTACGGAAGGCCTTGCCTACAAGGGCCCGGGCGGCGGCGTGGTGCCCGCCGAGTCCGGCGTGAATTTCAGCCAGGAGATTTCGCCCTTCTTCTTCAGAGATACACCTTTGAAGGACTCCGGTTGAGCTTTTCTTATAAAGTTCTCCCTCATGGACCTTGTAGGCTTTAGATCGCCGAACTATGCAGCGGGCCTCATTTTGGTCTTCGGGAAGTTCCTGCCGGATTAGGTAGGCTAGGAATGGTTCTGTCCACGGGGCAATTACTTCCAGTATTTCGTGGGCTGAATCTGTTATGTCATTGGCTGAGCCACCGACTGTGTCAGAATGTTCTGCGTTAGGTGATGCAGTTGGTTCCAGATTGTTATTTCCGGACTCCTCTTCCCATAATATGGATGGCTTAAAGAGCCGCTCCAGGAAGATGTTTGGAGGGACGGCGTCGCGTTTTGCGCCGATGCGTGCCAACACATCTGCTGCCTGGTTGTTATCCTGGGCTACGTGGTGGAATTCGAGTCCTTCGAACCGGGCTGACATTTTTAGGATAGCGTTACGGTAGGCTGCCATTTTCGGATCCTTCGCGTCAAAGTCTCCATTTACTTGGGATATTGCGAGGTTTGAATCCCCGCGCACCTCTAGGCGTTGAATACCCATAGAGATTGCCATCCGGAGGCCATGTAAAAGGGCCTCGTATTCGGCTGCATTGTTGGAGTCCGTGTACATTATTTGAAGCACGTATTGGACTGTGTCTCCGGTTGGGGACGTCAAGATGACGCCAGCTCCCAAGCCAGCCAACATTTTGGAGCCGTCGAAATGCATGATCCAATTGGAGTATGCGCCGTACTCTTTAGGGAGTTCGGCTTCGGTCCATTCGGCGATAAAGTCAGCCAGAACTTGCGACTTGATAGCTCGCCGTGGTTTGTAGGTTATATCAAATGGTAAGAGCTCAATGGCCCATTTTGTAATCCTGCCCGTCGCATCACGATTGTTGATAATGTCGTTGAGAGGTACTTCGGAGGCCACCGTGATGGAACACTCTTGAAAGTAGTGTCGCAGCTTCCGGGATGCCATGAACACCGCGTACGCTATCTTTTGATAGTGTGGGTACCGGGACTTGCATGGAGTTAAGACAGTGGATACGTAGTATACTGGTTTTTGAAGAGGGAACTTGTGCCCTTCTGTTTCTCATTCGACAACGAGTACCACGCTGACAACTTGATGTGTTGTTGCGATATATAACAACATTGGTTCGCCCAGGTTGGGTGCGGACAAGACCGGATTTGTTGCCAATACGGCCTTTATTTCTTCGAGTCCGGCCGTGGCAGCATCCGTCCATTCGAAATGTTCGGTGCACCGGAGGAGGCGGTAGAGGGGCAGTGCCTTTTCTCCCAGACGGGAGATGAAGCGGCTTAGAGCCGCCACACATCCAGTTAGTTTTTGTATTTGCTTGAGGTCTTTTGGGATATCCAATTGTGACAGAGCTCGGATCTTGGCTGGGTTTGCTTCAATTCCTCTACTGGATACAATGAAGCCCAAGAGCTTTCCGGCTGGTACGCCGAAAACACATTTTTCTGGGTTGAGCTTAATGTCATATGCTCGGAGGTTGTCGAATGTCACCCTCAAGTCGTCTACTAGAGTTTCGACGTGTTTGGTCTTGACGACCACATCGTCTACGTATGCCTCTACTGTTTTGCCTATCTGGGTGGCTAGACATGTCTGAATCATGTGCTGATATGTTGCGCCGGTGTTTTTGAGTCCGAAGGGCATTGTGTTGAAGCAGAATGGTCCGTATGGAGTAATAAATGCCGTTGCAGCCTGGTCTTTTTCCGCCATCTTGATTTGATGGTATCCGGAGTATGCATCGAGGAAGCACAATGAATCGTGCCCTGCGGTAGCATCGATGATTTGGTCGATGCGAGGGAGAGGGAAGGGGTCCTTTGGACAGGCCTTGTTAAGGTCTTTGAAATCGATGCAAAGGCGCCAGGATTTGTCCTTTTTTGGTACCATTACTAGGTTGGCTAGCCAGTCCGGATGTTTTATATCTCTGGTGAATCCGGCTTCTAACAGTTTGGCTAGCTCCTCTCCCATTGCCTGTCTTTTGGGTTCAGAAAATCGCCGAAGAGCTTGTTTGACTGGCTTGAATCCTTTTAGGATATTTAGGCTGTGCTCTGCCAGCCTGCGTGGGATTCCTGGCATGTCTGAAGGGTGCCAGGCAAAAATGTCCCAATTTTCCCGAAGGAATTCTCGTAGTGCGGCTTCTACATCAGGATTTAATTGTGCCCCAATGTAGGCTGTCTTTGTGCGCAGGGGCGGGCCCATGTTGGCCCAGCAGGTAGCCCATGACACCGGGTAAAAAATTATCTTACGTTATATATATAGAGCCCAGGTAGACTTGGACACCCCTAAATTTCTGAAAGGGACACCCCGTGCAGACCAAAAGGCCACAACTAGCCAACAAGGCCGCAGACGGCCCAGCCGACTAGCAGCGCGTGACGCCCTGGCAAAGGCCCAGCACATTCGTCCATCGATCAAATGGATCAATTCATCGATATGTACGTGCCTGTCGCCTTCCTCTACTAGCCGCTGCGCTCCGTGCCCCTGTACATCGTGCTCACAGCCGCCGCCTATCGCCAGATCGCCCCAATTCGCCCAATCAGTGAAGAACGAAAGAATAGGTATCTTGGATCAAACCCCAATTTGGTGTGTGTCTGCCTCTATTGCAATTTCCAAATCCTGTTCCAATTCTTGCTTTGTTTCTCTAACCCTAGGAAATTAGGGCTATTGGTTAAGATTATAGATTTTGATTATATTGGCTATTGGACTATTTGGCTATTGTAGTGGTCAGTGGAGAACAATATTGCAATACTCTAGTAGACAAGGATGGCTGGAAGCACCGGCAACATGTCAAGTAAGTTATATTTTACTGTCGTGCAGTTGCAATTCATGTTATGTATGTACACATGATTCATAGTTTTCTCATTTGCAGAAAATATAATTATCTAAACAATTACAAATTAGAGAAGCTCAGTTTACTGAAAAAGAGAAGCGGATAGTGAAGATGAATGCCCGTCACATGAACATAATATCTTGTTATATTGGATAAAAGGCCAAAGGCCCAACTTTATATTAATAAAGCCACCAACTAACCAACAAGAAACAAGCATCCACACCCAACAGAGCCCCATCATGAACATAACCAGAATGATGCATCGGTCCTGCCACAGTTGGGCGGATAAAATGATGCCTCACCACACGAACGGATTGATGTCCCAGCCCCTCCATCACCACCTGGACAGAATAATGCCTCCACACATGAACCTAGTTCTGCCAATAATACAAGGAATTCATTTCAAGTTGAAGAAGAAATCAATTGGGAAGAAGTAAATTTGATCCAGGTAAAAGAAGAAGCCTAGATGAGTATCATCCAAATCATAGAGATATGTTGCTAAGTAGTTTTGTTACTTTTGATTTGTAGGCAATTAAGATCTAGCGATGCATTTTCTCATCATCGGTTATACTTTATTCATAATTTGGACACTTTGATTCACCTTTACTGTTCAATTTCCTATGATCAAATAATATTGATAAGGTGAACTCTTTATTTTGGAATTCTGGTAATCATATTCACAGTCATATTGGATTCTAGGTATATTGTATTGCTAAGTGTGCTAATTTTTTATGACTTGATATCCACGAATATGTGATAGACTTGGGACCCCGGGTCATTTTTGTCCTGGGTCCGCCCCTGTTTGTGCGGTCCGTTGGATGGACCTGGAATTTGACTATTTCGTCTGCTGGTTTAAAAGAGGTGGACTTGGACCTCTTATCGAGTATCACATCGTCCCTATCCACCATGGAGCGCAGCGCAGTTAGTTCCTCTGCCGCTAGGGCTTCGGATAATGCCTCTAGGGCCAGTGTGGCTGTCTTATTTTCAGCGCGGAGTGCTCTATCTGGATCACTGACGAGAGTGATTATTCCATTGGGACCGGGCATTTTGAGCTTCATGTACCCGTAATGGGGTATAACTTGGAAGATTGTGAATGCCTCTCGCCCTAACAGGGCGTGATATCCGCTGCCGAATGGGACCACTTGGAACGTAACCTCTTCGGACCTGTAGTTGTCCGGCGAGCCGAACACTACATCTAGTGTGATTTTTCCTGTGCAACGTACTTCTCGACTAGGGATTATTCCCCTGAAGGTTGTGCTGCTTCGCTCAATGCGGCTCCAGTCAATTTCCATTTTTTGAAGAGTTTCCTCATATATGAGGTTTAATCCGCTGCCGCCATCCATGAGTACCTTGGTAAGACGAAAGCCGTCCACTATCGGACTGAGGACCAGTGCGGCTGGTGCTCGAGCTGTTCAGAATTTAGGTTCATCGCTAGCATTGAAGGTGATAGCTGTGTCACTCCATGGATTCGTTGTTGCTACTTGGTAGAATTCAACGAGGCTGCAGATTGTTCGCTTCCGCATGTTATTTGATGCGAAAGTCTCGAAGACTGTTAATACCGTACTGGTACTGTTGGGCTGGTTGTCCGGGGCTAGAAAGCCTTCGCCACTTTTGGCCACCTGCTGTAGTATCCAACATGCTCGAAGGCTATGTGTTGGAGTGGCGCCCTCCGTACTGTGGATTTTGCAGGGTCCGTTGAGCCATCCCTCCAGTACGGTTCCATGCCCTTTAGGGTTTTTTGGCTTTTTGGTTTTTAATCCAGGTGCTTGAGTATGACGCACCCTTTTATTTCGGACTGGGGTTGTATTCAGGGCCGGATTGTCCCAAAACCTAGTTTCGGTTTTCCAGGCACTCTCCATCGCGCAGTATTTTTGTACAATGGTCGCTAGGTCGACGAAGCGTGTAACTTCGCGACGACTGATGGCGTTTATGATTCCCTTGTCCATGCAATTGTTGCAGAAAATTGAAATCGCGCTTTCTTCCCGGCAGTCCTTTATCCTGTTCATAACCAGGAGGAATCTGGCCCAGTAATGACGTACTGTTTCATCGGGCTCTTGCCGTATTTGAGATAGATCGCTTATGTTTGGGTGGGCGGGTGGTATTAAGTTCGGAACCCCGCTCGATCTGAGGCTCAAAGGCCAAGAAGCTTCCAGATTTGGAAGCTTGGTTGCTTCGATGCTTTCCAACAAATCTGGTCCGATGCCTGACTTTAGGTTCAGTATTTGATTGACGTCCGTCCCTCCGCGGGAATCCGGCATGGAGGGATCGGGAATCCAGGCATAGCTGGTTTTTAACATAGAAGAAGAGTCGCCGCATTGTTCCTCTACCACAATAACGTGGTGGGTGGCCTGGGGAGAGTTAATTTCTCTCAGATCGGTTTTAAGACCAATCTGATCGTAGTCTGTAGCAACTCCAGGGCGGCGATGCGATCCAAGAGCTCGTTTACAGAGGAGAGCTCAATCGGATCTAGCTGCTCGGCGAATTCCGAGCTGACGTGAAGATCGCTTTTGATGAACTGAGAGGTCATCGTCGGAGTGGTGGCCGAACAGGCGGTCATAAGAAAACCACCTAGCCGGATAGTTTGGCCGGCGGCCAAAGCTCCCTTGATGACGGCGCCGTCTTTAAAGATGGGAAAAGGCATCCTTCCTGATTGCGACGACACAAAGGAACTCTCAATGAAAGCACCAATGTCGGTGTAAAAACCGGCGGATCTCGGGTAGGGGGTCCCGAACTGTGCGTCTAGGCGGATGGTAACAGGAGACAAGGGAAACGATGTTTTACCCAGGTTCGGGCCCTCTTGATGGAGGTAAAACCATACGTCCTGCTCGATTAATATTGATGATGTGTGTTACAAGAGTGGATCTACCACGAGATCAAGGAGGCTAAACCCTAGAAGCTAGCCTATGGTATGATTGTTGTTCGTCCTACGGACTAAAGCCATCTGGTTTATATAGACACCGGAGAGGGCTAGGGTTACACAGAGTCAGTTACAATGGTAGGAGATCTACATATCCGTATCGCCAAGCTTGCCTTCCACGCCAAGGAAAGTCCCATCCGGACACGGGACGAAGTCTTCAATCTTGTATCTTCATAGTCTTGGAGTCCGGCCGATGATGATAGTTTGGCTATCCAGACACCCCCTAGTCCAGGACTCCCTCAATCACCGTTTCCTCGGATGAAGTTGCGGCCTAATCAGCGCCACCAAAGAGGTTGTACACTAATCACCGCATTTTCTTCTTGATTCGATCTCACGGTGCTGCCGGCGCTCGGTCCCGAGCCGACACGGCGCGGCTCCATCCACGACGGCGTCGCCGGCCACTTCCTGCACGACGTCACTCCCTCGGCGGTGACGTCCACATCAGTAGGAGCTGCTGCTGCTTTAGCTCTCACTCGCGCTGCTGCTTTGCTCTTGCTCTCGGTCCCCTGCCTGGTCTGCTCTTGCTATTGCTCTTGCTTGCGCTGCTGCTCTCGCTCTTGCTCTTGCTTGCGATGCTGCTCCGATTTAGCTACACTTCAGTCGACTGAGTCGACTTTTGGGTTAGTCGATTTTCAGGGGGTGGGGGTGCTAGCCGGGGTGAAGGAAGAACCAGCCGCGG
>NC_041383.1:666043595-666067874 GCF_002162155.2 Triticum dicoccoides | reverse complement strand
AGGGATGGCTGGGGGTGGCGGCGGACCGGCGGTGGGGAATGTTTTCGGGGCGAGCGGGGCGGCGCACCGCCGGCCGCGGGTGGCGGGGGGCTGCTGTTTGGCCAGTGGTGGCTGGCGGCTCAGGGGGGTGGAGGTTGAAGATGACCTGCAGGCCCTTGATTTCGTATCCAACGGCTGCAAAATCGACTGACCAGAGATGAAAAAGAAAGTCGACTGACGTGTAGCCTCACCTTGCTAGTGTGTTCAGTTTCGACAGTAAAATTCAGTTTTGATAGCAAAATTCAGTTTCGACAGTTAAGTTCAGTTTCAACAGTTAAATTCAGTGTCGACATGTAAGTTCAGAGATGAGCGGCTGATGTATTTTACACCTAGCACTTTGTGGTTAAGTATTTTACGTCATATATTGGAGATGCTATTAGAATTCCACTCAGGTTGACGTTGTCTCTCTTGTCCTGCTTCAGCCTCGGCGTCGTATGATACGTCTCCCACGTATCTATAATTTTTGATTGTTCCATGCTATATTATTATCTGTTTTGAATGATTATGGGCTTTATTTTACACTTTTATATTACTTTTGGGACTAACCTATTAACCGGATGCCCAACCCATATTGTTGTTTTATTGTCTGTTTCGGTATTTCGAAGAAAAGGAATATCAAACGGAGTCCAAACAGAATGAAACCTTCGGCATCGTGATTTTTTGGAAGATTATCATCCTGGAGGCTTGGAGATGAAGTCAGAAGATCCTCGAGGAGCCCACGAGATAGGAGGGCACCCCCCTGTAGGGCGCCCCCTGTCTCGTGGACCCCTCGAGCACCCCCCGACCGACTTCTTTCGCCCATATAGTCCCACGTACCCTAAAACCATCGAATATCAAGATAGATCGGGAGTTCTGCCACCGCAAGCCTCTGTAGCCACCAAAAACCTCTCGGGAGCCCTTCCCGGCATCCTGCCAGAGGGGGGGATCCTTCACCGGTGGCCATCTTCATCATCCCGACGCTCTCCATGATGAGGAGGGAGTAGTTCACCCTCGAGGCCGAGGGTATGTACTAGTAGCTATGTGTTTGATCTCTCTCTCTTGTGTTCTCTATCGTGTTCCCTCTATGGCACGATCTTGATGTATCCCGAGCTTTGCTATTGTAGTTGGATCTTATGATGTTTTCTCCCCCTCTACTCTCTTGTGATGAATTGATTTTTCCCCTTTGAAGTTATCTTATCGGCTTGAGTCTTTCATGAGAACACTTGATGTATGTCTTGCCGTGCTTATCTGTGGTGACAATGGGATATCAGGTGCCTCTTGATGTATGTTTTGGTGACCAACTTGAGGGTTCTGCCCATGAACCTATGCATAGGGGTTGGCACACGTTCTTGACTCTCCGGTAGAGACTTTGGGGCACTCTTTGAAGTACTTTGTGTTGGTTGAATAGATGAATATGAGATTGTGTGATGCATATCGTATAATCATGCCCACAGATACTTGAGGTGACAATGGAGTATCTAGGTGACATTAGGGTTTTGGTTGATTTGTGTCTTAAGGTGTTATTCTAGTACGAACTCTTTTATAGATCGATCCGAAAGAATAACTTTGAGGTGGTTTCGTACCCTACCATAATCACTTCGTTTGTTCTCCGCTATTAGTTGCTTTGGAGTGACTCTTTGTTGCATGTTGAGGGCTTGTCATATGACCTATCTATGTTATTATTGTTGAGAGAACTTGCACTAGTGAAAGTATGAACCCTAGGCCTTGTTTCCTATCATTGCAATACCTCTTACGCCCACCTTTACCACTTGTTACCTTGTTGTTTTTATAATTTCAGATTACAAAAACCTTTATCTACTATCTATTTTGCACTTGTATCACCATCTCTTCGCCGAACTAGTGCACCTATACAATTTACCATTGTATTGGGTGTGTTGGGGACACAAGAGACTCTTTGTTATTTGGTTGTAGGGTTGTTTGACAGAGACCATCTTCATCCTACGCCTCCTACGGATTGATAAACCTTAGGTCATCCACTTGAGGGAAATCCTACAAACCTGTGCACTTGCAGGCCCAACAACGTCTACAAGAAGAAGGTTGTGTGGTAGACATCAAGCTCTTTTCTGGCGCCGTTGCCGGGGAGGTGAGTGCTTGAAGGTATATCTTTAGATCTTGCAATCGAGTCTTTTAGTTTCTTGTTTTATCACTAGTTTATTTTATAAAAGAAAACTACAAAAAAATGGAGTTGAGTTTGTCTCATACACTTTGTCTTTTTAATATCTTTCGTGAGTTTGATTGTAAGGAAAATTGTGCTCAAGTGCTAGAAGAAGAATGCATTAAAATGTTTGGTACTAAATCTTTGAATGATGAGCATGATTTCAATGTTATTAGTATAAACTCCTTGAATATCCGTAGTATTAATGATGGTTGCTCTAGTCATGATGAAAATATCTCTTATGAGCATGTCAACTTTTGTGGAGTGCATGTTTGCATGAACACACCAAATAGAGACGATATTTATTGCAAGAGGCATAAGCATTTAGAAACTAAATGGTTGCATGAAAGGCTAGGTGTGAGTGCTGAAAATTTAAAATTCCTTTGCCGTACTTGCGAACTTTGCAATGAACATGGTCATTTACATCTCCTATACAAATTGTTTCATGAGCGAATCGTGTCCAAATTGTGATGATTTGATCTCCACTTCACATTACAATCAACTTAGTTTACTTTTGGGTTATGAAGAATTGAAACGTTTACTTAAGGATCTTCCAGAATTTTCCCATAAGAAATTCCTTGATATTGATCTAGAAAAGATTTATATGTTTTGTGCGGAGAATTGCATTGAAAATCCTTATATTTCCAATTACCTAAAGAAAAGAAAGTAAATAGAAGATGAAGAGAATACTAATGAAATGGAAGAGACTTCCCAACCTCCTCCTATTATTTCTTATGATGATTCAGGTAACGAGGAGGAGCTTTCTATTCAACCAATCCCATCAATAAAGAAGGTTGAACCCACACATAATGAGAAGAAGAAAAGGAAGAGAAGGGGCAGCAAAGGTAAAAAGGTATCCCTCCCAAATGATGTTGCTCCTACTACTCATTGTGATGATGATAATTGCTTTACTATTGGTGCTATCCATATTTTTAATGATGAGAGTGATTATGCTTATGATATGAAAGAGCCCAAGCTTGGGGAAGCTATGTTTAATGAGGATGAAATATTTGAGAATATATTTGCTGCAATTGATGTTTGTCCCAAGCTTGGGGATGCTATGTTTAATGAAGATGATATTTTTAGCATCCCAAGTTTTGATATGCAAAGTTGTTATGATGATAGCATACCTCCTACCTATGATGATTATATTGATGAAAGTGGGTTCGGAGGAGTGTAAACTTTAGGAAGTAATGATCCCATTATTTTGGAGGATGTTGAATTTTATTGCGATGAATATGAAAGTGGATTTGGAAGAGTGTCAACTTTATTTAGTGATTCCGCTATCTTGGGAGAGGTTTCAATCGATTATGATGAGAACGAAGTTGCTACTTATGATGATTATTGTGATGAAACTTATGCTATAAAAAGTAGTGATGATTATATTTACAAATATTGTCATGATTATGATTACCCTTTTTCTGAACGTTACTATTTTAATGTGGAAATAATTTTTAGTGTTCAAGTCTCTTATGATACTCCTACTATACCGAATGAGAAGAATTTTGCTTATGTGGAGAGTAGTAAATTTTCTATGCTTGTAGATCATGAAAAGAATGCTTTAGGTGCTGGTTATATTGTTGAATTCATTCATGATGCTACTGAAAATTATTATGAGGGAGGAACATATGCTTGTAGGAATTGCAAGAATGCCAAGTTTCCTCTCTATGTGCTCAAAATCTTAAAGCTATGCTTGTTTTACCTTCCTATGCTAGTTGATTATTGTTCCCATAAGTTGTTTTCTCACAAAATCCCTATGCATAGGAAGTGGGTTAGGCTTAAATGTGCTAGTGATATGCTTCATGATGCTCCCTTTTTGTTTCAATTCTTATCTTTTATGTGAGCATCATTGTCATCATCATGCCTAGCTAAAAAGGCATTAAAGAAAAGCGCTTGTTGGGAGACAACCCAATATTTATCCTTACTGTTTTTGTGTGTCCACATGATTATGATATTGTAGTAATCATGTTTTATAGCTTTTGTTTGAATAAAGTGCCAAGTAGAACCTTTGGGAAGACTTGGGTGAAGTTTATGTGATCTTGCTGTGAAAAACAGAAACTTTAGCGCTCACGAGATTAGCTGCCATGTTTTACTGAAGAGTGATTTTAGGTTGATTATTTTTTCAGATGATTAATAGACAAATTTCTCAGGTCCAGAAATTTATTTCATAATATTTGGGGTTCCAGAGGTATACGTTTGATACAGATTACTACAGACTGTTCTGTTTTTGACAGTTCTGTTTTCATTGTGTTGTTTGCTTATTTTTATGCATCTATGGCTAGTATTAAGTGGTATGAACCATAGAGAAGTTAGATTACAGTATATATTACACCAATTTGAATTTATAATGAGTTCATTACAGTTCCTAAGTGGTGGTTTTATTTTCTTATACTAACGGAGCTTACGAGTTTTGTTTTGAGTTTTGTGTGGTTGAAGTTTTCAAGTTTTGGATAAAAGATTCGGTGGACTATGGAATAAGGAGTGGCAAGAGACTAATCTTGGGGATTCCCAAGGCACCCCAAGGTAATATTCAAGGACAACCAAGAGCCTAGGCTTGGGGATGCCCCGGATGGCATCCCCTCTTTCGTCTTCGTTCATCGGTAACTTTACTTGGAGCTATATTTTTATTCGCCACATGATATGTGTTTTGCTTGGAGCATCATTTTATTTTGCTAGTTTTTGCTTGCTGTTAGTTAGAATAATGTTTTGCATCTTTTTTTTCAATAAAAAATTCAAGGATAGCCTTTGCCATGCTTATTTTGCTTGTATACATGTTGCTGTTTGAAAACAGAAAGTTTACCTCTGTTACAAAAATTCCCTAGAAAATTAAGAGAATGGTATAACGTTGAATCTTTTTGCATATTAAGCTATGATAAATTTATTACAATGGGAATTTTAGTTCATAATTTTTGGAGTCAGGGAATTATTGATACTCTTGCATTCTTTACATACTGTACTGTTTTGACAGATTGCTGTTATGGTTGCATTGTTTGCATATGTTTGCTTGTTTAATGATTCTATTTGAGGATAGGAGTATTAAATATTCAGAGACATTTAGTATTAAAGGTTGAATAATAATGTTAGTGATTTGTTACAGTAGAAGATGATATGGTTTTGCATTGGTTTATACTAACCTATCTCACGAGTTCTTGTTGAGTTTGTTGTGAATGAAGCTTTTGATAAAAAGAGAAACCGTGACATGAAAGGAATTAAGGAGACACAAAAGCTCAAGCTTGGGGATGCCCAAGGCACCCCAAGATAATATTTCAAGAAGTCTCAAGCATCTAAGCTTGGGGATGCCCCGTTAGGCATCCCACCTTTCTTCTTCAACAACTATCGGTTAGTATCGGTTGAGCTTAAGTTTTTGCTTCTTCACATGAGTTGTGCTACCCTTGCAATGTCATTTTATTTTGTTTTGCTTGCTTCTTGAATAAGACACCAAGATCTGAAATTCTGAAATGAGAGTGAGTCTTTGCAAAGTTGCATAATTATTTTGACTACTCATTGAACTTCACTTATATCTTTCGGAGTAGTTTGTCGTTTGGTCTAGTGCTTCACTTATATCTTTTAGAGAACGACGGTGGTTATATTTTGAAGAAATTTCTAGTATCTCATGCTTCACTTATATTATTTTGAGAGTATTAAATGGCATGGTAAATTGAATGAAAACTATCATAGAAAGTGAATTGGATGCTATGATCAATTTGATGCTTGATAATTGTTTTGAGATATGGAGGTAGTGATATTAAAGTCATGCTAGTTGGGTGATTATGGATTTAAAGAATGCTTGTGTTGAAGTTTGTGATTCCCGTAGCATGCACGTATGGTGAACCGCTTTGTGATGAAGTTGGAGCACAATTTTATTTATTGATTGTCTTCCTTATGAGTGGCAGTCGGGGACGAGCGATGGTCTTTTCCTACCAAACTATCCCCCTAGGAGCATGCATGTAGTGCTTTGATTTTTGATGACTTCTAAATTTTTACAACAAGTTTATGAGTTCTTTTGATTAATGTTGAGTCCATGGATTATACGCACTCCTTTCACCCCTCCATTATTGCTAGCCTCTCTTGTATCGTGCAACTTTTGCCGGTACCATACACCCACCATACTCCTTCCTCAAAACAGCCACCATACCTACCTATTATGGCATTTCCATAGCCATTCCGAGATATATTTCCATGCAACTTTCCACCGTCCCGTTCATATGACACACATTACTTTTGTCATATTGCTTTTTGCATGAACATGTAGTTGACATTGTATTTGTGGCAAGGCCACCTTCATAATTTTCATACATATCGCTCTTGATTCATTGCATATCCCGGTACACCGCCGGAAGCATTCATATAGAGTCATATTTTGTTCTAAGTATTAAGTTGTAATTGTTGGGTTGTAAAAAAATAAAAGTGTGATGATCATCATTATTAGAGCATTGTCCCAGTGAGGAAAGGATGATGGAGACTATGATTCCCCCATAAGTCGGGATGAGACTCCGGACGAAAAAAAGAGGCCATAAAAAAAGGCCCAAATAAAAAAACAGAGAAAAAGAGAGAAGGGACAATGCTACTATCCTTTTACCACACTTGTGCTTCAAAATAGCACCATGATCTTCATGATAGAGAGTCTCATATGTTGTCATTTTCATTTACTAGTGGGAATTTTTCATTATAGAACTTGGCTTGAATATTCCAATGATGGGCTTCCTCAAAAGTGCCCTAGGTCTTCGTGAGCAAGCAAGTTGGATGCACCCCACTAGTTTTCTTTTGTTGAGCTTTCATATATTTATAGCTCTAGTGCATCCGTTGCATGGCAATCCCTACTCACTCACATTGATATCTATTAATGGGCATCTCCATAGCTCATTGATACGCCTAGTTGATGTGGGATTATCTTCTCCTTTTTTGTCTTCTCCACAACCACCATTCTATTCCACATATAGTGCTATGTCCATGGCTCACGCTCATGTATTGCGTGAAAGTTGAAAGAGTTTGAGATTATTAAAGTATGAAACAATTGCTTGGCTCATCATCGGAGTTGTGCATGATTAAATACTTTGTGTGATGAAGATAGAGCTTAGCCAGACTATATGATTTTGTAGGGATAACTTTCTTTTGGCCATGCTATTTTGAGAAGACATGATTACTTGCTTAGTATGCTTTAAGTATTATTATTTCTTATATCAATATGAACTTTTATTTTGTATTACTTGGATCTGAACATTCATGCCACAATAAAGAGAAATTATATTGAGAATCATACTAGGTAGCATTCCACATCAAAAATTCTGTTTTTACCATTTACCTACTCGAGGACGAGCAGGAATTAAGCTTGGGGATGCTTGATACGTCTCCCACGTATCTATAATTTTTGATTGTTCCATGCTATATTATTATCTGTTTTGAATGATTATGGGATTTATTTTACACTTTTATATTACTTTTGGAACTAACCTATTAACCGGAGGCCCAGCCCATATTGCTGTTTTATTGCCTGTTTCAGTATTTCGAAGAAAAGGAATATCAAACGGAGTCCAAACGGAATGAAACCTTCGGCATTGTGATTTTTTGGAAGATTATCATCGTGGAGGCTTGGAGATGAAGTCAGAAGATCCTCGAGGAGCCCACGAGATAGGAGGGCGCTCCCCCCTGTAGGGCGCGCCCCTGTCTCGTGGACCCCTCGAGCACCCCCCGACCGACTTCTTTCGCCTATATAGTCCCACGTACCCTAAAACCATCGAATATCAAGATAGATCGGGAGTTCTGCTGCCGCAAGCCTCTGTAGCCACCAAAACCCTCTCGGGAGCCCTTTCCGGCATCCCGTCGGAGGGGGGATCCTTCACCGGTGGACATCTTTATCATCCCGGCGCTCTCCATGACGAGGAGGGAGTAGTTCACCCTCGAGGCTGAGGGTATGTACCAGTAGCTATGTGTTTGATCTCTCTCTCTCTCTTGTGTTCTCTCTTGTGTTCCCCCTATGGCACGATCTTGATGTATCCCGAGCTTTGCTATTGTAGTTGGATCTTATGATGTTTTCTCCCCCTCTACTCTCTTGTGATGAATTGAGTTTTCCCCTTTGAAGTTATCTGATCGGATTGAGTCTTTTATGAGAACACTTGATGTATGTCTTGCCGTGCTTATCTGTGGTGACAATGGGATATCATGTGCCTCTTGATGTATGTTTTGGTGACCAACTTGCGGGTTCCTCCCATGAACGTATGCATAGGGGTTGGCACACGTTCTTGACTCTCCGGTAGAGACTTTAGGGCACTCTTTGAAGTACTTTGTGTTGGTTGAATAGATGAATCTGAGATTGTGTGATGCATATCGTATAATCATGCCCACGGATACTTGAGGTGACAATGGAGTATCTAGGTGACATTAGGGTTTTGGTTGATTTGTGTCTTAAGGTGTTATTCTAGTATGAATTCTTTTATAGATCGACCTGAAAGAATAACTTTGAGGTGGTTTCGTACCCTACCATAATCTCTTCGTTTGTTCTTTGCTATTAGTTGCTTTGGAGTGACTCTTTGTTGCATGTTGAGGGCTTGTCATATGACCTATCTATGTTATTATTGTTGAGAGAACTTGCACTAGTGAAAGTATGAACCCTAGGCCTTGTTTCCTATCATTGCAATACCGTTTACGCCCACCTTTACCACTTGTTACCTTGCTGTTTTTATAATTTCAGATTACAAAAATCTTTGTCTACTATCTATTTTGCACTTGTATTACCATCGCTTCGCCGAACTAGTGCACCTATACAATTTACCATTGTATTGGGTGTGTTGGGGACACAAGAGACTCTTTGTTATTTGGTTGCAGGGTTGTTTGAGAGAGACCATCTTCATCCTACGCCTCCTACGGATTGATAAACCTTAGGTCATCCACTTGAGGGAAATTTGCTACTGTCCTACAAACCTGTGCACTTGCAGGCCCAACAACGTCTACAAGAAGAAGGTTGTGTAGTAGACATCATCGTACAACTCATCGGAGCTGCTCCAACGACGAAAACCTCCATCACAGCGGAGCAGTACCTCGGGCTCCATCTCCAGACGCCTAAGATCTTCTTCCCCTCCTCCGACAGCCAAGTCAGCCGGAGCATCCTCACCGGCCAACCCAATCACGTTGAGATCGACATGGCTACGCCAAAGAGGTTGTACACTTGTTGCATCTCTTTTTTACTCTACATGTTTTATATATTGTCCACTGAGCACACGTAGTAACGGGGAATACGATTATTTTATCCTACTATATGACAAGCAGTGAGGTACCAGGCAACTTAGCTATCCGTGATGGACTCTCTTGAACGCCATCATTATTTATCTCTGCCACGTTTGAGCTGTGCATTTGTTGATGGCCCTGGGAGTTGAGCTAGTAGGGCAGTGGCCTGGGTCCAAAGTAATAGAAGTAGCACAAAAACATTTTTTAGTGTAGGCTTTTCCTTGCTCAAGCCACCCTACTAGAATCGCCAGTGCTTGAAAGGAAAAGTGAATGAAAAACATAGGAATTGGAAAGTTCCTATGGTACTACTATTCATGAATTTGGTTCAAAGGAATGGAGCAAAGGAAAACTGTAGGAGTTGTTCCTTTAGTGTCTCCTGGAAAGACAAAATGTAGGAATTTTAATTTTCACTTGTACTCCTTTTCAAATTCTTATTCATCAAGCGCAAGACTAAGAGATAGTAGCATGATAGCATTATAACCGTACATTTTCTTGTGGTTTGACTTGATCTCACCATGCTTTTTTCCATCCTGTGATCTTCCAATTGTTGTGAATCAAACACCTAGATTGGCAGTAATCCTGTGTTTTTAAATTCTCTGTTTTGCACGTGCATTCCTACCCTATTCCTGTCTATTTCCTATCCCTGCATTGTTAGAATCCTCAAATTCAAACAAGCCCTTACTCAATTACTTCTGTTACAGATATGTGTCAAAGAAAACCTTGTGTGGTTTGTCCTGCTCCTGCGGTGCTGTGTTCCACCCCAGCTCAGCTACTCCAACAACGGAAGGGTTCACCACAGTAGGGATCCGCTCTCCAGGCTGTCTTTCGCCGCCTCAGATCTTCTTCCCCGCTGTCGGCAGCCACGACAACTGCATTACCATCATCAACTGAGCAGATGACCTTGAGGACTACACGGGTCCGCAAGAGAGGTCGCACTCTTACGTGTCTGCTTACGTTATGCATCACTTAATATGATGACATGCTACATTATCGTCGTGTTCACCTATTAGACTCTGAGTCAGGTCCAAACTAATGCTGAAACTTGAGTTTTTAAATGGTTGTGGGGTACATATTGGGGTAGCAATCAGTACTATATGTCTACTATCTAGTTAATCTCGAGTATCTACTATGAGTTTCATGTTGGGTGCAAACAAACATTAAAGGAGACATTATCTGTATTTTTTAACTAAAGCTATTATCTACCTGCTATCATTGGTTTTGGGTCTATCCACAGTTTGCTACCATCACTCTGGATTTGTGCATGCACTCCTTACATAATCTCACTATGTTTTATTCCTATGCATGCCAGTTATTATACACAATAGAACTGATCATGTAGAACAAGAGAGACGAGCCTTGCGTGGCAATAAAATTTCATGCAGTTATCGCTCCATGGTGGGCGCAAAGGCAGTCCCCCCTCCACCCATTTCGGATTGTAATCAAGAGGAAGATAAATGTTCTGAGGGGGATTCAGAAGGAGAAGACCACTCCTATTTACCCCATGAGGTCTTCGCTCTAACTTGGCATGCTAATGTTGGTAATATCATGCATATGGTGCCTTGCATTGCTTATTGTATACATTAAAGATGTCATCTACTTAGTTTAGACATGCTTTGTGTCAATGCCATCTGTTTAGTTTCTTTATTGTATATGTGAATCATGCAATGCCATCTTGTTTAGCCAGGCATCATATATGTGAATTTTGCAATGCCACCCTGGTTAGCCAGTCATCCTATATGTGAATTATATCATGCCATCATTTTTTTATTAGGTGTTAAATTTGTCAACAATTTTAGTACATTCAATTACTCTTCCTGTGCATCATCCATTTGACACGGTCATGGAAAAATCTGGAGTGGAAACAAGGTCTTCAAAGCAGACAATGCTATCTGACGAAGCGCATGTCTTGCTGGTTATCGATAGCTCCTTAGAGGAGGATTCAAAGACAGATGACCAGTCATATCCCCCCCCCGAGGTGCATGCTCTAACTTGGCAGGGTTATGTTGCTCATATCGTGCGTATGGTATCTTGCATTGCTATGTCATTTGCTTAGTTTAGACATGCTTTGTGTGAATGCCACCTGTTTAGTTTCTAATTACCGTATATGTGAATTATGCAATGCCATCTTGTTGCAAGACATTATATATGTGAATTATGCAATGTTATCTTGTTGCAAGGCATTATGTATGTGAATTATGCAATGCCATGTTGTTTAGGCAAGCGTCATATATGTGAATTATATCATGCCGTCCTTTTTTGTATTTCTCATTGCTTTTGTCGACAATGTTTGTATATTCAACTACTTTTCCTATGCATCAGCCATTTGAATTGGTGATGGAGAAATCTGGAGTGAAAACAAGGTCTTCAGAGCAGACAATGCTACCTGCTGAAGCAGATATCTTGCTGGTTACAGATAGCTCTTCAGAGGAGGATTCAGAGGCAGATGACCAGTCCTATTATCCCCCTGAGGTGTATGCTCAAACTTGGCAGGGTTATATTACTCATATCATGCATATGTTGTATTGCAATGCTTAGTTTTTACATCATATACACAATATTGAATGCCATTTCCTTAGTTGACACGTCATATATGCGATTGCCCTCTGCTCACTTCCTTAGTATATAAATCATATATTTGAATTATGTCATGCCATGATGTTTACATAGACAACATGTATCTAAATTATGGCATGCCAACCCATTTTCTAAAGACATAATATAGTTATATCATCTCATCCTATTTACATAGTCATCATATTTTAAATTATGTCATTCTATCCGTGAATTATATCATGCCATCATGTTTCCATCGACGGCATGTTTGTGATTTATGGCATGCCAACCACTTTAATAGACACATCGTATAGTTATATCATGTCATCCTATTTACATAGTCATCATATTTTGAAGTATGCCATTCTATCCTGTTTAGTTAGCCATCATACATGTGAAATTGTGTCATGCTATCCTGTTTAATTAGCCATCATATATGTGAAATTAGGTCCTGTTATTCTGTTTGGTTAGACAACATAAATGTGAATTATTTCATGCCCTGTTTTCTTCCCTACTATCCATTGCACCTATCTATATTACAATATATGTACATTCAATTACTTTTCTTGTTTATCAGCCATTTCAATTGGAGGGAGTGATGGCAGTATCTGTGGGAGTAAAAACACGGTCTTCAGAAAAGATCGTGCTACCTGCTAATGCAGATAGAACCATGGTTGTACATGCCTAAGAACCATCCCCACCACACATAACCCAGGATCATGCAGATTGTACCCCTACCCAGTTGGACAGAGAACCAGCTACACCCCTTCTAACCGCAACCCCAGCAGATAGTAACCCAGTTCCCATTGACACAGCACCGTCTCCACCACAGAGCACCCAAACACGAGCAGTTAGTAAGGCAACTGCAATGCCCAAAGCACGAGGACTACCACTGCAAACCCCAAGTCAACACTTAAAGCAGAAGAAGAATTGTTCTTAGGTCAAGTTTCGTAGCTATGGTTCATACTACTTTGCTCTTGCATCACTGTATTTACTCATACCAACTAATTTCAAATTTGAAGGATGCAATTGAAACTCCAATGGCGCAACAGGTATGTTTTAAACATGTTACTTTAACGTTTTTGGATGTTTGCTATTGTAACTTGCTCTATGTTGATTTCAGTTTCAATTAAATTAACAGTTATGTTCTCATGCCATGCACATTACAAGTGTTGTTATTGCTATGTAGTTTCCCACACTTATATTCTGTCTCTGCTGCTTTGTCTTAAATAGATATGATTCAAACTGTATCTATCTTGATTTGGCAACATAAACTAGAATGATATAGACCATACAGTGACCATACTACATAGATATATGTTTGTTTCATGCTATTATCCTGTCCACCTTACTACTGAACTGGTTTACCAAAAATGAGTTTCATATACTACATTGTAAACCTGTGATGTGTTTGTTTGTTTCTCTTTTAGAACACGGATAAAATATTGGAGAAGAGTACGCCGTTATGCAATGGTAAAGGAAGTAATGTAGATAAGGTTCAAGATAGTGAGACATCCCTGTTGGTCTCCAAGAAAGCTAATAAAAACTATATTGAAGACACTGAGACAACCCCAAAGTCCTGTCTTGATGTAGTGTTCGAGTTACTGGCTACTACTGCTGGCACCAGCTCTTCGAACTCGCTGCCTGAATCAGTTCGGCTTCTTGAGTCTCAACTTCAAGTTGAAAGACATCGATCAGATGTTATGCGACAGGAAGCCAAAGGACTGAGGAAGTCCCTACAGAATTCAGATGCATACTTTCTGGTGCAACAACAAGTGCTGGAGGACTTAAGCGCCAAACAAGAGAAAGTTAATAAGCTTGCTAAGCATCTTGCCAGCATTATGGGTACCCAGGATATTGTTTCTTGAGCTCTTCTAAAGTGGTTTCAGTTCTGGACTTGTTTTGCTGCGGCATTTATATGCTGTTGTGTTCCCTATATTTGCACTGATGGCAAACTTTGATGCCCAGTGGATGTAATATGTGTAATAGCCATGATAGCCTAGCGTAAGTTGCTTGCTTATTTATTTCCTTATTGTCTTGTTTATTTCTTTGCTTGTAGTCAGTGCAGTTCTTTTTCCGCGGTTTTCTAGTGGCCGCAATAACCTATTTTTTAAAACTAGGCCACAATAACCATGGGCTACATATTTAGTGTAGTTACCATTTCCCTCCTACGGGTCGTAGAAACAATGGGCCTTCTACATGTGTTAGAAACAATGGGTCTTATACGGGTCGTAGACACAATTGGCCTTCTATGGGACGTATCATCAATGGGCCTTGTACGGGCCATATGATCGGTTGGCCAAACATGGGCCAATAAACAGACCGCATTATGGCCGTAAACAGGCTATAGTTGGAATCGTCTGTTCATGGGCCGACCATAACGGGCCGTCGTTAATCGACGTATTTGATGACGCTATGAAAACGGCCCAACATATTAACAGGCCACAAACGGGCCGACGTTAACCTCGGGCTGAATTTAGCCCACAAGCAGAAAATGACAGTAACGCGCCATAAGTAAATGAATGCTGGAAATGAGTCCAAGAATAAATGGGCTCTGAGAAGGCCGAAAGATAACATGGGCTGGAAACGGCCCAACGGAATAACGGGCCGTTAATGGGTATACAGTGATACACTGTTCATTACGGGCCAGTTTCACCACGGGCTGTTAATGGGTATAAAGTGATACACTGTTCATTGCGGGCCAGTTTCACCACGGGCCGTTAATGGGCCAAGAGTTACAAAGGGCCTCATGTGGGCCGAAAGACGTCATGGCCATACATCGGCCAGAAGTGAAAACGGGTTGGAATCATATTGGATGGCCCAAATGACGCTACTGGGCCTAATTCGGATAGGGCGTAACGGACCTTGGGTTAGCGGGCTGTAAATGGGCTATATGCGAACAGGCCGTTAACAGGCTTTCCATGGGCCGGCCCGCCACCTTTTGACCAAGTCAAACGGGCTGGCCTTTTCATAGGAATAGGCCTCTGTTGGGCCATGCCATGTGTCGACGTATCATATGCGCCTTCTGTCCAATGAGTGGATGACATCTGTCCCGATGATGAGCCGACACGTGTTTCCTCCAGCCAATGATGATTTTACACGTGGAAAATCCCCATTGGTCCAGGCTGTTAACGGATTATCGGATCCAAAACCCGACCCGATAGCTTAACGGCGTTCCGTTATGGTGGATTCCATGTGTCGGTCACCCTTGATGAAAGCACTTCTGTGACGCACGATTTATCATCATGGAAGTGGACACTTCCGTGATGATAATTTTGGTAATGTCATGGAACACTTCTACGACAACACATGTATGACTATCTTGATTCTGTCATAAAATCGTCATGGATGTACATGCATGAAAGAAAACATGACCTACTGTGACAAACACGTATCATCACGGAAGTGTATTTTTTGTAGTGCATGGAAGGCTATATGATAGTTGAGTATGTGGGATTTGCTAAATCAAAGCTCTGACATAGACCCTTCCTGAAAATAAGATGAATTGCAATTGTTTGATGACTGAGAATGAAGTTTATGGTCTATGCTTTAACATGTGAATAGCTTGTTACTTGATCATGAAAAGTTTTATGAGATGAGCTATTATTATAACATATAATGATGCTAGAAAGGGTGACTGAAATTATCATTGATCAAACTTGTGCACCTGCTAGCATTCACACTTCATAAATTCCTTCTTTTAGCATTTACCTACTCGAGGACGAGTAGGAATTAAGCTTGGGGATGCTGATACGTCTCCAACGTATCTATAATTTATGAAGTATTCATGCTATTATATTATATGTTTTGGATGTTTATGGGCTTTACTAAGCACTTTTATATTATTTTTGGGACTAACCTATTAACCGAAGGCCCAGTCCATATTGCTGTTTTCTTGGCTATTTCAGTGTTTCGAAGAAAAGGAACATCAAACGGAGTCCAAACAGAATGAAATCTTCGGGAAAGTTATTTTTGGAACGGAAGCAATCCAGGGGACTTGGAGTGCACGTAAGGGAAGCTTCGAGGTGGCCACGAGGCAGGGGGCGCCCCCTCTGGGCGCGCCCCCACCCTCGTGGGCCCCTCGAGGCTCCCCTGACCGATTTCTTTCACCTATATATCTCCATATACCCTAAAAACACCGGGGAGTAAGATAGATCGGGAGTTCCGCCACCGCAAGCCTCTATTGCCACCAAAAACCAATCGGGACCCTGTTTCGGCACCCTGTAGAAGGGGGATCCCTCACCGATGGCCATCTTCATCATCCCGACGCTCTCCATGACAAGGAGGGAGTAGTTCACCCTCGGGACCAGGGGAATGTACCAGTAGCTATGTGTTTGATCTCTCTCTCTCTCTCTCTTGTGTTCTTGATTTGGCACGATCTTGATGTATCGCGAGCTTTGCTATTATAGTTGGATCTTATGATGTTTCTCCCCCTCTACTCTCTTGTAATGGATTAGTTTTCCCTTTGAAGTTATCTTATCGGATTAACTCTTTAAGGATTTGAGAACACTTGATGTATGTCTTGCCGTGCTTATCTGTGGTGACAATGGGATATTCACGTGATCTACTCGATGTATGTTTTGGTGATCAACTTGCGGGTTCCGTGAGCTTGGGAATCTATGCATAGGGGTTGGCACATGTTTCCGTCTTGACTCTCCGGTAGAAACTTTGGGGCACTCTTTGAAGTACTTTGTGTTGGTTGAATAGATGCATCTAAGATTGTGTGATGCATATCGTATAATCATGCCCACAGATACTTGAGGTGACAATGGAGTATCTAGGTGACATTAGGGTTTTGGTTGATTTGTGTCTTAAGGTGTTATTGTAGTATGAACTCTATGATAGATTGAACAGAAAGAATAGCTTCATGTTATTTTACTACGAACTCTTGAATAGATAGATCAAAAAGGATAACTTTGAGGTGGTTTCGTACCCTACCATAATCTCTTCGTTTGTTCTCTGCTATTAGTGACTTTGGAGTGACTCTTTGTTGCATATTGAGGGATAGTTATGTGATCCAATTATGTTATTATTGTTGAGAGAACTTGCACTAGTGAAAGTATGAACCCTAGGCCTTGTTTCCTAGCATTTCAATACCGTTTACGCTCACTTTTATTACTTGTTACTTTGCTGTTTTTATATTTTCAGATTACAAATACCCATATCTATTATCCATATTGCACTTGTATCACTATCTCTTCACCGAACTAGTGCACCTATACAATTTACCATTGTATTGGGTGTGTTGGGGACACAAGAGACTCTTTGTTATTTGGTTGTATGGTTGTTTTAAGAGACCATCTTCATCCTATGCCTCCCACGGATTGATAAACCTTAGGTCATCCACTTGAGGGAAATTTGCTACTGTCCTACAAACCTCTGCACTTGGAGGCCCAACAACGTCTACAAGAAGATGGTTGTGTAGTAGACATCATATCTCTACTTAGTGCGGAATTTTCTGCTAGAAAATATATTGAGCAAGCACCACATGTTAAAGGATCTATGACAATATAACTTCTATGTGAATATGAATAAACATAAATCATTATGTCTTCCTTGTCCAACGTCAACTATTTTGACACAAAATATTTAATGGGGGCTCACAATCATAAAAGATGTTCAAGATAGTGTGTTTGCATGTGAATCTTTTCTTCCGTTATTAATTCTTTCATGAGTTGCATCATTAACCAATGTTATGTTTGTCAATCTCCAATAATTTTTACCACTTATACTTTTCCTTATGTGATGTCATTACTTACCATAAGATTAGTATATGATCTTATTCATTCATTTCCCTTTATTTTATTGAAACAATAGAATAAAGAAACAAGACTCAAACTACTCCTTATTATATTTCTCGCACACGATTACATTGATAGATAGAGCACTAAGCAAACACTTGAAAAGAAATGATCGAACTAAACTTTTATTCAACTAAATCATAGGAAAACTAAAGATCAAACTAAAATAGATAGAAGCAAAGATAGTGGTGGTGATACGACACCGGGACACCTCCCCCAAGCTTGGCACAAGCCAAGGGGAGTGTCCATACCATGAATTCAAGTCTCCTTTGGTGATGAAGAATGTGGTGGTGGTGATGATGTAGTAGCGATCTTATCTTCTGGTTTCCATGGCAATGGTTTACCATCATAAGAGGAGGAGCGAGTCTCGCGAGTCCTGCAACTGGCAGCCAAACTCATACCTTTAAACCTTGCCTCCTATTCTAAGACTTAGTTTTGGAGATCATAGATTTGGCTTTGCAAAAGTTGATTTGCTCGTTGATGGTGAAGACAATGTGCTTCATGGATTTGCCATCCACCTTGAGATCACGTGTGTAATCCGCGATCATGAGGTGATTGGCATTGAGTCCATGTTCCACCATCCCCTTGCACTTGAAGACCACCTGCTCCATAGCTTTGAGCCTGGCATCCACGGTCCCCGCCCCCTTGGGACCCTGGACGTCCTAGATGTGGAGCACCGCCTCACGCATATCAATGGCTTGAGGGTGCTGCATCACCTCTCGCAAATACGGGTTCATGACTTTCTCGAAGAACTTGTCCTTGGAGGAGCTTGAAGCGGCCATGGCTATCTAGATCTGTCAGAAAACAAGAAAACAACAAGAAAGAACAACAGAAGATTTCTCTATGATACAGTAGTCAATACGTTCAGGGGGTATATAAATATTGTTTATCTTGAAAAACAAGCAAACGAGAGGAAAACAGAGTCGGGAAGGTTCCCGAGGTGGGCACAATCCACCTGGGGGCGCTAGGGGGCCCAAGTGCGCCCTGGTGTCTTTGTGCCCCCTCGGGTGCCTTCTTGGTAGTTTCTTATTTGCCTAATTTTTAAAATATTCCAAAACCGACAGAAAATATTTTTGCGGATTTTTTGGAGTCCGTTTACTTACCGTATCACGTACCTCCTCTTTTTTCTGTTATTCCGGAGTGTTCCCGAAAGTTTCTTTTATGTGTTCCTCAGGTGTCATGGTTTGAATAATATTGCTTTCAATATTAATAGGTGTACCTGAGATATAGTGTTTAATTCTTTGCCCATTGACCACCTTCGGGTTAGTAGCTTCGGCATTATTTGTTTTAATAGCTCGAGAGCAATAAACATCCTCGATGATATATGGTCCTTCCCATTTAGAGAGAAGTTTTCCTACAAAGAATCTGAAACCACAGTTGTATAGAAGAACATATTCTCCAACTTTGAATTCTCTCTTTTGGCTTCTTTTGTCATGCCATCTTTTAACCTTTTCTTTGAATAATTTGGCATTTTCATAAGCTTGGGTTCTCCATTCATCTAGTGAGCTAATATCAAATAAACTCTTTTCTTCGGCAAGTTTGAAATCATAGTTGAGTTCTTTTATTGCCCAATATGCTTTATGTTCTAACTCTAGAGGCAAATGATAAGCTTTTCCATAAACCATTTTATAGGGAGACATACCCATAGGATTTTTATAAGTTGTTTTGTAGGCCCAAAGTGCATCATCTAATTTTTTAGACCAATTCTTTTGTGACCTATTAATGTTTTTCTATAATATTAGTTTTATTTCTCTATTGCTAAGTTCAACTTGACCACTAAATTGAGAATGATAGGGTGATGCAATTCTATGGTTAACATCATATTTAGCAAGCATTTTACGGAAAGCACCATGAATAAAGTGTGAACCACCATCAGTCATTAAATATCTAGGTACTCCAAACCTAGGGAAAATAATTTCTTTAAGCATTTTAATGGAAGAGTTATGATCAACACTACTAGTTGGAATAGCTTCTACCCACTTAGTAACATAATCAACAACAACCAAAATATGTGTATACCCATTAGAGGAAGGAAAATGTCCCATATAATCAAAACCCAACAACTCAAATGGTTCAACATCAAGTGAATAATTCATAGGCATTTCTTGACGCTTACCAATATTACCAATTCATTGACATTCATCGCAAGATAAGACAAACTTACGGGCATCCTTGAAGAGAGTAAGCAAATAAAAACCATATTGCAATACCTTGTGAGCAGTTCTATCTCCCGCATGATGCCCTCCATAAGCTTCGAAGTGACATTTCCGTAGGATTTGGTCCTGTTCACGCTCATGTACACAACGCCTAATAATACCATCTACTCCTTCTTTATAAAGATGTGGAACATTCCAAAAGTAATATCTTAAATCATAGAAGAATTTTTTCTTTTGTTGGTATGTGAAACTAGGTGGTATGTATTTAGCAACAATATAATTAGCATAGTCTGCATACCAAGGAGTGCTATGAGAAACATTTATTGCAGCTAATTTCTCATCGGGAAAGCTATCATCAATAGGTAGTGGGTCATCAAGGATATTCTCTAACCTTGACAAGCTGTCAGCTACGGGGTTCTCAGCTCCTTCCCTATCAGTGATATGTAAATAAAATTCTTGTAGCAAGAGAACCCACTTAATGAGTCTAGGTTTAGCATCTTTTTTTCCCATAAGATATTTAATAGCAGCATGATCGGTGTGAACAATAACTTTGGAATCAACAATATAAGATCTGAATTTTTCATAAGCAAACACAACTGCTAAAATTTTCATAATGGGACATAAGCCATCTTGTGGGGAACCAAGAACTAGAAAATCAGTAGGATATTTTATTTTCCCACACAAGACTTCAACATCTCTAACAATCCCAAGTGGGTGATGGTGTCTCTATTAGCAAGTTTAATAGTAACATCTATGTCTTCTATTTTAGCGGGTGCTATGTCATTCATAATTTCTTGGTATAAGGTAAAAGGAACACTCACGCTAGGACCTTAATCACATAAGCCATGATAAAAATGATCTCCTATTTTAACTGAGACAACAAGCATGCCAACAACAGGTCTATGTTTATCCTTTTCATTGGGTTTAGCAATTCTAGCAGCTTCATCACAGAAGTAAATAACATGCCCATCAATATTTCCTACCAGGAGATCTTTAACCATAGCAACACTAGGTTCTAATTAAATTTGTTCAGAAGGTTTAGGTGCTCTAATATGACTTTTGTGAACCATAGTTGAGACCTTAGCATGTTCCTTTATCCTAACAGGGAAAGGTGGGTTTTCACTATAAGTAGTAGGAACAACTGGGTCAACATTGTAAATAATAGTTTCATCTATAGCTAAGACAAGTTCTTTAATTTCTTCTTTAATAGGTGGGTGATATTTAAACCACTTCTCCTTAGGGAGATCAACATGAGTAGCAAATGATTCACAGAAAGAGGCTACTATCTCAGAGTCAAGTCCATATTTAGTGCTAAATTTCTGAAAAGCTTCGGTATTCATAAAAGATTTAACACAATCAAACTTAAGCTTAATATCTGACTCTTTACGTTCGTCGAGTTCCCAATCTTCAGAGTTGCGTTTAATTCTTTCCAAGAGATCCCACCTGAATTCAATAGCCTTCTTCATAAAAGAACCAGTACAAGAAGTATCGAGCATGGATTGATCATCACGAGAAAGCCGAGCATAAAATTATGAATAATAATTTCTCTTGAGAGCTCATGATTGGGCATGAATATAACATTGACTTAAGCCTCCCACAAGCTAGAATGATACTTTCTCGTTCACGAGGCCAAAAATTATATATATAATTCCGATCACGACGAACTAGATGCATATAGGATAATTTCTTTGGTTAAATTCCAATTTCAATCGATTCAAGTTCCAAGATCCAATATCGTCGCATAGCATATACCATGCCAATGCTTTTCCCTTCAAATATAAAGGGAAAACCTTCTTCTTAGCTTCATCTCCAGGAAAACCTGCAAGCTTAAACGATACATAAATTTCATCCACATATATCAAGTGCATATTAGGATGTTCAGTTCCATCTCCTGCATAAGGATTAGCTAGCAGTTGTTCTATTATACCCAAAGGAATTTCATAACCAATATTTTCAGTATGTGCAGTAGGTTGAGGGGCAACTAATTGTGGTTCCGCTCGAGGTGAATATACCCTGAACAAACCCCTCAAAGGATGGTTCTCCATAATAACAAGTGACAATAAATTGCAGCACATAGTAATAATTTTTGCTTACCGATTTCCACTTACCAAGAGTGCTTCACTCCCCGACAACGGTGCCAGAAAAGAGCCTTGATGACCCACAAGTATAGGGGATCAATCATAGTCCTTTCGATAAGTAAGAGTGTCGAACCCAACAAGGAGCAGAAGGAAATGACGAGTGGTTTTCAGCAAGGTAATGTCTGCAAGCACTGAAATTGTAGGTAACAAGTTGTTTGATAGCAAGATAATTTGTAACAAGCAAGTAACGATAACGGTAACAAAAGTGCAGCAAGGTAGCCCAATGTTTTTGAGGCAAAGGAAATGCCAAAACGGTCTCTTATGATAAGCAAAGCATTCTTGAGGGTACACGGGAATTTCATCATATCACTTTCATCATGTTGGCTTGATTCGTGTTCGCTACTTTGATAATTTGATATGTGGGTGGATCAGTGCTTAGGTGTTGTTATTACTTGAACAAACCTCTTACTTATGATTAACCCCTCGCAAGCATTCGCAACTACGAGAAAAGTACTAAGATAAAATCTAACTATAGCATTAAACTTTTGGATCCAAATCAGTCCCTTACGAAGTAGCGCATAAACTAGGGTTTAAGCTTCTGTCACTCCAGCAACCCATCATCTTAATAAATACTCCACAATGCATTCCCTTAGGCCCAAATATGGTGAAGTGTCATGTAGTCGACGTTCACATGACACCACTAAGGGAATCACAACATACATATCATCAAAATATCAAACACATATCAAGTTCACATGATTACTTGCAACATGACTTCTCCCGCGACCTCAAGAACAAAAGTAAATACTCACAAATAATAATCATGCTCAAGATTAGAGGGGTATTAAATAGCATAATGGATATGAACATATAATATTCCACCAAATATACCATATAGTGATCAACTACAAGATGTAATCAACACTACTAGTCACCCACAAGCACCAATCTAAGGTTCCGGTGCAAAGATTGAACACAAGAGAGGAACTAGGGTTTGAGAGGAGATGGTGTTGTTGAAGATGTTGATGGATATGGCCCTCCCAAAGATGGGAGAGTTGTTGGTGATGACGATAACGATGAATTCCCCCTCCGGGAGGGAAGTTCCCCCGGTGGAATCGTTCCGCCGGAGGGTAAAAGTTCCCCTGCCCAAGTTTCGCCTCAAGATGATGGCGCTTCGTCCCGAAAGTCCTCTCTTATTTTTTTTCTAGGTCAAAATGACTTATATACCAGAAGAGGGGCACTGGAGGTGGTCCGAGGAGGACACAACCCACCAGGGCATGCATGGGCTCCCCGGCGCGCCCAGGTGGGTTGTGCCCACCTGGTGCGCCCCCTCTGGTAGTTATTTGCTCCACTATTTCTTAAATATTCCATAAAAAAACTTTGCGAAGTTTTAGCTTATTTGGAGATGTGCAGAATAGGTAACTCTGACGTAGCTTTTCCAAGTCCAGAATTCCAGCTGCCGGTATTATCCCTCTTTGTGTAAACCTTGCATATTATGAGAGAAAAGACATTAGAATTACTCCCAAAAGCATTATTATGCATAAAAACATTATAAATAACAATAGGAAAACATGATGCAAATGGACGTATCAATAACGATGCATGACCCCAGACGACCTTTGCCAAAGAGTAGCCAACTTGCAGGGTCCCTAAATTTTAGGAACCCTCTTACGATTACGAAGACTTACATGAGATGCATGGTGTGACGCACGGATAATTAGGCTATAGTAAACCTATGCTAACAATGCCACGTCACCTCAGATTACAGTTGCTAATCCGGTGTTAGTTCAAACGATTCAAATTGAAATTTTAATTATTGGCAAACTTAAAAAAAATTCAAACATTAAAACAATAAAATGTTCGGTACGTGGCATTATTACATATACTAAATTAGGGACTACTTTATAATTTATGAAACTAAGATAAATGAGAAACTAAGCTAAAACAAGAAAAAGGAAAAGAACAAAAACAGAAAACAAAACTAACAAAAAAAATGAAAAGGAAGTCCCCTGGCCAACTGGGCCAAACAGCCCAGCCGGCCAACACACTGGCCCAACCGCCCCACCCGCACTCCCCATATCCCCCACTCTCGTAACCCTAACCGACCCCCCACTCCTCTACTAGCTCTCTTCTCCCCCTCTCGATCTAGATCGGGATCGACCCAGATCCCGTTGCCCCGACGCCCACCGCCGTTGCCAGACCTCCCCGCGCCTCGGCGTCATCCCCATCCTCCTCCCCAAGCACTGCTGTTAGTACCCTGCATCGCCCGTGAGCTC
>NC_041383.1:666004174-666043341 GCF_002162155.2 Triticum dicoccoides | reverse complement strand
CTCCCCTCCTCGCATGCTCCTGGTCGCGCCAGGGAGCGATCTCACGCCCGTCTGCACATGTGCCGACCACCGCCGAGCCCCCGCTCCACCGCCGAGCTTGCCCTTCGCCCATCGCCGCGCAGCTTGTTGCTCCGGCCACTAGGGCTCGCCATGCCGCTGTTCCACCGTCCGCCGAGGCTTCTGGCCACCGCCGCCCGGGTCTGCCACCACGGGCGCCCGTGCCCAATCACCCGCTGCCCATTATGCTGTTGCCCGCTAAGGCCCCGACCCTATGACAGCTGGGGCCCAGCCCCTGAACGTTAAAAAAAAGATAAGATAAAACTATATTAAAATAAATAATTAATTAATAATTAAACTTAGCCTAATTAATCTGTTAATTAAACTAATTTATTAGATTAATTAGTTAATAGTCAACCATAGTGGGAACTGTTGGGGAACGTAGTAATGTCAAAAAAAATCCTACACACACGCAAGATCATGGTGATGCATAGCAACGAGATGGAAGAGTGTCGTCCACGTACCCTCGTAGACCGTAAGCGGAAGCATTAGCACAACATGGTTGATGTAGTCGTACATCTTCACGATCCGATCGATCCAAGTACCAAACATACGGCGCCTCCAAGTTCAGCACATGTTCAGCTCGATGACGTCTCGCGAACTCCAATCCAGCAGAGCTTCACGGGAGAGTTTCGTCAGCACGGCAGCGTGGTGACGGTGATGATGTTGCTACCGATGCAGGCCTTCGCCTAAGCACCGCTACGATATGATCGAGGTGGAATATGGTGGAGGGGGGCACCGCACACGGCTGGAATAGATCAATAGATCAACTTCTGTATAGAGGTGCCCCATGCCCCCGTATATAAAGGAGCAAGGGGCGAGGCGGCCGGGCAGGAGGAGGGCGCGCCAAGGGGGAGTCCTACTCCCACCGGGAGTAGGACTCCTCTTTTCCTTGTAGGAGTAGGAGAAGGGAAGGAAGGGACAGAGGAGAGGAAGGAAAGGGGGGCGCCACCCCCCTGCCCTGTCCAATTCGGACTAGAGGGGGAGGGGGCGTGCGACCTGCCCTGGCCGCCCCTCCTCTTCTCCACTAGGGCCCATGAGGCCCAATAAACCCCCCGGGGGTTCCAATAATCCCCCGGTACTCCGGTATATGCCCAAACTCTCCCGAAACACTTCCGAAGTCCAAACATAGTCATCCAATATATCGATCTTTATGTCTTGACCATTTCGAGACTTCTCGTCATGTCCTCGATCATATCTAGGACTCCAAACTATCTTCGGTACGTCAAAACAAATAAACTCGTAATACCGATCATCACCAAACTTTAAGCGTGCGGACCCTACGGGTTCGATAATTATGTAGACATGACCGAGACAGGTTTCCGGTCAATAACCAATAGTGGAACCTGGATGCTCATATTGGTTCCCACATATTCTACGAAGATCTTTATCGGTCAAACCGCATAACAACATACGTTGTTCCCTTTGTCATCGGTATGTTACTTGCCCGAGATTCGATCGTCGGTATCTCAATACCTAGTTCAATCTCGTTACCGGCATGTCTCTTTACTCGTTTTGTAATACATCATCTCGCAACTAACTCATTAGTCACATTGCTTGCAAGGCTTATTGTGATGTGCATTACCGAGAGGGCCCAGAGATACCTCTCCGACAATCGGAGTGACAAATCCTAATCTCGAAATACGCCAACCCAACAAGTACCTTCGGAGACACCTGTAGAGCACCTTTATAATCACCCAGTTACCTTGTGACATTTGGTAGCACACAAAGTGTTCCTCCGGTAAACGGGAGTTGCATAATCTCATAGTCATAGGAACATGTATAAGTCATGAAGAAAGCAATAGCAACATACTACACGATCAAGTGCTAAGCTAACGGAATGGGTCAAGTCAATCACATCAGTCTCCTAATGATGTGATCCCGTTAATCAAATAACAACTCATGTCTATGGTTAGGAAACTTAACCATCTTGGATTAACGAGCTAGTCAAGTAGAGGCATACTAGTGACATTTTGTTTCTCTATGTATTCACACATGTATTATGTTTCCGGTTAATACAATTCTAGCATGAATAATAAACATTTATCATAATATGAGGAAATAAATAAGAAATTTATTATTGCCTCTAGGGCATATTTCCTTCAGTCTCCCACTTGCACTAGAGTCAACAATCTAGATTACACAGTAATGATTTTAACACCCATGGAGTCTTGGTGCCGATCATGTTTTGCTCGTGGAAGAGGCTTAGTCAACAGGTCTGCAACATTCAGATCCGTATGTATCTTGCAAATCTCTATGTCTCCCACCTGGACTTGATCCCAGATGGAATTGAAGCGTCTCTTGATGTGCTTGGTTCTCTTGTGAAATCTGGATTCCTTTGCCAAGGCAACTGCACCAGTATTGTCACAAAAGATTTTCATTGGACCCGATGCACTAGGTATGGCACCTAGATCGGATATGAACTCCTTCATCCAGACTCCTTCATTTGCTGCTTCTAAAGCAGCTATGTATTCCGCTTCACATGTAGATCCCGCCACGACACTTTGTTCAAAACTGCACCAACTAACATCTCCACCGTTCAATATAAACATGTATCCAGTTTGCGACTTAGAATCGTTCGGATCAGTGTCAAAGCTTGCATCGACGTAACCATTTACGACTAGCTCTTTGTCACCTCCATAAACGAGAAACATATCCTTAGTCCTTTTCAGGTATTTCAGGATGTTCTTGACCGCTGCCCAGTGATCCACTCCTGGATTACTTTGGTACCTCCCTGCTAAACTAATAGCAAGGCACACATCAGGTCTGGTACACAACATTGCATACATGATAGAGCCTATGGCTGAAGCATAGGGAACATCTTTCATTTTCTCTCTATCTTCTGCAGTGGTCGGGCATTGAGCCTTACTCAACTTCACACCTTGTAATACAGGCAAGAACCCTTTCTTTGCTTGATCCATTTTGAACTTCTTCAAAACTTTATCAAGGTATGTGCTTTGTGAAAGTCCAATTAAGTGTCTTGATCTATCTCTATAGATATTGATGCCCAATATATAAGCAGCTTCACCGAGGTCTTTCAATCAAAAAACTTTTATTCAAGTATCCTTTTATGCTACCCAGAAATTCTATATCATTTCCAATCAACAATATGCCATCCACATATAATATTAGAAATGCTACAGAGCTCCCACTCACTTTCTTGTAAATACAGGCTTCTCCAAAAGTCTGTATAAAACCATATGCTTTGATCACACTATCAAAGCATTTATTCCAACTCCAAGAGGCTTGCACCAGTCCATAAATGGATCGCTGGAGCTTGCACACTTTGTCAGCACCTTTCGGATCGACAAAACCTTCTGGTTGCATCATATACAACTTGTCTTTCAGAAATCCATTCAGGAATGCAGTTTTGACATCCATTTGCCAAATTTCATAATCATAAAAGGAAGCAATTGCTAACATGATTCGGACATACTTAAGCATCGCTACGGGTGAGAAAGTCTCATCGTAGTCAACCCCTTGAACTTGTCGAAAACCTTTTGCAACAAGTCGAGCTTTGTAGACAGTAACATTACCATCAGTGTCAGTCTTCTTCTTGAAGATCCATTTATTCTCGATGGCTTGCCGATCATCGGGAAAGTCAACCAAAGTCCACACATTGTTCTCATACATGGATCCCGTCTCCGATTTCATGGCTTCAAGCCATTTTGCGGAATCTGGGCTCATCATCGCTTCCTCATAGTTCTTAGGTTCGTCATGGTCAAGTAACATGACTTCCAGAATAGGATTACCGTACCACTCTGGTGCGGATCTTACTCTGGTTGACCTACGAGGTTCGGTAGTAACTTGATCTGAAGTTTCTTGATCATCATCATTAGCTTCCTCACTAATCGGTGTAGGAGTCAGAGGAACAGATTTCTGTGATGAACTACTTTCCAATAAGGGAGTAGGTACATTTACCTCATCAAGTTCAACTTTCCTCCCGCTCACTTCTTTCGAGAGAAACTGCTTCTCTAGAAAGGATCCAAATTTAGCAACAAATGTCTTGCCTTCGGATCTGTGATAGAAGGTGTACCCAATAGTCTCCTTTGGGTATCCTATGAAGACACATTTCTTCGATTTGGGTTCGAACTTACCAAGTTGAAGTTTTTTCACATAAACATCGCAGCCCCAAACTTTAAGAAACGACAACTTTGGTTTCTTGCCAAACCACAGTTCATAAGGAGTCATCTCAACGGATTTCGATGATGCCCTATTTAACGTGAATGCAGCCGTCTCTAAATCATAACCCCAAAATGATAGCGGTAAATCAGTAAGAGACATCATAGATCGCACCATATCTAGTAAAGTACGATTACGACGTTCGGACACACCATTATGCTGTGGTGTTCCGGGTGGCGTGAGTTGCGAAACTATTCCGCATTGTTTCAAATGTATACCAAACTCGTAACTCAAATATTCTCCTCCATGATCAGATCATAGAAACTTTATTTTCTTGTTACGATGATTTTCCACTTCACTTTAAAATTCTTTGAACTTTTCAAATGTTTCAGACTTATGTTTCATTAAGTAGATATACCCATATCTGCTCAAATTATCTGTGAAGGTGAGAAAATAACGATACCCGCCGCGAGCCTCAATATTCATTGGACCACATACATCAGTATGTATGATTTCTAATAAATCTGTTGCTCGTTCCATAATTCCGGAAAACGGCGTTTTAGTCATCTTGCCCATGATGCATGGTTCGCAAGTACCAAGTGATTCATAATCAAGTGATTCCAAAAGTCCACCAGTATGGAGTTTCTTCATGCGCTTTACACCAATATGACCCAAACGGCAGTGCCACAAATAAGTTGCACTATCATTATCAACTCTGCATCTTTTGGCTTCAACATTATGAATATGTGTATCACTACTATCGAGATTCAACAAAAATAGACCAGTCTTCAAGGGTGCATGACCATAAAAGATATTACTCATATAAATAGAACAACCATTATTCTCTGATTTAAATGAATAACCATCTCGCATCAAACAAGATCCAGATATAATGTTCATGCTTAACGTTGGCACCATATAACAATTATTCAGGTCTAAAACTAATCCCGAAGGTAGATGTAGAGGTAGCGTGCCGACCGCGATCACATCGACTTTGGAACCATTTCCCACGCGCATCGTCACCTCGTCCTTAGCCAATCTTCACTTAATCCATAGTCCCTGTTTCGATTGCAAATATTAGCAACAGAACTAGTATCAAATACCTAGGTGCTACTGCGAGCATTAGTAAGGTACACATCAATAACATGTATATCACATATACCTTTGTTCACCTTGCCATCCTTCTTATCCGCCAAATACTTGGGGCAGTTCCGCTTCCAGTGACCAGTTCCTTTGTAGTAGAAGCACTCAGTCTCAGGCTTAGGTCCAGACTTAGGTTTCTTCTCCCGAGCGGAAACTTGCTTGCCGTTCTTCTTGAAGTTCCCCTTCTTCTTCCCTTTACCCTTTTTCTTGAAACTGGTGGTCTTGTTGACCATCAACACTTGATGCTGCTTCTTGATTTCTACCTCCCAGCTTTTAGCATCGCGAAGAGCTCGGGAATAGTCTTGTTCATCCCTTGCATATTATAGTTCATCACGAAGCTCTTGTAGCTTGGTGGCAGTGATTAAAGAATTCTGTCGGTGACACTATCATCAGGAAGATTAACTCCCAGTTGAATCAAGTGATTATTATACCCAGACATTTTGAGTATATGTTCACTGACAGAACTATTCTCCTCCATCTTGCAGCTATAGAAATTATTGGAGACTTCATATCTCTCAATCTGGGCTTTTCTTGAAATATTAACTTCAACTCCTAGAACATCTCATCTGCTCCATGACATTCAAAACATTGTTGAAGTCCCAGTTCTAAGCCGTAAAGCATGGCACACTGAACTATCGAGTAGTCATCAGCTTTGCTCTGCCAGATGTTCACAACATCTGCAGTTGCATCTGCAGCAGGCCTGGCACCCACCGGTGCTTCCAGGACATAATCTTCTGTGCAGTAATGAGGATAATCCTCAAGTTACGGACCTAGTCCATGTAATTGCTACCATCATCTTTCAATTTTGCTTTCTCAAGAAACGCATTAAAATTCAACGGAACAACAACACGGGCCATCTATCTACAACAACATAGACAAGCAAAATACTATCAGGTACTAAGTTCATAATAAATTAAAGTTCAATTAATCATATTACTTAAGAACTCCCACTTAGATAGACATCCCTCTAATCATCTAAGTGATCACGTGATCCAAATCAACTAAACCCTGTCCGATCATCACGTGAGATGGAGTAATTTTCAATGGTGAACATCACTATGTTGATCATATCTACTATATGATTCACACTCGACCTTTCGGTCTCAGTGTTACGAGGCCATATATGCATATGCTAGGCTCGTCAAGTTTAACCTGAGTATTTTGAGTGTGTAAAACTGTCTTACACCCGTTGTATTTGAACACAGAGCTTATCACACCTGATCATCACGTGGTGTCTGGGCAGGAAGAACTTTCGCAATGGTGCATACTCAGGGAGAACACTTATACCTTGAAATTTAGTGAGAGATCATCTTATAATGCTACCGTCAAACAAAGAAAAATAAGATGCATAAAGGATAAACATCACATCTAATCAATATAAGTGATATGATATGGCCATCATCATCTTGTGCTTGTGATATCCATCTCCGAAGCACCGTCATGATCACCATCGTTACCGGCGCGACACCTTGATCTTCATCGTAGCATCGTTGTCGTCTCGCCAACTATTGCTTCTATGACTATCGCTACCGCTTAGTGATAAAGTAAAGCAATTACAGGGCGATTGCATTGCATACAATAAAGCGACAACCATATGGCTCCTGCCAGTTGCCGATAACTCTGTTACAAAACATGATCATCTCATACAATAAAATTTAGCATCATGTCTTGACCATATCACATCACAACATGCCCTGCAAAAACAAGTTAGATGTCCTCTACTTTGTTGTTGCAAGTTTTACGTGGCTGCTATGGGCTGAGCAAGAACCATTCTTACCTACGCATCAAAACCACAACGATATTTCGTCAAGTTAGTGATGTTTTAACCTTCTCAAGGTGTAACGCCCCGGATTCGATGCGCCAGGTGTCTTCCAGTTATTCGTCGTTGTTGCCATGTCATTTCCTTGCGTGTTACATTTTGCCATGTCATCATCTGCATTTCATCTGCATGTTTCTCAAAACTTGCATCCGTTCGGGTTCCGCCGGTTCTCTCCCATTGTCCGTTCTGAGCCCATCCACACTCGAATGTGCCCCGTCGCCCCTCTCAGACTTGTTTCGTGAGCGGGATAAAAACATTCTCAGAATGGGCCGAGATTTGCCGAGTGGCCTTGGTATATCACCGGTAGACCGCCCGTCAAATTTCGTTCCATTTGGAGGTCATTTGATGCCCCAACGGTTAACCGCGTAGCCCGAAACCCCTCTCTCTTTGCAGCCCAGCCCCTCTTTAGCACAACCCATGAGCCCAGCCAAACCCCCTCCGTGCTCTCGGTCGTTGGATCACGATCGTGTGGGCGAAAACCGCTCCCCATTTTGACTCTCCTAGCTCCCTCTAGCTATAAATGTGCCCTCCCCTTCCATTTTCGCAGTCCAAACCCTAGACCCGTTCCCCTCGCGCCGCCAGACATGTCCGCTCCCTCACCGGACATGTCCACCGCTGCCTCCATGTCGCCCGCTCCAATCAGGAGCTGCCACGTCACCTCCGCCGCCTCCCTCCTCCACTCCGCGGGTGCCACGTCCCCAACCCCGTCGCCGGTCAACGCCCACCACCGCGCGGGCCCGGAAGGCCTAGATCCGGCCCCTCGACTCGGTTCGCCGCACCGTCACCTCCCGAGAACCTTGTCACCGAGCGCCGCCCGTGCCTCCCCGCGCTCATCGGCCGGACCCCGCTGCCCGTGCCTCCCCGCGCCGCCCGACGCCGCCCGGCTGCGCCTCGCCGCGCCTCTCCCTCGCCGGCCCCGCGCCACCACCAGCCGCGCCGTCCCCGCCGATCCGCGCATCCCTCGCCGGAGCCTCGCTGGATCCGGGGAGGGTAGATGAGATCCACCAACCCCAGGAACCAAACACGCCTCCCCCGCGCCATACGCCTCCGTCCCGGATCGCCCCGTCCACTTTGTCCCCGGGGTGAGAATTCCACTAAGTCCCCGTAATTTTGCATTCTGGTGCCTTGTTCTTCATGCCATAACTTCATGTGTGCTACACCGTTTCATGAATATGATATATCAAAATGTTCATTGTGAGATGCTCTTAATTTTGTATCATTATGTCATGTTTGTTTGAGTTCATCTTGATGTCCTAATTATCGTTGCAAGAGTGCTATATGATGTTAACTGCTGTTTGTTAACAGAACTTGGTGATTTGTCATTTTTGTTGCATTTTGTGTGTGCATCCTTTGAGCTTGATGTCTACATGAGTTTTGAGCTACATCATGCCAAATTTATAGTGGTGCAATCCATGTATTTTTTTGTGCCTTGGAGTGAGTGCATCAAGCTCGTGAAGTAGGGTACTTGCTGTTACTGTTTTGCTAGGCTGAAACTGCTATATCATGATGCTATGTAAACCTGTTGCTACCAGTCATTCTATGCATAAGCTGGAGATGTTCACTAAGGATGTTTTGTTCTACATGTGATTGGCAATAGATAAGCAAAACCATAATCTGGAGATGTTCACTAAGGATGTTTTGTTGCATTTATGGATTGATTTATCTTGTTGTTATCTTGCTCCAAATTTGCTAAATAATGTTGCTGTCAGCCTGTTCCATGAAGTTCAGTTTTGCCATGTGTTTTGCTAGTGATCCATGCACCCTATGAACTTGCTCTTGCCAAGCTTAGCTTCATAAATGTGTCTTCTTACTGTTGGTCACCTTTTCATGCCATGTATTGCTCTGTGATGAGTTGTAAAAGCTCACCAACATGCCTACTTATTGTTGTTCCTGCCATGTACTGTTATTTTCACAGTCTGAAACTGTTAATAAAACTTGCTATGTTTACATGAGCGCCATCATATCTTTTGTTCCTTTTGGCTCATGTTCAGTAAGAGACTTTTGTTCTATGAGTTTAGTAGATTCATGCCATGCCTTGTTTCGCTATGATATGTTCTTGTAGCATGTGGTTTGCTTGCTATAAACATTGCAACCTGATGTTATTTCTGCCATGCTCAGTGATTTCTGCTGTCTGTGAAACTGTTATTATTTGTAATCTTGTGATGTTCTTTTGAGCATGTTATAGTGTTTTCTAGAGATAGCTCAGTGTTCATGTTTTGTTGTGCTTTACCTGTACATCATGTCCATGCCGTTTGTTTTCATGTTGAGGTGTTGTAGCATATTGTTTTGATGTTTGCAAGTTGCCTAGTTGCTGTTTTGGACAGATTGTTGTTATATCTTGTTTGGAGTGTATGTGTTGAACCGTTGCTCCGTTTTGAGTGTGTTCTATATGAAACTTGCTTAGAATTGCATGTAGATTCATCTTATCTTGTTGCATACTTGTTTTGAGAGTGTTTTCTTGATGTTTGAATGCATTTTGCATCAATATCATGTTTAACTTGTTTTGCTCATATCTTCTAGGCCGTAGCTCCGAACTAAATAAAATTTATATGTAACTTGACTAGAATTTTGTGTAGATCATCAGGGTGCATCTTAACTTGCTGTTTAACAAATTCAACTTAAGGTTTGTTCAGATCTAGACCAATTTCGAAATTTCCATATGAGGACTTACATAATTGTTAGATGTTGTTTTCGGCCTCATTTAAACTTGCTTTGATCTGTTGTTCTTGTATGCATCATCTCTTGCCATGAGTAGCTGCATGTAGCTTTGTCATGCATCATACTTGGTTGAGCATCATGTCATGTTTATGTGTTGAGTGTTTACAGTGTGTTTGCTTCTTTCCGGTTGTGCCTCTTCTCGATAATTCCTGTTTTGTTACGATCGTGAGGATTCGTTCGTCTACGCTTGGTTCGTCTTCGTGGCTTCATCTTCTTCATGGACTCATTCTTCTTCCTAGCGGGATTTCAGGCAAGATGACCGTTACTCTGGAGCTCACTACTATCATTGCTATGCTAGTTGCGCCATTCTATCGCTATGCTGCACTACCTATCTCTTGTATATCAAGCCTCCCAAATTGTCATGTCAGCCTCTAACCTTTTTACCCTTCCTAGCAAACCGTTGTTTGGCTATGTTACCGTTTTTGCCCAGCCCTTCTTATAACGTTGTTAGTTTCAGGTGAAGTTGAAGATTGCTCCATGATGGACAGGATTATGTTGGGATATCACAATATCTCTTATTTAATTAATGCATCTATATACTTGGTAAAGGGTGGAAGGCTAGGCCTTATGCCTGGTGTTTTGTTCCACTCTTGCCGCCCTAGTTTTCGTCATACCGGTGTTATGTTCCTTGATTTTGCATTCCTTACGCGGTTGGGTGATTTATGGGACCCCCTTGACAGTTCGCTTTGAATAAAACTCCTCCAGCAAGGCCCAACCTTGGTTTTACCATTTTCCTACCTAAGCCTTTTTCCATTGGGTTTCCGGAGCCCGAGGGTCATCTTTATTTAACCCCCCCCCCGGCCAGTGCTCCTTCGAGTGTTGGTCCGAAACGGGCAGACTGTGGGGCCACCACGGGGCAACTCGAGGTCTGGTTTTACTCGTAGGCTGATCTATCCATTGTGCCCTGAGAACAAGATATGTGCAGCTCCTATCGGGATTTGTCGGCACATCGGGAGGCTTTGCTGGTCTTGTTTTACCATTGTCGAAATGTCTTGTAACCGGGATTCCGAGTTTGACTAGGTCTTCCTAGGAGAAGGAATATCCTTCATTGACCGTGAGAGCTTGTGATGGGCTAAGTTGGGACACCCTTGCAGGGTATAAACTTTCAAAAGTCGTTCCCGCGGTTATGTGGCAGATGGGAATTTGTTAATGTCCGGTTGTAGAGAACTTGACGCTTGACTTAAGTAAAACGCATCAACCGCGTGTGTAGCCGTGATGGTCTCTTTTTGGTGGAGTCCGGTAAATGAACACGGTTTTGGGTTATGTAGGAACATAAGTAGTTTCAGGATCACTTCTAGCTTCTCGACCATTCCGTTTGCTTCTCTTCTTGCTCTTATTTGCGTATGTTAGCCACCATATATGCTTAGTCGCTGCTGCAACCTCACCACTTATCCATTCCTTTACCCATTAAGCTTTGCTAGTCTTGATACCCATGGTAATGGGATTGCTGAGTCCTCGTGGCTCACAGATTACTACAACAACAGTTGCAGGAACAGGTTATGCGATGATCTTGATGCGAGAGCGATGTTACTTTTTTTGGAGTTCTTCTTCTGCTTCTTCTTCGATCAGGGGATAGGTTCCAGGTCGGCGGCCTGCAGGGTGGATGTCGTTTGAGCTTCTATTTGTGTTTCATCTGTAGTCGGATATTGATCTTATGGTTGTTGTATTGATGTATTCATGTGGCATTGTTTGCCTCTTGTATGTATCCCCAACTATTATGACATGCTGGTAAGCAGTATGACTTGTATCGCCCACAACTCACTTGTGTTCTACTCGTGCATATAACATCTACGCATAAACCTGGCTCGGATGCCACTATTGGGGAACGTAGTAATTTCAAAAACTTTCCTACGCACACGCAAGATCATGGTGATACATAACAACGAGAGGGAAGAGTGTCGTCCATGTACTCTCGTAGACCGTAAGCGGAAGCGTTAGCACAACGCTGTTGATGTAGTCGTACGTCTTCACGATCCGACCGATCCAAGTACTGAACGTACGGCACCTCCGAGTTCAACACACATTCAGCTCGATGACGTCCCGCGAACTCCGATCCAGCAGAGCTTCACGGGAGAGTTTCGTCAGCACGACGGCGTGGTGATGGTGATGATGTTGCTACAACGCAGGGCTTCGCCTAAGCACCACTACAATATGATCGAGGTGGAATATGGTGGAGGGGGGCACCGCACACGGCTGGAATAGATCAATAGATCAACTTTTGTCTAGAGGCGCCCCCTGCCTCCGTATATAAAGGAGCGAGGGGGGAGGCGGCCGGCCAGGAGGAGGGCGCGCCAAGGGGGGAGTCCTACTCCCACCGGGAGTAGGACTCCTCTTTTCCTTGTGGGAGTAGGAGAAGGGGAGGAAGGGAGAGAGGAGAGGAAGGAAAGGGGGCGCCCCCCTCCTTGTCCAATTCGGACTAGAGGGGAGGGGGCGCACGACCTGCCCTGGCTGCCCCTCCTCTTCTCCACTAGGGCCCATGAGGCCCAATAAACCCCCCGGGGGGTTCCGATAACCACCCGGTACTCCGGTATATGCCAAAACTCACCCGGAACACTTCCGAAGTCCAAACACAGTCATCCAATATATCGATATTTATGTCTCGACCATTTCGAGACTCCTCGTCATGTCCTTGATCATATCTGGGACTCTGAACTATCTTCGGTACATCAAAACACATAAACTCATAATACCGATCATCACCGAACTTTAAGCGTGTAGACCCTACGAGTTCGAGAACTATGTAGACATGACCGAGAAACGTTTCCGGTCAATAACCAATAGTGGAACCTGGATGCTCATATTGGTTCCCACATATTCTATGAAGATCTTTATCGGTCAAACCATATAACAATGTATGTTGTTCCCTTTGTCATCGGTATGTTACTTGCTCGAGGTTCGATCGTCGGTATCTCAATACCTAGTTCAATGTCATTACCCACAAGTCTCTTTACTCGTTATGTAATACATCATCTCGCAACTAACTCATTAGTCACATTGCTTGCAAGGCTTATAATGATGTGCATTACCGAGAGGGCCCAGAGATACCTCTCCGACAATCGGAGTGACAAATCCTAATCTCGAAATACGCCAACCCAACAAGTACCTTCGGAGACACCTGTAGAGCACCTTTATAATCACCCTGTTACGTTGTGACGTTTGGTAGCACACAAAGTGTTCCTCCGATAAACGGGAGTTGCATAATCTCATAGTCATAGGAACATGTATAAGTCATGAAGAAAGCAATAGCAACATACTAAACGATCAAGTGCTAAGCTAACGGAATGGGTCAAGTCAATCACATCATTCTCCTAATGATGTGATCCCGTTAATCAAATAACAACTCATGTCTATGGTTTGGAAACTTAACCATCTTTGATTAATGAGCTAGTCAAGTATAGGCATACTAGTGACATTTTGTTTGTCTATGTATTCACATATGTATTATGTTTCCGATTAATAGAATTCTAGCATGAATAATAAAAATTTATCATGATATGAGGAAATAAATAATAACTTTATTATTTCCTCTAGGGCATATTTCCTTCAGGACCCACGAGTCAGTTTGAACAGTCAACGGTCAGTGTTGACCGCTGATGTCATGATGATGTCATAAAATGATTTTTGAATTAAATTAATTCTGTTAATTCTAAAAATGATTTAAAACTTCGAAAATTAATATAAAATAAACCATAGCTCGGATGAAAATACTTTGTACATGAAAGTTGCTCAGAACGATGAGACGAATCCGAATACGCGGTCCGTTTGTCATCTCAACATCCCTAGCATAGCGAACATGCAACATTTCACCTTCGATTCATCTGTCCGAAAACGCGAAACACCGGGGATACTTTCCCGGATGTTTCCCCCCTTCGCTGGTACCACCTGCTACCGTGTTAGGGCACACCTAGCACCGCTTGTTGTCATGTCATGCATTGTCATGCTTATGTTTGCATTATATTTATTGTTTCTTCCCCCTCTTCCCTGCGGTAGATTACGAGACCGACGTCGCTGCTACCCCAGTCGACTACGGTGTTGACGATCCCTCCTTCTTGCCAGAGCAACCAGGCAAGCCCCCCCCTTGATCACCAGATATCGCCTATTCCTTCCCTCTACTAATTGCATTAGAGTAGTGTAGCATGTTTCTATTTTCGATTAATCCTATTCTGTTGCATAGCCTGTCATTGTTGCTAGAACTATTGATACCTTACCTGAGGATGCTAGTTTACCACCAGTGGACCTACATTCTTCTCCGTATGCCATGCTATACTATCGGACCGTGATCACTCGGGAGGTGATCACGGGTATATATACATACATACATGCTATACATATGGTGACTACAGTCGGGTCGGCTCGTAGAGTACCCGCAAGTGATTCAGAGATGGGGGTTAAAGGGGCAGGTGGTTCCATCTAGGTAGTGATGGGCATGGGTTCCCGATAGCCCCCTGATGGTTACTTTGTGGCGGAGCCACAGGGCAGGTTGAGACCACCTAGGTGAGAGGTGGGCCTGCCCTGGTCGGCGTCCGCGGTTACTTCAAAATAACATGCTTAACGAGATCTTGGTATTTGATCTGAGTCTGGCCACTGGCCTATACACACTAACCAACTACGCGGGAATAGTTATGGGCACTCGACGTCGTGGTATCAGCCAAAGCCTTCTTGACGTCAGCGATTGAGCGGCGCGCACTGGATTGGACTGGAACGCATGCTCTTGTATTAGGGAGGCTAGGTCTGCTTCTGGCCGCGTTCGCAACATGCAGGTGTGCAATGGGTGATGGGCCCAGACCCCCGCGTGCATAAGATTTAGACCGGCGTGCTGACCTCTGTTGTGCCTAGGTAGGGTTGTGCCGTGTTGATCTTCCGAGGTCGGGCATGACCCAGGAAAGTGTGTCCGACCAGAGGGATCGAGCGTCTTGGGTTATGTAGTGCACCCCTGCAGGGAAGTTATCTATTCGAATAGCCGTGTCCCTCGGTAAAAGGACGACTCGGAGTTGTACCTTGACCTTATGACAACTATAACTGGTTACTTAATAAAACACACCCAAACAAGTTCCAGGGACATCCAAGTGATCGCTTTCCCACAGGGCGACGAGGGGGGGATCACCAGGTGGGATTATGCTATGCGATGATACTTGGTGAACTTACCATCTATTCTCTTCTACATGCTGCAAGATGTAGGCTGCCAGAAGTGTAGTCTTTGATAGGACTAGCTATCCCCCTCTTATTCTGGCATTCTAGAGTTTAGTCCATCGATATTGCCTAATTACACATATACCCATGCATATGTAGTGTAGATCCTTGCTTGCGAGTACTTTGGATGAGTACTCATGGTTGCTTTGCTCCCACTTTTCCCCCCTTTTCCTCTTCTTCTCGGACGTCGCAACCAGATGTTGGAGCCCAGGAGCCAGACGCCACCGTCAACAATGACCACTAGTATACTGAGGGTGCCTACTAGTAAGTTCAGGCTGCCGCCGACGAGGAGTAGTTTAGGAGGATCCCAGGCAGGAGGCCAGCGCCTCTTTCATTCTGTATCCCAGTTTGTGCTAGCCATCTTATGGAAACTTGCTTAACTTATGTTTGTACTCAGATATTGTTGCTTCCGCTGACTTGTTTATGTTCAAGCACTTGTATTCGAGCCCTCGAGGCCCCTGGCTTGTAATATGATGCTTGTATGTTTTTTTTTTACTTTTAGAGTTGTGTTGTGATATCTTCCCGTGAGTCCCTGATCGTGATCGTACACATTTGCATGCATGATTAGTGTACGATTGAATCAAGGGCGTCACAAGTTGGTATCAGAGACGACTGCCTGTAGGAATCCCCCTTCCACACTCCTTGGCTGAAGTCAAGTCTAGTCAATTGCAAATTTTTTACTAACATGGCTGTGTGGCTTACGGGCCCACGTTGCCATTGGGTGGTATTAGGATCTTTTACTCCCCTTCTATACTCTGGGACTCTGATCTATCTTCTATTCGGGTTAAATGATTTTGCTAACTCTAACTCTAGGTTCTCGTAATTACTTCCTCCCAGAGAGACCCTCACTCCAGATGATTGCTTGGTGCATCGAAGGATTTCAAAGATACCCTATGATGTTCTCTCGAGACTTTGTGCCATCGCTATTGCAATTCTCTTCCAATGATAAACCCTTATGGATAAACACATACACTTTCCATTCTTCCAATCACTCCCCATTGATCTTGTTATTACAAGATACCCCAAAATTCTCTTTATTGTTCCAAGAATACTTTGTGCCTACTGCCTTACAATTCCTTGCCACATGAACACCCCTACGGATAATTCCTCGCACTTATCGAGTATTCGCTCATTCCCAATTGTTCTTGTGTTTCACAAAAGTCTCTGAAATACCATTTGATCTTCCAAAAATCCTAAGCAGCCTATTGCTCCTAGCTTGCATTATGAATAATCCCATAAGTCTGGTAATCTTATTGGCATCCTTTGCCATTATCATTTTGAGTCCGCTGATTCAGTATGTTGCGAATGCTCGCAATCCTGAATCGGGTGCTAGAATTCATCCTTCCGGCTCAGACGTCATTTTAAAGATGAGCTGGATCTCGACCAATCAAATTGCCATTAGTTGTACCCTAAACCTACTCAACTTATCCAGCCTTAATGAGAGTGATTGCTTTTGATCCCTTGAATTGGAAAGCATAGTTCCTTTGCATTTGAGCTTTGAATCAGTCAGTTGTTTCTATGATCCAATGCCTTTGCATTGTTTCTTCCTCTGGTTGTGTGCCGATGCTCACATCAGCTCCATTATGGACCGTCTGATTATTTTTTGAATTATCATCCAATAGTGTCCTTCGTATACAAACCCTCAAGAAGTTCTTTCCCTGATACTTAATGCCGCTGGTAAATCCTATTCTCTGATTTCACCAAGCATGCTCTACTTTCGAGCTGGTGATAAGTATTCTCGAAGCTTGTGGTAAATGTTTCTAAGATACCCTGTTGGGTTGAACCTATGCCTTCCTTGATCTGCGCGAACCCGAAAAGTTTTCACGAGTCATACTCTTCTAGTATTTTGCCCAATAAAATTTCAACACTACAACCTCATCGAACATGAGAAGTGAATGAAAGGTATGCATTAGAGAAGTGGGAGTCGACCTTGAACCTTGTGTTCATGCCCATGGACATGATGTAGATCTTATCATTAAAGCTTCTCTTAAATGAATTATCCCTTTGGTATAAGTTCATCTTATATCTAGGATCTGGCCTCTTGCAATCGTGGTTCCGACCATGTTCTCCTTTAAATACCATTTCTTGTGCAAGTTTAAGCAATTACCTTCTGCAGAGCAATACCCCAGTCCAACCTCTACTTTGATCTATCGTCGAGTATTACACCCTGGTATCTCGACATTATCATGGAACTGCATAACTTCTTATGAGTTCTTCATCAAATACTACATTCTCACTGATTCCAATTTTTTCATAGGCTCTGAGTTATTGAACACTCAAAGACACCAATAAGTGAATCGATTCCGCACTGCGATTCAATAACTCTAAGTAATTTTCGTTGCTTATGAGTTTAATAACCCTTCAAGTCATTCCTAGCCTGATCAGCTCTATCATTATCGTGCTAAATTTTAACTGTGCCACTCGGTCCTTATTCCCGGAGCACATCTTTCGACAATATGCTAAGCTTACGTCGATTTCCTCGTCTTATCATTTCACCTCGAAGCACAAACTTGATTCCGAGTTTCTGTTGTATATGTGGTTCGCTGCATCAGTCCTTTTGCTTGATGCAGTCGTTGTTTGATTGCTTCTTCGTGGAGCCTCTCGACAAAATTTGTCGTGATCATTGAGGGAGTCCTGGATAAGGGGGTATCCGGACAACCGGACTATGTACTTTGGTTGGACTGTTGGACTATGAAGATACAAGATTGAAGACTTCGTACCGTGTCCGGATGGGACTCTCCTTGGTGTGGAAGGCAAGCTCGGCGATCCGGATTATAGATCTCCTTCTCTGTAACCGACTATGTGTAACCCTAGCCCCCTCTGGTGTCTATATAAACCAGAGGGTTTAGTCCGTAGGACACAACAACAACAACAATACAACAATCGTACCATAGGCTAGCTTCTAGGGCTTGGCATGTCTGATCTCGTGGTAGATCAACTCTTGTAATACTCATATCATCAAGATCAATCAAGGAGGAAGTAGGGTATTACCTCCATCGAGAGGGCCCGAACCTGGGTAAACATCGTGTCCCCAGTCTCTTGCTACCATTAGCCTTAGACGCACAGTTCGGGACCCCCTACCCGAGATCCGCCAGTTTTGACACTGACAATCATCTTCAACATTTTGACTCTTTCCGACAATCATCTTCAACATTCTGACTCTTTCCGGTGCGCCAGGTAGCAAAGAGCGGCGAGGATCTCCTCCTAAACCATACAGCAGAACAATACCCCGCCGGAGACAACAATATGATATTTACAGTCTTCGAGACTTCTGCCTCAAACAACAAGCGCAAGCGAGCTCAGCGTAGCCTCGCCGAAGTTTGCCACGTGGCAACAATAAATCCATGGAATGACACGGCTATAACTTACAATGCCAGTGACGAACCTCAATTCCGAACAGTCCGAGCACCAGCTGCTTTGTTCCTTAGCCCAATCGTGGACGGCTTCAGGCTCACTAAAGTGCTCATGGACGGCAGAAGCGGACTAAACCTCATCTATGAGGAAACCCTTAACAAGATGGAAATTGACATGAGCCGCATTGAGTGAAGCAGCACGACCTTCAGGGGAATCATCCCTAGTTGGGAGGCACGATGTGTGGGAAAAATCACACTGGATGTGGTATTCGGCACGAGGGAGAATTACAGGTCCGAAGAAATTACATTCCAAGTGGGCCCTTTCAGCAGTGGATACCATGCCCTCTTGGGGCGGGACACATTTACAAGTTTTCAGGCTATACCCCATTATGGGTACATGAAGCTCAAAATGCCCGGGCCCAATTGAATCATCACTCTAGCTAGTGATCCGGACGTCGCACTCTGTGCCGAAAATAAAACCGCCGCCCTCGCCCTGGAGGCATTATCAGAAGCCCTCACGGCTGAAGAACTGACAACACTGCGAGCAACAGTGGACAGAGACGAAGTGATACTCGACAAGCGACCTAAATCCACCTCCTTCAAACCCGCAGACGAGATAGTCAAATTCCAGGTCCACCCAACGGACCCTACAAAGACAGCTTCCATCGGGACACAGCTGAACCCCACAATAGACGCCGCACCGCGAGATTTCCTGCGTGAGAACTAGGATATATTCGCCTGGCATCCTTCGGACATGCCGGGCATCCCACGCAGGCTAGCCGAATACAGCCTCAATATACTGAAAGGATACAAGCCATTCAAGCAGACTCTTAGGCGCTTCTCAGAGCCTAAGCTGCAAGCCATGGGAGAAGAGCTAGCCAAGCTACTCGAGGTCGGATTCATCAGAGACATCAAACATCCGGATTGGCTAGCAAACTTGCTAATGGTACCAAAAAAGGACAAATCCTGGCGCTTGTGTGTAGATTTTAAGGACCTCAACAAAGCTTGCCCTAAAGATCCCTTCCCCCTCCCCCACATTGATCAAATTATCGATTCCACCGCAGGACACGACTCATTGTGTTTCCTCGACGCATACTCTGGATACCATCAAATCAAGATGGCAGAGTCCGGCCAGGCCGCAACGGCCTTCATCACTCCGTACGGCCCCTTCTGTTTCAACACCATGCCTTTCGGGCTAAAAAATGCCGACGCAACCTATCAACGCATGATTCAGACATGCCTAGAAAAACAAATCGGCAAGACAGTAGAGGCCTACGTCGACGACGTGGTCATCAAAACAAGACACGTCAAAACTTTAATAGATGACTTGAGGCTTACGTTCGATAACCTCTGAACATACGAGATCAAGCTCAACCCGGAGAAGTGTGTCTTCGGAGTACCCTCTGGAAAATTGCTCGGCTTCATTGTTTCCGATAGAGGAATTGAAGCCAATCCGGCAAAAATCCGAGCACTGTCATAGTTGGCTATCCCAACAGACCTCAAGTAGATCCAGAAACTAACTGGATGCGTGGCTGCCTTAAGCCGCTTCAGCTCCCGCTTAGGAGAAAAGGCACTACCTCTTTATCGCCTTCTTTGACGCACCGAACACTTCGAATGGACAGATGCGGCCACGGCCGAACTGGAAGAAATAAAGGCACTAGGCCACAAACCCAGTCCTGACCGTGCCAAATATTGGTGAACCCATGCTATTATACATAGCCGCAACTCACCAAGTTGTAAGCGCAGTGCTCGTCGTCGAACGTGAAGCAGACGGACACAAGTTCCCGCTCCAAAAGCCGGTATATTACGTGTCCACTGTCCTCACTCCATGCAAATCTCGGTACCCACACTATCAAAAGATAACGTTCGCGGTCTTCATGGCATCCCAGAAACTACGACACTACTTCCAAGAGTGTTCGATCACGGTGGCCTTTGAAGTACCACTCAACGACATCATAAATAACCGCGACGCAACAGGCCGAATTGCTAAATGGGATATTGAGCTCCTTCCGTTCGACATAACATACAAACCACGGCGGGCCAATAAGTCGCAAGTACTGGCTGACTTCGTCGCCAAATGAACAGAAGCCGAACTCCCTAAAGAGTACAGCTCGTACTCAAATTGGATCATGCATTTCAATGGCTCTAAAATGCTGGCCGGACTGGGAGCAGGTGTTGTCCTGACATCCCCTACCGGATACACGGTTCAATACGTACTCCAAATATTATACACAGACTCCAATAATGCAACCTAATACGAGGCGTTGTTGCATGGTCTTCGGATGGCAGTCTCCATGGTCATCCAACGCCTCGAAGTGCGGGGGACTCGAACCTTGCTATATCTCAGATAAATGGTGACTTTGACGCCAAGGACCCGAAAATGGCGGCTTATCGCAATGCCATCCTCAAAATGTCAGCTCGGTTCGAGGGGCTCGAATTCCACCATGTGGTCAGAGAAAATAATCAAGCGGCTGATATCCTCCCGCATCGGTGCTAAACGTGACCCCGTCCCACCTAATATCTTCTTGGAAAGGCTATTCAAACCATCCATGGTATGGGAGGGTGAGTCCGGTACTACTAGTCCGGACCCGAACACAACCACAGATTCTGAACCATCTGACATAATCGGAGGCTCTGCCACCGAAATAACACCTTTGGCCCATGAAATAATGGTTGTTATCGCCCCGTGGACTGAGCCCTTCTTGGCCTACTTAAATAGGCAAGAGCTCCCCAAGGACCAAAATGAGGCGCGTTGCATCGTGCGACGCTCTAAGGCCTACAAAGTCCATGAAGGAGAGCTCTACAAGAAGAGCACTACCGGAGTGCTCCAATGATGCATCTCCGAAGAGGAAGGCATCAGCTCTTAGCGAAATCCATTCCGGACTAGGCGGGCACCACACGGCAGCCCGAGCACTCGTAAGCAAGGCATTTTGGACAGGTTTTTACTGGCTGACAGCCCGTGCAGACGCACATGACCTTGTCCAACATTGCGTAGGTTGCCAACTATTTGCTAATCAGAGCCATATGCCCCCTATCGCTCTCCAAACGATCCCCATAACTTGGCCCTTCGCGGTCTGGGGGCTAGATATGGTGGGACCCCTTAAAGGGGGAAGCCATAAGAAAAAATACCTATTGGTCATGGTGGACAAGTTCACCAAATGGATAGAAGCCAAGCCAGTTAAAATGGCCGAATCCGGACCAGTGATAGACTTCATATCAGGGGTTGTACACCATTACGGCGTCCCCCACAGCACCATCACCGACAATGGCTCGAATTTTACAGCCGATGAGGTGAAAAATTTGTGCGACAAAATGGCATCAAGCTCGACTACGCCTCTGTCTATCACCCCCAAACAAACGGTTAAGTCGAACGTGCAAATGGTCTCATCATGAGCGGCATTAAACCCAGACTAGTGCGGTGACTGAAGGAATCAGACACGCATTGGGTCGAGGAGCTCGACTCCGTACTCTGGGGGCTGCGGACCATGCCAAATCGTACCACCGGATACACACCGTTTTTATGGTGTACGGCACAGAAACAGTGCTACCTTGCGACATAATCCATGACTCACCTCGCGTGCGCATGTACGAAGAGAAGGAAGCCGAGCTAGATCAGCAGGACAACCTGGATGCTTTGGAGGAGGAGCGTGACGTCGCAAAAACCCATTCCGCATTCTATCAGCAACAGGCTCGCGGGTATCAAAGCAGAGAAGTACGGGCCAAAGCTTATAACATTGGCGAACTCGTTCTACGCCTCCCTGAGAAGAAGAAGGACAAGCTCAAACCCAAGTGGGAGGGTCCCTTCATCATTGATAAAGTTCTCACCGAAGGAGCGTACTATCTGTGCAATGCATCTGACAACAGACTCGAGCCGAACCCATGGAACGCGGCCAGACTCCGAAGATTCTACGCCTAGCGCCGAACATAGTGTTTGTCTCCTTAAACTCTGCATCCTCAATTATGTTTTTCCCTTCCTTTCTCGCCCTCCTTTTCCTTTTAAAAACATACAGCCTTAAAATTGTACGGATTCCCTGGTCGCTCTGGCCGCACTATGTGCGCACACTATATCTGGGGGCTTTGTATTCGGAAGCTAAATATAACTACTTTAATGGCTTCTTGCCAGCCACATATGCATTTTTCTTTCCATATGTGCCTTTTCTTCACCATTATATGCATCGATATGACTTAAGTTTTGGCCATGCTGGGTTGCCTGGCTCTTGTGTTTATGCCCTATGTTCCCGTTAATTCGGGTAGGGCATAAGGGGAGCACCTCTGCGATTGTTACTGCCAGTTGAGCCAGATGTGTACCTCAGACTGGGTGAAGCCGAAAGCTAGCGTTCTTAAGGGAATAGTCGGTAGGTTAACAAAAGATGTCCTCGTTCATTACAACGTAAATACCCAGATGTTTTGTTTCCTGCGCCTCTGATCGCAGTTCGGACATGCACATCGATGCATGCGCACCCAGAGAAAGGAGCCCCTAACGGAACTATTCTCTCTGGAAGATGTTTCTTACTATCCATGTAATATAACATAACTAGTTGGGTACTTGTCTGTTCAAGCACATATGACCCCTACGTCTGGTTTACATGCATACCCCGGCTTTCCATAACTGTGCGGGTATTCGGACACACCCCGGACTGTCGGGTCCGGGGGTTGAAGCGAAAAGGTCCGCCATGACAAATGATTTTCAATCTGGCTAGGGAGTACATAAGTCCACTCAAATTACATAGTCATTTCGACTGGTTGTACTCTTCCTCTATATCGTCCAACAGGCTATCTAGCTTACAATCCTGTTGGGAATACTTTGGAACTAACGCTACTTGGTCATATACCAGACTAACGGGTATTTCTTGCCCATCTGACCCCACCGGTCCGACTTTGGCCATATGGTTCGGATCAGCCTTGGCGTATCATGTCTTCACCATGGCCCATGCTTCCCTCGCACCTTGTCGGCAAGCTGATATCGTCCACAATTGGAAGCGTCGCCATGCTCCTTTGAGCATCTCCACCAGGTCGCTCATGCCTCCTGGCAGGGAAGCGGATGGCCACAAGGCCTGGGCAATACCCTGCATCACTTGCCAAGCTTGTTCATGAAGTTGTGAAAGTTCCTGCAGCATATCGCCTGCAGAACCGGGCATCTCCTCTTCAGGACGGCCCGTTAGCATACCTGCAAACATAACTATGTCAATACACTTCCTCGCTGAACAATACTACAGTTCATTCAAGCACTTACTATAAATGTCGCGTCGAAGCCTCTGGTTCTCCTCCACGGAGTCTGCGAGCTGAGCCTGAATATCTTTCAATTCGACGCTCAGCTGGATATTAGCATCTTGCAGCTTATTCTTCTCCCGAATAGCCTACGTCAGCACGCGTTCGCCCACTTCTAGCTGACTTTGCACATGCGGCTCATCCTCTTCCACAGTCTTCGGGTTTTCCCCGGGATTGCCTGTAGAACCTTTCGTCAGATTTTATAAACCATGTCAAACAAACAACTGGTAGAAAGAAAATATCACCAGAAGAGTCCTTTTTGGGTTCCTCTTGTTCGGCGACATTGGCCTTCATTTGGGCCTTACATTCCTCCAGATCTTGAGACAACTAGGCATTCTTCTCTACAAGAACTTGTGCATTTAATGATCCTTAAATCAGTCGTGCCAACTGTTTCAAGTCTCAGGGGCTACTACTACGCATACTTGTTAAAGTTTCTTACCCGTATATCCTTCACATACTGGTCCGTTGCTCTGGCAAGTCCATCTTGAGCAGCGCGGATATATGCGTGTCCAGAATTGAAGGCATTAAATGCCTCTTCAGAAAAAATACCACCGCGAAGTATGGCCCGCCGACGCCGGTGATTCATGGCGCTCTCCACTTCAAAATTTGTGGCGGAAAACCTATCAGTATCCTCCTCGGGAGGACAGTTCGGCGCCGCCCCCACATCAACCTCCGCGTGTGAATCCGGTTCAGGAATCCGGCTGCTGGAGGCGTGGCAGGTAGGGTCCCCGGATATAGTCTGGCATTTTTTGCCCGAACATAATTAAAGCGGTCACGCCTTGACAGAAGACTAAATAACCATGGGGCAAGTTCAAATGAATACCTCTGCGCCCGCGTCTCAGTCCTAACTGCCTTCCTTTTAAGCATGCCTCGTATAGGCGCTTGTTGCTGATAATTCCCTACGGGTTCCGCGCAGCGTTCTAAGGGCCGTCTCTATAAAAGTACGTCATGTGTGCATAAGGAGCGGCATAAACAAAGGAACCCTTTCGGGAAGTTGGGACCCCGACGTAACTTACATGTGACACAGGAAGCAGTCTGGGATAATCCGTGATAATGGCCACTAACGAGCCGCTACTGTTTGCCTGGTAGAAAGTCCCGTTGACGAACTCCACGGAGATGTCCGGGTCTTCTTCAAATCCGGGGTCGAGAGCCTGGCCAGGATCTTCTGGCTGCGGGGCTGGGCTGTTGAACTCTTTCACGGCCTTTCTTAGTTCCTGCTTTGGAATAGCAAGGTAGACGATCATAATAAAGGAGGCAAAAATGGGTAGAGTCGAGCGAAGGATGATAGCTTACCCAGCTCCGGGGGTTGTACGTTGAAAATCCGCCCTGTGGTTTGACGCGGAGGAACTCCTCTTCTTCTCCTTTATACAAGTCGGACAGTATTCTCGCCAGAGCGGTGGCGAAGTCCGGACCTTTACGACCGCAGTGGGAGGCGTCGTCTTCTCCATTGAAGTGCCACATGGGTTTCCCCCTATATTGAAGTGGCTGCACTCCTTGCATTATGCATATTGACATAACTTCAATTATTGTCAGTCCCGACTTGGCCAGGGTCTTTATCCTGTTCATCAGATAGATGACTTCCCTGTTATCCTCCTCCTGGGGGCTCCGAGGGCACCAGCTTTGGCGTTTCTTCAACGGGGTATTGGAAAACTCAGGAAGGCTTGTCCGGACTGGGTCCGGAAGGGGAACATCATCAACATAAAACCACTCCGAAGGCTAGACTTCGGACGCCTTCTTTGGTGTACCGGACAGGTATCCGGTCTGGGAGACGCGCCATATTTCAGCCCCGCCCACTTGGTATATAGATCCCTCCTGGTTGCGGGGAACGAGGAAAAATAACCTCTTCCACAGCTCGAAATGAGCTTCACAGCCCAGGAACAGCTCACAGAAGGCGACATAGCCCGCGATGTGCAGTATGGACGCGGGGGTAAAGTTGTGCAGCTGGAGACCGTAGAACTCCAGGAGCCCGCGGAGGAATGGGTGTATTGGAAACCAGACTCCTCTTAGCAGATATGGGACAAGGCATACCCGCTCCCCCAGAGATGGATTAGGAAATTTCTCCGCCTTCTCCCCGTCATTATAGGTGGCTAGTCCGGATCGGACAGGGACCATGTATGCAGGTGGAAGGAACCCCTAGGTCTGCAACTCTACTAGGCGGCTGTGAGGGATGGAACACTTTTCCCAATCCCCTGGCCTCGAGCTGGGGGAGCGAGAGGAGGAGCTATGGCGGTCGGCCATGATGGGATGGTCTTTTCCGGACACGCTCTACAGAATGCTTGCTCTAGAGAAGGAAGTGTGATTTGGATATGAGGATTCCCGTCTCTTCAAATAGGCGGTTAGTTTGCAGGGTCAGGGTGGTAAATGTAAAAATGCCCCGGCCCCTCGTCTTTGCTCGACACGTGGAAATGGCCATTATTGAAGCATAGAAGCCGAGGAGTACAACATTACTGGGAGGCCGGACACTGTTCGCTACGATGGGTACGCTGGATTCAGAGAGGAACCCGCCTTACAATGCCGAAGACAATCTACGCGCCGGACTTATCATCATTGAAGCCTGGTTCGGGGGCTACTGAGGGAGTCCTAGATAAGGGGGTATCCGGACAGCCAGACTATGTACTTTGGCCGGACTGTTGGACTATGAAGATACAAGATTGAAGACTTCGTCCCGTGTCCGGATGGGACTCTCCTTGGCGTGGAAGGCAAGCTCGACGGTCCGGATTATAGATCTCCTTCTCTGTAACCGACTATGTGTAACCCTAGCCCCCTCTTGTGTCTATATAAACCAAAGGGTTTAGTCCGTAGGACACAACAACAACAATACAACAAGCATACCATAGCCTAGCTTCTAGGGCTTGGCCTCTCTGATCTCGTGGTAGATCAACTCTTGTAATAATCATATAATCAAGATCAATCAAGCAGGAAGTAGGGTATTACCTCCATCGAGAGGGCCCGAACCTGGGTAAACATCGTGTCCCCAGTCTCCTGTTACCATTAGCCTTAGACGCACAGTTCGGGACCCCCTACCCGAGATCCGCTGGTTTTGACACCGACAATCATCTTCAACATTTTGGCTCTTTCTGGGTTACCAATCGAATTCTTGATGATAAGTGTCATCCTCATCCCTTGGTAATTTGAGTTACCATCGACAACATCATTACCTTTCTTTCACCACAAACTTGTTCATGTTACGGATGCAACTTGCTATCCAGCTGGTATTATGTTCTACCTTTGTGTACCACCGTCTTTTATGTCAAGAAGGTCGTGAGAATTTCATCACCCCTTAAGAATTCTTGATACAAGACATACTTATTACCATCACCATTCTATTCTTGGTCCCCGTGTCGATTCTAATTGGGACACCTACAAGTGAACGGTACTGTTTGGATTCTGCCCTTCTGGCAACCTTATTGCTTTGAAGTTAATGGTCGATAGTTTCATTCTAAGTCTATTACTTATTGAATCATCAGTCAAATATTGATCGTGCTACCTAGTCCATATTTCCGGGTGCACCCTTCTATCATTGTTAAATTGTGTATGTTTTCCTCGAGCATACATCATTATATCATTTGATCTGACTAATGTTATCTCCTTGTTCACATAATTGTAGAAATCCATATTTTTGGAAATCTCAATGAATTGACGCTGAGTCAATCAGCCACCTCCTCACCTCTCCTTGACTTAATGATGAACCCTTGTTTCGAAGCTCGCTTCTATAGTATAATTCCCGAGAATCTTACATTGTCATCTCGACTTGTGTTGCACCTTTCTTCTCAGGCATCCTGAGTCTGAGGTATCCTGATACCAATAAGATCTGAATCTCGGTTAGATATGATGGTTGGAACATATTTTCAAGAGTTATAACATTGGTCCTTATAGGACCCGGTAAGGTGATGTCATGCCTAGCACACCTGGCCGGAGGACCTATTGTTATAGTTTCCTTTTTTTGCAAGGTTAGCCGTTCTTCCATGAGGAAATTGTAAGACTTATTCTACAAGTTGTTCCTGATGGATCCTTCGTGTATCCAAAGTCCGACCTTGCTTGAAGACCATATCAATGCTATCAAGAAGCGTGTTTGTGGTACTCCGATCTTCAATAAGAACATTTGAAGCACAATGCAAAAAAATTCCTTATCAATTATCCAAACACTGTTGTATGGATAATGTCATGAAATTTTCTCTCCCCTCATCTAAAGAGTTTTCTATTTATATATTGCCATGGATATCATGCTCTATTTGTCCTTGGGAAGGATATTCCCCTGAAATACGTGTTTAAACACATTTTCCTTTCCATTGTTTTGTTTAACCTTACTAGTAATCTAACTTGACTGAGCAGTGACAATTCGCTGCTTATGTAAGCACCTCGATGTCCAAACTCTGACAATAAGACCCTATTTCTACTGTTGATGACATTCCGGTAACCACCAATGGATGAGAATTTTGTCTATTGGTATGCCTCGTTCAACGAGTAGGATAACAGTTCTCTTTGTCCCTCGACCTTGGTATCTATGTTGTTGCCGACATAACTGACAGGCTATTCCCTGACATGCCTTGCTATCATGACCATGTCAGATGTCGTCGCGCCTCTTACTTTAACCCACATGGTGGGCCCATAACCCACAATTCCACAGGATCGAAACCTGACTCTCAGGTATACCCCTGTTTCCAAAGTTATTCCTTGCGCATGGCCTCGTACGTAATCCATGAGCCACCTCCCGAGAGATCAACAATTCTGGTATCAGACGCAATACTTATTCTCGTTGCTCTAGACCCCTTTCCCACTTTGTTTCAGACATCGAATGATTGTCTATCCACTTGAAACCTCTTTTTGTACCTTCTTGGTGGCTCTCGATGTGTTTCATTTGACCAACTCGAGAGATACCCATGTGCTCATTCATGGGATAACCCCTATGATTACCCCTTATAGCCTTCTATCATTGTCAAGCTGCCCCTTACCTATTCGTAAGTACGATGGAGTACCCGAAGGAAGAATGCCGACTTCACCATGAGGATCTGAAGCAGAAAAATGAAGACATCAATGTAATGGATCGACCACTTTGAGAAGATCAATCAAGGCCGAGAAGATCCGTTAGAATTTTGTAACCAGGACTTTCCCCCTTATTCCACCTCTTAAATCTCGGGACGAGATTTCTTGTAGTGGAGGAGAATTGTGACGCCCGGATAATTAGGCTACAGTAAACCTATGCTAATGATGAGATGTCACCTCTGATTACTGTTGCTAATCACGCGTTAGTTCAAACGATTCAAATTCAAATTTTAATTTTTGGCAAACATCAAAAATTTTAAAACATTAAAAAAATATGTTCGGTAGGTGGCATTATTACATATACTAAATTAGGGACTACTTTTATAATTTATGAAACTAAGATAAATGAGAAAGTAAGCTAAAACAAGAAAAAGGAAAAGAACAAAAACAGAAAACAAAACTAACAAAAAAATGAAAAGGAAGCCCCCTGGCCAACTGAGCCAAACAGCCCAGTCGGCCAACACACTCTCCCAACCGGCCCACCCCGCACTCCCCATATCCCCCACTCTCGTAACCCTAACTGATCCCCCACTCCCCCACTCGCTCTCTTCTCCCCCTCCCGATCTGGATCGGGATCGACCCCGATCCCGTTGCCCCGACGCCCGCCGCAGTCGTCGGACCTCCCTGCGCCTCTCCCTCATCGGACCTCGCCGGACCTCCCCATGCCTTGTTGTCCTCCTCCTCGAGCACCGTTGCCAGTACGCTACATCGTCCATGATCTCCCCCTCTCCTCGCACTCCCTCCGCCCCGTACGGTCACCGCGTGCTCGCGCCATTCCGCCGCCGGCTCTCTGCCCCCTCCACGACCGCACGCACGCAGGCCTCGCGCACCCTGGCCGTGCCTGCCGCGCCTTCCCGCACGCGCTCGCCATCGTGACTCCACGCCCCGAACACCGTTGCCTGCACCCCTGACTGCTCGTTCGTGCCCAGCCGCGCTTCACGGCGCCCCTCGCCATGCCCACAGCGCTTGCCTGTTGCTCCCCCTGTGTTCTCCTCTCCGGCTCTGCTTCCCTCCTCGCATGCTCCTAGTCACGCCAGAAAGCGATCACGCACCCGCCCGCGCATGTGCCGACCGCCGCCAAGCCCCTGCTCCTCCGCCGCACCCCGCCTCCGCCGCTCGTGTGTGTGGCCCGCCGCCCGAGTGCCCCACGCTCGCACGCCCGCACACGCCCTCCCACTCGCCCGCTTGCTCGCCTGCTGCCGCTGGCCGCTCCTGCATGTTGTGTCCGCGCGCCCGCAGCGCTCTCCCTTCGCCCATCGCCGTGAAGCTAGTTGCTCCGGCTGCCATGGCTCGCCCCGCCGCTGTTTCTCCATCCATCGAGGCTTCTGGCCACTGTCGCCCGACGCCCGGGTCCGCCACCACGGGCACCCATGCCCAATCACCCGCTGTCCGTTATGCCGTCACCCGCTAAGGCCCCGGGCCTATGACACCTGGGGCCGAGCCCCTGAACATTTTCAGAAAAAGATAAGATAAAAAAATATTAAAATAATTATTATTATTAAGTAATTAATTAACTTAACCTAATTAACTTGTTAATTAAACTAATTAATTAGGTTAATTAGTTAACAGTCAATGATAGTGGGACACACGAGTTAGTTTGACGAGTCAGCGGCTAGAGCCGACCGCTAACGTCATAAAATAATTTTCGAATTAAATTAATTCTGTTAATTCTAAAAATGATTTAAAATTTTGAAAATTAATATAAAATAAACCGTATCTCAGATGAAAATACTTTGTACATGAAAGTTTCTTAGAATGACGAGGCGAATCCGAATACGCGGAACGTTTGTCAGCCACACATCCCTAGCATAGCAAACGTGCAACATTTCACCTCCGATTCATCTATCCGAAAACATGAAACACTGGGGATACTTTCCTGGATGTTTCCCCCCTTCGTCGGTACCACCTGCTACAAGGTTAGGGCATACCTAGCACCGCTCGTTGTCATGTCATGCATCATCATGCTTATGTTTGCATTATATTTATTGTTTCTTCCCCCTATTCCCTCTGGTAGACTACAAGACCGACACTGCTACTACCCCGGTCGACTATGGTGTTGACGATCCCTCCTTCTTGCCAGAGAAACCAGGAAAGCCCCCCCTTGATCAGCAGATATCGCCTATTCCTTCCCTCTATTGCTTGCTGCTACCTCTTGAGCATGCGTTGGTTTATCCCTTGAAGAGGAAAGGGTGATGCAAAAAAGTAGCGTAAGTGTTTCCCTCAGTTTTGAGAACCAAGGTATCAATCCAGTAGGAGGCTCCTCCCAAGTCCCACGCGCCTACACAAACAAACAAAAACCTCACAACCAACGCGATAAAGGGGTTGCCAATCCCTTCACGGAAACTTGCGAAAGTGAGATCTGATAGAGATAATATGATAAGATAAATATTTTTGGTATTTTTATGATATATATTGGAAAGTAAAAGATGCAAATAAAAGTAGATGGAAAACTTATATGATAAAAGATAGACCCGGGGGCCATAGGTTTCACTAGTGGCTTCTCTCAAGATAGCATAAGTATTACAGTGGGTGAACAAATTACTATCGAGCAATTGATAGAAAAGTGCATAGTTATGAGATTATCTAGGCATGATCATGTACATGGGTATCACGTCTGCAACAAGTAGACCGAAACAAATCTGCATCTACTACTATTACTCCACACATCGACCAACTCCTGCCTGCATCTAGAGTATTAAGTTCATAAGAACATATTAACGCATTAAGCAAGATGACATGATGTAGAGGGATAAACTCATGCAATATGATATAAACCCCATCTTTTTATCCTCGATGGCAACAATATAATACGTGCCTTGCTGCCCCTGCTGTCACTGGGAAAGGACACCGCAAGATTGAACCCAAAGCTAAGCACTTCTCCCATGGCAAGCAAGATCAATCTAGTAGGCCAAACCAAACTGATAATTCGAAGAGACTTGCAAAGATAAGCAATCATACATAAAAGAATTCAGAGGAGATTCAAATATTTCTCATAGATAAACTTGATCATAAACCCACAATTCATCAGATCTCGACAAACACACCGCAAAAAGAGTTACATCGAATAGATCTCCAAGAAGAGGGAGAACTTTGTATTGAGATTCAAAGAGAGAGAAGAAGCCATCTAGCTAATAACTATGGACCCGAAGGTCTGTGGTAAACTACTCACAACTCATCGGAGAGGCCTTGGTGGTGATGGAGAGGCCCTCCATGGTCGATTCCCCCTCCGGCGGAGCGCCGGCGAAGGCTCCAAGATGGGATCTCACGGATACAGAAGGTTGCGGCGGTGGAAATAGTTTTTCGTGGTGCTCCTAGATGTTTTCGGGGTCCGTGGATATATATAGGAGGAAGAAGTAGGTCGGTGGACGCTCGAGGGGCCCACGAGGGTGGGGGGCATGCCCACCCTTACTGGGCGTGCCGGGCACCCTCGTGGCCGCCTCGTTTGCTTCTTGACATCCACTCCAAGTCTCCTGGATTGCGTTTGTTCCAAAAAGATCGCTCCCGAAGGTTTCATTCCGTTTGGACTCCGTTTGATATTCCTTTCCTTCGTTATACTGAAATAGGAAAAAACAGCATTTCGGGCTGGGCCTCCGGTTAGTAGGTTAGTCCCAAAATGATATAAAAGTGTAGAGTAAAGCCCATAAACATCCAAATAGGTAACATAATAGCATGGAACAAGCAAAACTTATAGATACATTGGAGACGTATCATGCATCCCCAAGCTTAATTCCTGCTCGTCCTCGAGTAGGTAAATGATAAAAATAGTATTTTTGATTTGGAATGCTACCTAGCATAATTCTCAATGTAATTTTCTTTATTGTGGCATGATTGTTCATATCCAAATGATTCAAGATAGAAGCTTATAAAATATAAAAATAGTAATACTTTGAAGCATACTAACAAATAATCACGTCCTATCAAAATAGCATAGCCAAAGAAAGCTTATCCCTACAAAATCATATAGTTAGGCCATGCTTCATCTTTATCACACAAAATACTCCCATCATGCACAACCCCGGTTTCAGCCAAGCAATTGGTTCATACTTTTTAACGCGCTTCAGCTTTTTCAACTCTTACGCAATACATGAGCGCAAGCCATGGACATAACACTATATGTGGTATATGTTGGTGGTTGTGAGGACAAAAAGGGAGAAGATAGTCTCACATCAACTAAGCATATCAACGGGCTATGGAGATGCCCATTAATAGATATCAATGTGAGTGAGTAGGGATTGCCATGCAACGGATGCACTAGAGCTATAAATATATGAAAGCTCAACAAAATAAACTAAGTGGGTGTGCATCCAACTTGCTTGCTCACAAAGACCTAGGGTGTTTTGAGGAAGCCCATCATTGGAATATACAAGCCAAGTTCTATAATGAAATTTTCCCACTAGTATATGGAAGTGACAACATAAGAGACTCTCTATCATGAAGATCATGGTGCTACTTTGAAGCACAAGTGTGGAAAAGGGATAGTAACATTGTCCCTTCTCTCTTTTTCTCTCATTTTTTTTATTTTTTCTTTGGTGGCTTCTTTGGCCTCTTTTTTTATGGGCTTCTTTGGCCTCTTTTATTTTTATAAAGTCTGAAGTCTCATCCCGACTTGTGGGGGAATCATAGTCTTCATCATCCTTTCCTCACTTGGGACAATGCTCTAATAATGAAGATCATCACACTTTTATTGATTTACAACTCAAGAATTACAACTCACTACTTAGAACAAAATATGACTCTATGTGAATGCCTCCGGCGGTGTACCGGGATATGCAATGAATCAAGAGTGACATGTATGACAAATTATAAAGATGGCCTTGCCACAAATACAATGTCAACTACATGATCATGCAAAGAGCAATATGACAATGATGGAGCGTGTCATAATAAACGGAACGGTGGAAAGTTGCATGGCAATTTATCTCGGAATGGCTATGGAAATGCCATGATAGGTAGATATGGTGGCTGTTTTGAGGAAGGTAAATAAAGGGTGCATGATACTGGCGAAGGTTGCGCGGCATAATAGAGGCTAGCAAAGTGGAAGGGTAAGTGTGCGTATATCCATGGACTCACATTAGTCATAGAGAACTCATATACTTATTGCAAAAGTCTACTTGCCCTCAAAACAAAGTACTACTACGCATGATCCTAGGGGAAGGGTTGATAGGAGTTAACCATCGCGCGATCCTGACCTCCACTCATAAGGAAAGCAATAAAAGAGCATCTCATGCAACAAATTTGTCACACAACTTTTACCATACGTGCATGCTACGGGACTTGCCAACTTTAACAAAAGTATTTCTCAATTTCATAATTACCCAACTAGCATGACTCTAGAATTACCACCTTTATATCTCAAAACAATTATCAAGCATCAAATTGATCATAGTTTTTAATGCACTTTCTATGATAGTTTTTATTATACCCAACTTGGATGCTCATCATTCTAGGACCAAATTTGTAACCATAGCAAATACCATGCTGTTCTAAAAGACTCTCAAAATAATATAAGTGAAGCATGAGAGATCATCAATTTCTTCAAAATAAAGCCACCGCCGTGCTCTAGAAAATATAAGTGAAGCACATAGAGCAAAATTATCTAGCTCAAAAGATATAAGTGAAGCACATAGAGTACTCTAATAAATTCTAAATCATGTGGGTCTCTCAAAAAAGGTGTGTACAGCAAGTATGATTGTGGTAAACTAAAAAGCAAAGACTCATATCGTACAAGACGCTCCAAGCAAAACACATCTCATGTGGTAAATAAAAATGTAGCTCCAAGTAAAGTTAACGATAAACGAAGACGAAAGAGGGGATGCCTTCCGGGGCATCCCCAAGCTTAGGCTTTTGGTTGTCCTTGAATATCTTGGGGTGCCATGGGCATCCCCAATATTAGGCTTTTGCCACACTTTATTCCATAATCCAACAAATCTTTACCCAAAACTTGAAAACTTCACAACACAAAACTCAACAGGAAATCTTATAAGCTCTGTTAGTGCAAGAAAGAAAAACCACCACATAAGGTACTGTAATTAACTGATTCTTTATTTATATTGGTTTTAAAACTAATGTATTCCAACTTCTCTATGGTTCATACCCCCCGATACTAGCCATGGATGCATCAAAATAAGCAAACAACACACGAAAAACAGAATCTGTCAAAAACAGAACAGTCTGTAGCAATCTGTAACTTTAGAATACTTCTGGAACTCCAAAAATCCTACCCAAATAGGAGGTCCTAGGTAATTTGTCTATTGATCTACAGCGAAAAGAATCAACGCAAAATCACTTTTCTGTGATTTATTGAATTTTTTTCTCGTGCGCGCAAAGTTTCTGTTTTTCAGTAGAATCAAATTAACTTTCACCCAAGGTTATCCTATAGGTTCTACTTGGCACAAACACTAATTAAAACATAAAAACACATCTAACCAGAGTCTAGATTAATTATTTATTACTAAACAGGAACAAAAATCAAGGAACAAAAATAAAATTGGGTTGCCTCCCAACAAGCGCTATCGTTTAACGCCCCTAGCTAGGCATAAAAGCGAGAATAGATCTAAGCATTGCCATCTTTGGCATTCAATTCATAAGTGGCTCGCATAAAGATTCATAAGGTAATTTAATTTTCTTTCTAGGAAAGTGTTCCATGCCTTTCCTTGACGGAAATTGGAATCTAATATTTCCTTCCTTCATATCGATAATTGCACCAATCGTTCTAAGGAAAGGTCTACCAAGAATAATAGGACACAAAAGATTGCAATCAATATCAAGAAATAAAATCTATGGGCACATAATTCCTATTTGCAACAATAAGAACATCATTGATACTTCCCATAGGTTTCTTAATGGTGGAATCCGCAAGGTGCAAGTTTAAAGAGCAATCATCAAATTAATGGAAACCTAGCACATCACATAAAGTTTTCGGAATCGTGGAAACACTAGCACCAAAATCACACAAAGCATAGCATTCATGATCTTTAATTTTAATTTTTATTGTAGGTTCCCACTCATCATAAAGTTTTCTAGGTATATAAACTTCCAAATTAAGTTTTTCCTCATAAGATTGCATCAAAGCATCAACGATATGTTTAGTAAAAGCTTTATTTTGGCTATAAGCATGAGGAGAATTAAACACGGATTGCAAAAAGGAAATACAATCTATTAAATAACAATTATCATAATTAAATTCCTTGAAATCCAAAGTAGTGGGTTCATTACTATGTAAAGTTTTAATCTCTCCAATCCCACTTATACCAATTTTAGCATCAAGATCAAAATACTCCAAATCATCGGAACACTTTTTAACTAAAGTTGATTCACTTACAGTCCCATCATTATCAAGATTCATATTGAAAAACAAAGATTTAATAGGGGACACATCAATAACCTTTAGATCTTCATCATTATTTTCATGAAAACTAGAAGAACACGCTCTTACAAAGCAATCTTTCTTAGCACGCAATCTAGTGGTTCTTTCTTTGCACTCATCAATTGAAATTATCATAGCTTTGAGAGACTCATTGATATCATGCTTAGGAGGAATAGATCTAAGTTTCAAAGAATCAACATCAAGAGGAAGTCTATCAACGTTCCTAGCCAATTCATCAACTTTAAGCAATTTTTCTTCAAGCAAGGCATTGAAATTCTTTTGAGAGTTCATAAATTCTTTAACACTATTATCAAAATCAGAGGGCATATTATTAAAATTTCCATAAGAGTTGTTGTAGGAATTATCATAACTACTAGAGGAATTACTAGGGAACAGCCTAGGATTAAAGTTTCCTCTATACGCGTTGTTACCAAAATTATTCCTACCAACAAAATTCACATCCATAGATTCATTATTATTCTCAATCAAAGTAGACAAAGGCATATCATTAGGATCAATAGTGGTACTCTTAGGAGCAAACAATTTCATAAGTTCATCCATCTTTCCACTCAAAACATTAATTTCTTCTATAGCATGAACTTTTTTACTAGTAGATCTTTCGGCGTGCCATTGAGAATAATTAACCATAATATTATCAAGGAGTTTTGTAGCTTCTCCTATAGTGATTTCCATAAAAGTGCCTCCCGCGGCCGAATCTAAAAGATTTCTAGAAGCAAAATTCAATCCGGCCTAAAAATTTTGTATGATCATCCATAAATTCAAACCATGAGTAGGGCAATTGCGAATCATTAATTTCATTCTTTCCCAAGATTGGGCAACATGCTCATGATCAAGTTGTTTAAAATTCATAATATCGTTTATAAGAGAGATGATCTTAGCGGGAGGAAAATATTTAGAGATAAAAGCATATTTGCACTTATTCCAAGAATCAATACTATTTTTAGGCAAAGACGAAAACCAAGTTTTAGCACGATCTCTAAGTGAAAACAGAAATAACTTCAAGTTAACAATATCATTATCCATATCTTTCTTCTTTTGCATATCACACAAATCAACAAAATTGTTTAGATGAGTAGCGGCATCTTCACTAGGAAGGCCGGAGAATTGATCTTTCATAAAAAGATTCAACAAAGCAGCATTGATTTCACAAGTTTCAATATCATTAAGAGGAGCAATCGAAGTGCTAAGGAAATCATTATTATTGGTATTGGAAGAGTCACATAATTTAGTATTATCTTGCGCCATCGTGACAAGCAATCCAACACACAAGCACACAAAAAGGCAAGCAAAAGAGAGAGAGGAGAACGAAAAAGAGAGGGCGAATAAAACGGCAAGGGTGAAGTGGGGGGTAGAGGAAAACGAGAGGCAAATGGCAAATAATTTAATGCGAGGGAGATGAGTTTGTGATGGGTACTTGGTATGTCTTGACTTGAGAGAAGACCTCCCCGGCAACGGCGCCAGAAATACTTCTTGCTACCTCTTGAGCATGTTTTGGTTTATCCCTTGAAGAGGAAAGGGTAATGCAGCAAAGTAGCGTAAGTATTTCCCTCAGTTTTGAGAACCAATGTATCAATCCAGTAGGAGGCTCCTCCCAAGTCCCACGCACCTACACAAACAAACAAGAACCTCGCAACCAACGCGATAAAGGGGTTGTCAATCCCTTCACAGAAACTTGCGAAAGTGAGATCTGATAGAGATAATATGATAAGATAAATATTTTTGGTATTTTTATGATATAGATTGGAAAGTAAAAGATGCAAATAAAAGTAGATGGAAAACTTATATGATAAAAGATAGACCCGGGGGCCATAGGTTTCATTAGTGGCTTCTCTCAAGATAGGATAAGTATTACGTGAAGGAAATATGCCCTAGAGGCAATAATAAAGTTATTATTTATTTCCTTATTTCATGATAAATTTTTATTATTCATGCTAGAATTGTATTAACTGGAAACTTGATACATGTGTGAGTACATAGACAAACAGAGTGTCACTAGTATGCCTCTACTTGACTAGCTCATTGAATCAAAGATGGTTAAGTTTCCTAGCCCTAGACATGAGTTGTCATTGAAGGAAATATGCCCTAGAGGCAATAATAAAGTTATTATTTATTTCCTCATATCATGATAAATGTTTATTATTCATGCTACAATTGTATTAACCGGAAACATGATACACGTGTGAATACATAGACAAACATAAAGTCACTAGTATGCCTCTACTTAACTAGCTCATTAATCAAAGATGGTTATGTTTCCTAACCATAGACATGTGTTGTCATTTGATTAATGGGATCACATCATTAGGAGAATGATGTGATTGACATGACCCATTCCGTTAGCCTAGCACTTGATCGTTCAGTATGTTGCTATTGCTTTCTTCATGACTTATACAAAGTTCCTACAACTATGAGATTGTGCAACTCCCGTTTACCGGGAGAACACTTTGTGTGCTACCAAATTGTCACAACGTAACTGGGTGATTATAAAGGTGCTCTACATGTGTTTCTGAAGGTACATGTTGGGTTGGCATAATTCGAGATTAGGTTTTGTCACTCTGATTGTCGGAGAGGTATCTCTGGGCCCTCTCGGTAATACTCATCACCCAAGACTTGCAAGCATTGTAACTAATGAGTTAATTGTAAGATGATGTGTTACAGAACGAGTAAAGAGACTTGCCGGTAACGAGATTGAACTAGGTATTGGATACCGACGATCAAATCTCGGGCAAGTAACATACCGATGGCAAAGGGAACAACGTATGTTGTTATGCGGTTTGACCGATAAAGATCTTCATAGAATATGTAGGAACCAATATGGGCATCCAGGTTCCGCTATTGGTTATTGCCTGAGAATAGTTCTAGGTCATGTCTACATAGTTCTCGAACCCGTAGGGTCCGCACACTTAATGTTACGATGACAGTTTTATTATGAGTTTACAAGTTTTGATGTACCGAAGTTTGTTCGGAGTCCCGGATGTGATCACGGACATGACGAGGAGTCTCGAAATGGTCGAGACATAAAGATTGATATATTGGACGACTATATTCGGACACCGGAAGTGTTCCG
>NC_041383.1:665996907-666003856 GCF_002162155.2 Triticum dicoccoides | reverse complement strand
CTTGGTGGAAAGAGAGAGGGGCGGCCAGGAAGGGCCGCGCCCCCCCTCTCCCTCTAGTCCGAATTGGACTAGGAGGGGGGGGGCGGCGCCCCCCTCTTTCCTTCCCCTCCTCTTCCCCTTCCTTCCCCTCCTAGTAGGAGTAGGAAAGGATGAGTCCTACTCCTACTAGGAGGAGGACTCCTCCTCCTGGCGCGCCCAACAAGGGCCGGCCGGCCTCCCCCTTCCTCCTTTATATACGGGGGCAGGGGGCACCCCATGGACACACAAGTTGATCTACGGATCGTTCCTTAGCCGTGTGCGGTGCCCCCTCCACCATATTCCACCTCGGTCATATCATCGCGGAGTTTAGGCGAAGCCCTGCGCTGGTAGAACACCATCAACGTCACCACGCCGTCGTGCTGACGGAACTCATCCCCGAAGCTTTGCTGGATCGGAGCCCGGGGATCGTCATCAAGCTGAACGTGTGCTGAACTCGGAGGTGCCGTACGTTCGGTGCTTGGATCGGTCGGATCGTGAAGACATACGACTACATCAACCGCGTTGTGCTAACGCTTCCGCTTACGGTCTACGAGGGTACGTGGACGAACACTCTCCCCTCTCGTTGCTATGCATCACCATGATCTTGTGTGTGCGTAGGAAATTTTTTTGAAATTACTACGTTCCCCAACAGTGGCATCCGACCCAGGTTTTATGCATAGATGTCATATGCACGAGTAGAACACAAGTGAGTTGTGGGCGATATAAGTCATATTCCTTACCAGCATGTCATACTTTGGTTCAGCGGTATTGTGAGATGAAGCGGCCCGGACCGACATTACGCGTACGCTTACGCGAGACTGGTTTCACCGTTACGAGCATTCGTGCTTAAAGGTAACTGGCGGGTGTCTGTCTCTCTCACTTTAGTTGAACCGAGTGTGGCTACGCCCGGTCCTTGCGAAGGTTAAAACAGCACCAACTTGACAAACTATCGTTGTGGTTTTGATGCGTAGGTAAGAACGGTTCTTGCTAAGCCCGTAGCAGCCACGTAAAACTTGCAACAACAAAGTAGAGGACGTCTAACTTGTTTTTGCAGGGCATGTTGTGATGTGATATGGTCAAGACGTGATGCTATATTTTATTGTATGAGATGATCATGTTTTGTAACCGAAGTTATCGGCAACTGGCAGGAGCCATATGGTTGTCGCTTTATTGTATGAAATGCAAACGCCCTGTAATTGCTTTACTTTATCACTAAGCGGTAGCGATAGTCGTAGAAGCAATAGATGGTGTAAACGACAACGATGCTACGATGGAGATCAAGGTGTCGCGTCGGTGACGATGGTGATCACGACGGTGCTTCGAAGATGGAGATCACAAGCACAAGATGATGATGGCCATATCATATCACTTATATTGATTGCATGTGATGTTTATCCTTTATGCATCTTATCTTGCTTTGATTGACGGTAGAATTTTAAGATGATCTCTCACTAAAAATTATCAAGAAGTGTTCTCCCTGAGTATGCACCGTTGCCAAAGTTCGTCGTGCCCAGACACCACGTGATGATCGGGTGTGATAAGCTCTACGTCCATCTACAACGGGTGCAAGACAGTTTTTGCACACGCAGAATACTCAGGTTAAACTTGACGAGCCTAGCATATGCAGATATGGCCTCGGAACACGGAGACCGAAAGGTCGAGCGTGAATCATATAGTAGATATGATCAACATAGTGATGTTCACCATTGAAAACTACTCCATCTCACGTGATGATCGGTTATGGTTTAGTTGATTTGGATCACGTGATCACTTAGATGACTAGAGAGATGTCTGTCTAAGTGGGAGTTCTTAAGTAATATGATTAATTGAACTTAAATTTATCATGAACTTAGTACCTGATAGTATTTTGCTTGTCTATGTTTGTTTGTAGATAGATGGCTCGTGCTGTTGTTCCATTGAATTTTAATTCGTTCCTTGAGAAAGCAAAGTTGAAAGATGATGGTAGCAATTACACAGACTGGGTCCGTAACCTGAGGATTATCCTCATTGCTGCACAGAAAAGTTACGTCCTGGAAGCACCGCTAGGTGCCAGGCCTGCTGCTGATGCAACTGACGACGTTAAGAACGTCTGGCAGAGCAAAGCTGATGACTACTCTATAGTTCAGTGTGCCATGCTTTACGGCTTAGAACCGGGTCATCAAGGATGTTTTGAATCTCATGGAGCATATGAGATGTTCCAGGAGTTGAAGTTAATATTTCAAGCAAATGCTCGGATTGAGAGATATGAAGTCTCCAATAAGTTCTACAGCTGCAAGATGGAGGAGAATAGTTCTGTCAGTGAACATATACTCAAAATGTCTGGGTATAATAATCACTTGATTCAACTGGGAGTTAATCTTCCGGATGATAGCGTCATTGACAGAATTCTCCAATCACTGCCACCAAGCTACAAGAGCTTTGTGATGAACTATAATATGCAAGGGATGAACAAGACTATTCCCGAGCTCTTCGCAATGCTAAAAGCTACGGAGGTAGAAATCAAAAAGGAACATCAAGTGTTGATGGTCAACAAGACCACTAGTTTCAAGAAAAAGGGCAAAGGGAAGAAGAAGGGGAACTTCAAGAAGAACAGCAAGCAAGTTGCTGCTCAAGAGAAGAAACCCAAGTCTGGACCTAAGCCTGAAACTGAGTGTTTCTACTGCAAGCAGACTGGTCACTGGAAGCGGAACTGCCCCAAGTATTTGGCGGATAAGAAGGATGGCAAAGTGAACAAAGGTATATGTGATATACATGTTATTGATGTGTACCTAACTAGAGCTCGTAGTAGCACCTGGGTATTTGATACTGGTTCTGTTGCTAATATTTGCAACTCGAAACAGGGACTACGGAATAAGCGAGCACTGGCCAAGGACGAGGTGACGATGCGCGTGGGAAACGGTTCCAAAGTCGATGTAATCGCGGTCGGCACGCTACCTCTACATCTACCTTCGGGATTAGTTTTAGACCTGAATAATTGTTATTTGGTGCCAGCGTTGAGCATGAACATTATATCTGGATCTTGTTTGATGCGAGACGGTTATTCATTTAAATCAGAGAATAATGGTTGTTCTATTTATATGAGTAATATCTTTTATGGTCATGCACCCTTGAAGAGTGGTCTATTTTTATTAAATCTCGATAGTAGTGATACACATATTCATAGTGTTGAAACCAAAAGATGCAGAGTTAATAATGATAATGCAACTTATTTGTGGCACTGCCGTTTGGGTCATATCGGTGTAAAGCGCATGAAGAAACTCCATACTGATGGAATTTTGGAATCACTTGATTATGAAGCACTTGGTACTTGCGAACCGTGCCTTATGGGCAAGATGACTAAAACGACGTTCTCCGGAACTATGGAGCGAGCAACTGATTTGTTGGAAATCATACATACTGATGTTTGTGGCCCAATGAATGTTGAGGCTCGCGGCGGGTATCGTTATTTTCTCACCTTCACACATGATTTGAGCAGATACGGGTATATCTACTTGATGAAACACAAGTCTGAAACATTTGAAAAGTTCAAAGAATTTCAGAGTGAAGTAGAAAATCATCGTAACAAGAAAATAAAGTTTCTACGATCTGATCATGGAGGAGAGTATTTGACTTATGAGTTTGGCCTACACTTGAAACAATGTGGAATAGTTTCGCAACTCACGCCACCTGGAACACCACAACGAAATGGTGTGTCCGAACGTCGTAATCGTACTTTACTTGATATGGTGTGATCTATGATGTCTCTTACTGATTTACCGCTATCGTTTTGGGGTTATGCTTTAGAGACGGCCGCATTCACGTTAAATAGGGCACCATCAAAATCCGTTGAAACGACGCCTTATGAACTGTGGTTTGGCAAGAAACCAAAGTTGTCGTTTCTTAAAGTTTGGGGCTGCGATGCTTATGTGAAGAAACTTCAACCAGATAAGCTCGAACCTAAATCGGAGAAATGTGTCTTCATAGGATATCTAAAAGAGACTATTGGGTACACCTTCTATCACAGATCCGAAGGCAAGACATTCGTTGCTAAGAATGGACCCTTTCTAGAGAAGGAGTTTCTCTCGAAAGAAGTGAGTGGGAGGAAAGTAGAACTTGATGAGATAACTGTATCTACTCCCTTATTGGAAAGTAGTTCATCACAAGAACCAGTTCCTGTGACAACTACACAAATTAGTGAGGAAGCTAATGATAATGATCATGAAACTTCAGATCAAGTTTCTACTGAACCTCGTAGGTCTACCAGAGTAAGATCCGCACCAGAGTGGTACGGTAATCCTATTCTGGAAGTCATGTTACTTGACCATGATGAACCTACGAACTATGAGGAAGCGATGATGAGCCCAGATTCCACAGAATGGCTAGAAGCCATGAAATCTGAGATGGGATCCATGTATGAAAACAAAGTATGGACTTTGGTTGACTTGCCCGATGATCGGCAAGCCATTGAGAATAAATGGATCTTTAAGAAGAAGACTGACGCTGATGGTAATATAACTGTCTATAAAGCTCGACTTGTTGCAAAAGGTTTTCGACAAGTTCAAGGGGTTGACTACGATGAGACTTTCTCACCCGTAGCGATGCTTAAGTCCGTCCGAATCATGTTAGCTATTGCTGCATTTCATGATTATGGAATTTGGCAAATGGATGTCAAGACTGCATTCTTGAATGGATTTCTAGAAGAAGAGTTGTATATGATGCAGCCGGAAGGTTTTGTTGATCCAAAAGGTGCTGACAAAGTATGCAAGCTCCAGCGTTCCATTTATGGACTGGTGCAAGCATCTCGGAGTTGGAATAAACGCTTTGATAGTGTGATCAAAGCATATGGTTTTATACAGACTTTTGGAGAAGCCTGTATTTACAAGAAAGTGAGTGGGAGCTCTGTAGCATTTCTAATTTTATATGTAGATGACATATTATTAATTGGAAATGATATAGAATTTCTGGATAGCATAAAAGGATACTTGAATAAAAGTTTTTCAATGAAAGACCTCGGTGAAGCTGCTTACATATTGGGCATCAAGATCTATAGAGATAGATCAAGACGCTTAATAGGACTTTCACAAAGCACATACCTTGACAAAATTTTGAAAAGGTTCAAAATGGATCAGGAAAAGAAAGGATTCTTGCCTCTGCTACAAGGGGTGAAGTTGAGTCAAACTCAATGCCCGACCACAGCAGAAGATAGAGAGAAAATGAAAAATTTCCCTATGCTTCAGCCATAGGCTCTATCATGTATGCAATGCTGTGTACCAGACCTAACGTATGCTTAGCAATAAGCTTGGCAGGAAGGTACCAAAGTAATCCAGGAGTGGATCACTGGACAGCGGTCAAGAACATCCTGAAATACCTGAAAAGGACTAAGGATATGTTTCTCGTATATGGAGGTGACAAAGAGCTAGTCGTAAACGGTTACGTTGATGCAAGCTTTGACACTGATCCGGACGATTCTAAATCGCAAACCGGATACGTGTTTTTATTAAACGGTGGAGCTGTAAGTTGGTGCAGTTCTAAACAAAGCATCGTAGCGGGATCTACATGTGAAGCGGGGTACATAGCTGCTTCGGAAGCAGCAAATGAAGGAGTCTGGATGAAGGAGTTCATTTCCGATCTAGGTGTCATACCTAGTGCATCGGGACCAATGAAGATCTTCTGTGACAATACTGGTGCAATTGCCTTGGCAAAGGAATCCAGATTTCACAAGAGGACCAAGCACATCAAGAGACGCTTCAATTCCATTCGGGACCAAGTCCAAGTGGGAGACATAGAGATTTGCAAGATACATACGGATCTGAATGTTGCAGACCCGTTGACTAAGCCTCTCTCACGAGCAAAACATGATCAGAACCAAGACTCCATGGGTGTTAGAATCATTACTATGTAATCTAGATTATTGACTCTAGTGCAAGTGGGAGACTGAAGGAAATATGCCCTAGAGGCAATAATAAAGTTATTATTTATTTCCTCATATCATGATAAATGTTTATCATTCATGCTAGAATTGTATTAACCGGAAACATGATACACGTGTGAATACATAGACAAACATAAAGTCACTAGTATGCCTCTACTTAACTAGCTCATTAATCGAAGATGGTTATGTTTCCTAACCATAGACATGTGTTGTCATTTGATTAATGGGATCACATCATTAGGAGAATGGTGTGATTGACATGACCCATTCCGTTAGCCTAGCACTTGATCGTTTAGTATGTTGCTATTGCTTTCTTCATGACTTATACAAAGTTCCTACAACTATGAGATTGTGCAACTCCCATTTACTGGAAGAACACTTTGTGTGCTACCAAACGTCACAATGTAACTGGGTGATTATAAAGGTGCTCTACAGGTGTTTCCGAAGGTACATGTTGGGTTGGCATAATTCAAGATTAGGTTTTGTCACTCTGATTGTCGGAGAGGTATCTCTGGGCCCTCTTGGTAATACTCATCACCTAAGCCTTGTAAGCATTGTAACTAATGAGTTAGTTATAAGATGATGTGTTACAGAACGAGTAAAGAGACTTGCCGGTAATGAGATTGAACTAGGTATTGGATACCGACGATCAAATCTCGGACAAGTAACATACCGATGGCAAAGGGAACAACGTATGTTGTTATGCGGTTTGACCGATAAAGATCTTCGTAGAATATGTAGAAACCAATATGGGCATCCAGGTTCCGCTATTGGTTATTGACCGAGAATAGTTCTAGGTCATGTATACATAGTTCTCGAACCCGTAGTGTCCGCACGCTTAACGTTACGATGACAGTTTTATTATGAGTTTACAAGTTTTGATGTACCGAAGTTTGTTCGGAGTCCCGGATGTGATCACAGACATGACGAGGAGTCTCGAAGTGGTCGAGACATAAAGATTGATATATTGGACGACTATATTCGGACACCGGAAGTGTTCCGGGTGATTTTGGAGAAAAC
>NC_041383.1:665886894-665996465 GCF_002162155.2 Triticum dicoccoides | reverse complement strand
AATTGGACTAGGAGGGGGGCGGCGCCCCCCTATTTCCTTCCCCTCCTCTCCCCCTTCCTTCCCCTCCTAGTAGGAGTAGGAAAGGATGAGTCCTACTCCTACTAGGAGGAGGACTCCTCCTCCTGGCATGCCCAACAAGGGCCGGCCGGCCTCCCCCCTCCCTCCTTTATATACGGGGGCAGGGGGCACCCCATGGACACACAAGTTGATCTACGGATCGTTCCTTAGCCGTGTGCGGTGCCCCCCTCCACCATATTCCACCTCGGTCATATCGTCGCGGAGTTTAGGCGAAGCCCTGCGCCGGTAGAACACCATCAACGTCACCATGCCGTCGTGCTGACGGAACTCATCCCCGAAGCTTTGCTGGATCGGAGCCCGGGGATCGTCATCAAGCTGAACGTGTGCTGAACTCGGAGGTGCCGTACGTTCGGTGCTTGGATCAGTCGGATCATGAAGACGTACGACTACATCAACCGCGTTATGCTAACGCTTCCGCTTACGGTCTACGAGGGTACGTGGACGAACACTCTCCCATCTCGTTGCTATGCATCACCATGATCTTGCATGTGCGTAGGATTTTTTTTTTTGAAATTACTACGTTCCCCAACAGTCATTTCATTAACGGGATCACATCATTAGGAGAATGATGTGATTGACTTGACCCATTCTGTTAGCTTAGCACTTGATCGTTTAGTATGTTGCTATTGCTTTCTTCATGACTTATACATGTTCCTATGACTATGAGATTATGTAACTCCCGTTTACCGGAGGAACACTTTGTGTGCAACCAAACGTCACAATGTAACTGTGTTATTATAAAGGTGCTCTACAGGTGTTTCCAAAGGTACTTGTTGAGTTGACATATTTCGAGATTAGGATTTGTCACTCCGATTGTCGGAGAGGTATCTCTGGGCCCTCTCGGTAATGCACATCACTATAAGCCTTGCAAGCAATGTGACTAATGAGTTAGTTGAGAGATGATGTATTACATAACGAGTAAAGAGACTTGCCGGTAACGAGATTGAACTAGGTATTGAGATACCGATGATCGAATCTCGGGCAAGTAACATACCGATGACAAAGGGAACAAACGTATGTTGTTATGCGGTTTGACCGATAAAGATCTTCGTAGAATATATGGGAGCCAATATGAGCATCTAGGTTCCGCTACTGGTTATTGATCAGAGACGTGTCTCGGTCATGTCTACATAGTTCTCGAACCCGTAGGGTCCGCACGCTTAAAGTTCGATGACGGTTATATTATGAGTTTATGTGTTTTTGATGTACCGAAGGTATTTCGGAGTCCCGTGTGAGATCGGGGACATGACGAGGAGTCTCGAAATGGATGAGACGTAAAGATCGATATATTGGACGACTATATTCGGACTTCGGAAAGGTTCTGAGTGACTCAGGTATTTTTTGGAGTACCGGAGAGTTACGGGAATTCTCCGGGGAGTATATGGGCCTTATTGGGCCATACGGGAATAGAGGAGAGAGGCCAAAAGGAAGGAGGCCTGCCCCCCCCCCTCTGGTCTGAATTGGACAAGGGGTGCAGCCCCCTTTTCCTTCTTCCTCTCCCCCTCTTTCCTTCTCTCCTACTCCAACAAGGGAATGAGGAGTCCTACTCCCGGTGGGAGTAGGACTCCCCCCTTGGCACGCCCTCCTCCTAGGCCGACCGCCTTCCCCCTTGCTCCTTTATATACAGGGGCAGGGGGGCACCCCATAGACACACCATTGATCATTGATCTCTTAGCCGTGTGCGGTGGCCCCCTCCACCATAATCCACCTCGATAATATCGTAGCGGTGCTTAGGCGAAGCCCTGCGTCGGTAGAATATCATCATCGCCACCACGCCGTCGTGCTGACGGAACTCTCCCTCGACACTCGACTGGATCGGAGTTCGAGGGATGTCATCGAGTTGTACGTGTGCAAGAACTCGGAGGTGTCATTCTTTCGGTGCTTGATTGGTCGGGCCGTGAAGACATACGACTACATCAACCGCGTTGTGCTAAAAGCTTCGGCTTACGGTCTATGAGGGTACGTGGACACACTCTCCCCTCCTCGTTGCTATGCATCACAATGATCTTGCGTGTGCGTAGGATTTTTTTTTTAAATTACTACATTTCCCAACAGTGGCATCCGAACCTGGTTTTATGCGTAGATGTTATATGCACGAGTAGAAGACAAGTGAGTTGTGGGCGATACAAGTCATACTGCTTACCAGCATGTCATACTTTGGTTCGGCGGCATTGTTGGATGAAGCGGCCCAGACCGACATTACGCGTACGCTTACACGAGACTGGTTCTATCAACGTGCTTTGCACATAGGTGGCTGGCGGGTGTCAGTTTCTCCAACTTTAGTTGAACCGAGTGTGGCTACACCCAGTCCTTGAGAAGGTTAAAACATCACTAACTTGACGAACTATCGTTGTGGTTTTGATACTTAGGTAAGAACGGTCCTTGCTCACCCGTAGCAGCCACGTAAAACTTGCAACAACAAAGTAGAGGACGTCTAACTTGTTTTTGCAGGGCATGTTGTGATGTGATATGGTTAAGACGTGATGCTATATTTTATTGTATAAGATGATCATGTTTTGTAACCGAGTTATCAGCAACTGGCAGGATCCATATGGTTGTCGCTTTATTGTATGCAATGCAATCGCCCTGTAATTGCTTTACTTTATCACTAAGCGGTAGTGATAGTCGTAGAAGCAATAGGTGGCGAAACGACAACGATGCTATGATGGAGATCAAGGTGTCGCGCCGGTGACGATGGTGATCATGACGGTGCTTCGGAGATGAAGATCACAAGCACAAGATGATGGTGGCCATATCATATCACTTATATTGATTGCATGTGATGTTTATCCTTTATGCATCTTATTTTGCTTTGTTTGACGGTAGCATTATAAGATGATCTCTCCTTAAATTTCAAGGTATAAGTGTTCTCCCCGAGTATGCACCGTTGTGAAAGTTCTTCGTGCTGAGACACCACATGATGATCGGGTGTGATAGGCTCTATGTTCAAATACAACGGGTGCAAAACAGTTGCACAAGCGGAATACTCGGGTTAAACTTGACGAGCCTAGAATATACAGATATGGCCTCGGAACACTGAGACCGAAAGGTCGAGCGTGAATCATATAATAGATATGATCAACATAGTGATGTTCACCATTGAAAACTACTCCATCTCACGTGATGATCAGACATGGTTTAGTTGATTTGGATCACGTGATCACTTAGATGATTAGAGGGATGTCTATCTAAGTGGGAGTTCTTAAGTAATATGATTAACTGAACTTTAATTTATCATGAACTTAGTCCTGGTAGTATTTTGCAAATTATCTTGTAGATCAATAGCTCGTGTTGTTGCTTCCCTATGTTTTTATATGTGTTGCTAGAGAAAACTAAGTTGAAAGATGTTAGTAGCAATGATGCGGACTTGGTCCATGATCTGAGGTTTATCCTCATTGCTGCATATAAGAATTATGTCCTTGATGCACCGCTAGGTGATAGACCTATTGCAGGAGCAGATGCAGACGTTATGAACGTTTGGCTAGCTCAATATGATGACTACTTGATAGTTTTGTGCACCATGCTTTATGGCTTAGAACCAGGACTACAAAAACATTTTTCAAACGTCATGGAACATATGATATGTTCCATGAGATTAAATTGATATTTCAGACTCATGCCCGTGTCAAGAGGTATGAGACCTCTGACAAATACTTCGCCTAAAAGATGGAGGAGAATTGCTCAACTAGTGAGCAAGTGCTTAGATTGTCTGAGTACTACAATCGCTTGAATCAAGTGGGAGTTAATCTTCCAGATAAGATAGTGATTGGCAGAGTTCTCTAGTCACCATCACCAAGTTACTGGAACTTCGTGATGAACTATAATGCAAGGGATGACGAAAACGATTCCCGAGCTCTTCGTGATGCTGAAATCAATGAAGGTAGAAATCAAGAAAAGAGCATCAAATGTTGATGATTGACAAGACCACTAGTTTCAAGAAAAAGGGCAAAGGGAAAGAAAGGGAACTTCAAGCAGAATGGCAAGCAAGTTGTCACTCCCGTGAAGGAGCCCAAAGCTAGACCAAAGCCTGAAACTGAGTGCTTCTACTGCAAAAGAAATGGTCACTAGAAGCGGAAATACCTTGAATATTTGGTGGATAAGAAGGATGGCAAAGTGAACAAGGGTATATTTGATATACATGTTATTGATGTGTACCTTACTAGTGTTTATAGTAGCCCCTGAGTATTTGATACTTGTTCGGTTGCTAATATTAGTAATTCGAAACGGGAGTTATAGAATAAACAGAGACTAGTTGAGGGTGTAGTGACGATGTGTTTTGGAAGTGGTTCCAAGATTGATATGATCATCATCGCACACTCCCTATACTTTCTGGATTAGTTTTAGACCTGAATAATTATTATTTGGTGCCAACGTTAAGCATGAACATTATATCTGGATCTTGTTTGATGTGAGACGGTTATTCATTTAAGTCAGAGAATAATGGTTGTTCTATTTATATGAGTAATATCTTTTATGGTCATGCACCCTTGAAGAGTGGTCTATTTTTATTGAATCTCGATAGTAGTGATACACATATTCATAATGTTGAAGCCAAAAGATGCAGAGTTGGTAATGATAGTGCAACTTATCTGTGGCACTGTCGTTTGGGTCATATTGGTGTAAAGCGCATGAAGAAACTCCATACTGATGGACTTCTGGAATCACTTGATTATGAATCACTTGGTACTTGCGAACCATGCCTCATGGGCAAGATGACTAAAACACCGTTCTTCGGAACTATGGAGCGAGCAACAGATTTATTGGAAATCATACATACCGATGTATGCGGTCCAGTGAACGTTGAGGCTCGCGTCGGGTATCATTATTTTCTCACCTTCGCAGATGATTTGAGCAGATATGGGTATATCTATATACTTAATGAAACATAAGTCTGAAACATTTGAAAAGTTCAAAGAATTTCAGAGTGAAGTAGAAAATCATTGTAACAAGAAAATAAAGTTTCTACGATCTGATCGTGGAGGAGAATATTTGAGTTACGAGTTTGGTTTAGATTTGAAACAATGCGGAATAGTTTCGCAACTCACGCCACCTGGAACACCACAACGTAATGGTGTGTCCGAACATTGTAATCGCACTTTACTAGATATGGTGCGATCTATGATGTCTCTTACTGATTTACCACTATCGTTTTGGGGTTATGCTTTAGAGACGGTTGCATTCACATTAAATAGGGCACCATCAAAATCCGTTGAGACGACGCCTTATGAACTGTGGTTTGGCAAGAAACCAAAGTTGTCGTTTCTTAAAGTTTGGGGTTGCGATGCTTATGTAAAGAAACTTCAACCAGATAAGCTCGAACCCAAATCGGAGAAACGTGTCTTCATAGGATACCCAAAGGAGACTATTTGGTACACCTTCTATCACAGATCTGAAGGCAAGACTTTTGTTGCTAAATTTGGATCCTTTCTAGAGAAGGAGTTTCTCTCGAAAGAAGTGGGTGGGAGGAAAGTAGAACTTGATGAGGTAACTGTACCTGCTCCCTTATTGGAAATTAGTTCATCATAGAAACCGGTTCCTGTGACAACTACACCAATTAGTGAGGAAGCTAATGATATTGATCATGAAACTTCAGATCAAGTTACTATCGAACCTCGTAGGTTAACCAGAGTAAGATCCGCACTAGAGTGGTACGGTAATCCTGTTCTGGAAGTCATGTTACTTGACCATAACGAACCTACAAACTATGAGGAAGCGATGATGAGCCCAGATTCCGCGAAATGGCTTGAGGCCATGAAATCTGAGATGGGATCCATGTATGAGAACAAAGTATGGACTTTGGTGGAATTGCCCGATGATCGGCAAGCCATAGTAAATAAATGGATCTTCAAGAGGAAGACAGACGCTGGTAGTAGTGTTACTATCTACAAAGCTCGACTTGTCGCAAAAAGTTTTTTGACAAGTTCAAGGTGTTGAATACGATGAGATTTTCTCACTCCTATCGATGCTTAAGTCTATCCGAATCATGTTAGCAATTGCCGCATTTTATGATTATGAAATATGGCAAATGGATGTCAAAACTGAATTCCTGAATGGATTTCTAGAAGAAGAGTTGTATATGATGCAACCAGAAGGTTTTGTCGATCCCAAAGGTGCTAACAAAATGTTTAAGCTCCAGTGATCCATCAATGGACTGGTGCAAGCATCTCGGAGTTGGAATATACACTTTGATGAATTGATCAAAGCATATGGTTCTATACAGACTTTTGGAAAGGCATGTATTTACAAGAAAGTGAGTGGGAGATCTATAGCATTTCTAATACTATATGTAGATGACATATTGTTGATTGGAAATGATATAGAAATTCTGGATAGCATAAAAGGATACTTGAATAAGAGTTTTTCAAAGCAAGACCTCGGTGAAGCTGCTTACACATTGAGCATCAAGATGTATATAGATAGATCAAGATTCTTGATAAGATTTTTCAATGAGTACATACCTTGATATGATTTTGAAGTAGTTTAAAATGGAACTATCAAAGAAGGAGTTCTTTCCTGTGTTGCAAGGTGTGAAGTTGAGTAAGACTCAAAACCCGACCATGGCAGAAAATAGAAAGAGAATGAAAAGTCATTCCCTATGCCTCAGTCATAGGTTCTATAAAGTATGCTAATCTGTGTACCAGGCCTATTGTATACCTTGCTCTGACTTTGGCAAATGAATACAATTTTGATATAATAGTAGATCACCGGACAACGGTCAAGAATATCCTTAATGAGGACAAAGGAGATGTTTCTCAATTATGGAGGTGATAAAAGAGTTCGTCGTAAAAGTTACATCGGTGCAAACTTTTACACTGATCCAGATGACTCTAAGTCTCAATCTGGATACATATTGAAAGTGGGAGCAATTAGCTAGAGTAGCTCCGTGCAGAGCATTGTAGACATAGAATATTTGCAAAATACATACGGCTCTGTATGTGACAGACACTTTGACTAAACTTCTCTCACGAGCAAAACATGATCATACCATAAGTACTCTTTGGGTGTTAATCACATAGCGATGTGAACTAGATTATTTACTCTAGTAAATCCTTTGGGTGTTGGTCACATGACGATGTGAACTATGGATGTTAATCACATATAGATGTGAATATTGGTGTTAAATCACATGATGATGTGAACTAGATTATTGACTCTAGTGCAAGTGAGAGACTGAAGGAAATATGCCCTGGAGGCAATAATAAAGTTATTATTTACTTCCAAATTTCATGATAAATGTTTATTATTCATGCTAGAATTGTATTAACTGGAAACTTGATACATGTGTGAATACATAGACAAACAGAGTGTCACTAGTATGCCTCTACTTGACTAGATCGTTGAATCAAATATGGTTAAGTTTCCTAGCCATAGACATGAGTTGTCATTTCATTAACGGGATCACATCATTAGGAGAATGATGTGATTGACTTGACCCATTCCGTTAGCTTAGCACTTGATCTTTTAGTATGTTGCTATTGCTTTCTTCATGACTTATACATGTTCCTATGACTGTGAGATTATGTAACTCCCGTTTACCGGAGGAACACTTTGTGTGCAACCAAACGTCACAAGTAACTGTGTTATTATAAAGGTGCTCTACAGGTGTATCCGAAGGTACTTGTTGAGTTGACATATTTCGAGATTAGGATTTGTCACTCCGATTGTCGGAGAGGTATCTCTGGGCCCTCTCGGTAATGCACATCACTATAAGCCTTGCAAGCAATGTGACTAATGAGTTAGTTGCGAGATGATGTATTACATAACGAGTAAAGAGACTTGCCAGTAACGAGATTGAACTAGGTATTGACATACCGACGATCGAATCTCGGGCAAGTAACATACCAATGACAAAGGGAACAAACGTATATTGTTATACGGTTTGACCGATAAAGATCTTCGTAGAATATGTGGGAGCCAATATGAGCATCCAGGTTCCGCTATTGGTTATTGACCGGAGACATATCTCGGTCATGTCTACATAGTTCTCGAACCCGTAGGGTCCGCACGCTTAAAGTTCGATGATGGTTATATTATGAGTTTATGTGTTTTTGATCTACCGAAGGTAGTTCGGAGTCCCGGATGAGATCGGGGACATGACAAGGAGTCTCGAAATGGTCGAGACGTAAAGATCGATATATTGGACAACTATATTCGGACTTCGGAAAGGTTCCGAGTGATTCGGGTATTTTTCGGAGTACCGGAGAGTTATGGGAATTCGTCGGGGAGTATATGGGCCTTATTGGGCCATACGGGAATAGAGGAGAGAGGCAAAAGGAAGGAGGCCTGCGCCCCCCCTCTGGTCCGAATTGGACAAGGGGTGCAGCCCCCTTTTCCTTCTTCCTCTCCCCCTCTTTCCTTCTCTCCTACTCCAACAAGGGAAGGAGGAGTCCTACTCCCGGTGGGAGTAGGACTCCCCCTTGGTGCACCCTCCTCCTAGGCCATCCGCCTCCCCCCTTTGCTCCTTTATATACGGGGGCAGGGGGCACCCCATAGACACACAATTGATCATTGATCACTTAGCCATGTGTGGTGCCCCCCTCCTCCATAATCCACCTCGATAATATTGTAGCGGTGCTTAGGCGAAGCCCAACGTCGGTAGAATATCATCATCGTCACCACGCCGTCGTGCTGACGGAACTCTCCCTCGACACTCGGCTAGATCGGAGTTTGAGGGACGTCATCGAGCTGTATGTGTGCACGAACTGGGAGGTGTCGTGCTTTCGGTGCTTGATCGGTCGGGCCGTGAAGACGTACGACTACATCAACCGTGTTGTGCTAAACGCTTCCGCTTACGGTCTACGAGGGTACATGGACACACTCTCCCCTCTCGTTGCTATGCATCACCATGATCTTGCGTGTGCGTAGGATTTTTTGAAATTACTATGTTTCCCCCCATTATGGTGGGTGAACAAATTACTGTCGAGCAATTGATAGAAAAGTGCATAGTTATGAGAATATCTAGGCATGATCATGTACATAGGCATCTTGTCCGCAACAAGTAGACCGACTCTTGCCTGCATCTATTACTATTACTCCACACATTGACCGACTCCTGACTGCATCTAGAGTATTAAGTTCATGAAGAATAGAGTAACGCATTAAGCAAGATGACATGATGTAGAGGGATAAACTCAAGCAATATGATATAAACCCCATCTTTTTATCCTCGATGGCTACAATACAATACATGCCTTGCTGCCCCTGCTGTCACTGGGAAAGGGCACCGCAATATTGAACCCAAAGCTAAGCACTTCTCCCATTGCAAGAAAGATCAATCTAGTAGGCCAAACCAAGCTGATAATTCGAAGAGACTTGCAAAGAACCAATCATATATAAAAGAATTCAAAGGAGATTCAAATATTTCTCATAGATAAACTTGATCATAAACACACAATTCATCAGATCTCGACAAACACACCGCGAAAAGAGTTATATCGAATATATCTCCAAGAAGAGGAAGGAGAACTTTGTATTGAGAATCAAAGAGAGAGAAGAAGCCATGTAGATAATAACTATGGACCCAAAGTTCTATGGTAAACTACTCACAACTCATCGGAGAGGCCTTGGTGGTGATGGAGAGGCCCTCCATGGTCGATTCCCCCTCCCGCGGAGCGCCGGCGAAGGCTCCAAGATGGGATCTCGCGGATATAGAAGGTTGCGGCGGTGGAAATAGTTTTTCGTAGTGCTCCTGGATGTTTTCGGGGTCCGTGAATATGTATAGGAGGAAGAAGTAGGTCGGTGGACGCTCGAGGGGCCCACGAGGGTGGGGGCGCGCCCACCCTTACTAGGCGCGTCGGGCACCCTCGTGGCCGTCTCGTTCGCTTCTTGACGTCCACTCCAAGTCTCCTGGATTACGTTTGTTCCAAAAAAATGCTCCCGAAGGTTTTCATTCCGTTTGGACTCCGTTTGATATTCCTTTCCTTCGTTATACTGAAATAGGCAAAAAAACAGCAATTCGGGCTGGGCCTTTGGTTAGTAGGTTAGTCCCAAAAATGATATAAAAGTGTAGAGTAAAGCCCATAAACATCCAAAACAGGTAATATAGTAGCATGGAACAATCAAAAATTATAGATACGTTGGAGATGTATCACTTGCATTAGAGTAGTGTAGCATGTTACTATTTTCTATTAATCATATTCTGTTGCATAGCCTGTCATTGTTGCTACAACTGTTGATACCTTACCTGCAATCCTAAATGCTTAATATAGGATGCTAGTTTACCACCAGTGGCCCTACATTCTTGTCCGTCTGCCATGCTATACTATCGGGTCATGATCACTCGGGAGGTGATCACGGGTATATATATACATACATACATGCTATACAGATGGTGACTAAAGTCGTGTCGGCACGTAGAGTACCCGCAAGTGATTCGGAGATGGGGGCTGAAGGGGCAGGTGGTTCCATCCAGGTAGTGATGGGCCTGGATTCCTGACAGCCCCCCGATGGTTACTTTGTGGCGGAGCGACAGGGCAGGTTGAGACCACCTAGGTGAGAGGTGGGCCTGGCCCTGGTCAGCGTCTGCGGTACTTCAAAATAACACGCTTAACGAGATCTTGGTATTTGATCTGAGTCTGGCCACTGGCCTATATGCACTAACCAACTAAGCGGGAACAGTTATGGGCACTCGACGTCGTGGTATCAGCCGAAGCCTTCTTGACGTCAGCGAATGAGCGGCGCGCGCCAGATTGGACTGGAACACCTACTCTTGTATTAGGGAGGCTAGGTCTGCTTTTGGCCGTGTTTGCAGTGTGCAGGTCTACACTGGGCGATGGGCCCAGACTCCTGTGTGCATAGGATTTAGACCGACATGCTGACCTCTCTGTTGTGCCTAGGTAGGGCTACACCATGTTGATCTTCTAGGCCGGGCATGACCCAGGAAAGTGTGTCCGTCCAGAGGGATCGAGCGTGTTGAGTTATGTGGTGCACCCCTGCAGGGAAGTTTATCTATTTGAATAGTCATGTCCCTCGGTAAAAGGACGACCCGGAGTTGTGCCTTGACCTTATGACAACTAGAACCGGTTATTAATAAAACACACCCAGACAAGTTCCATAGACATCCCCGTGATCACTTTCCCACAGGGCGACGAGGAAAGGATCGCCGTGTAGGATCATGCTATGCGATGATACTTGGTGAACTTACCATCTACTCTCTTCTACATGCTACAAGATGGAGGCTTCGATAGGACTAGCTATCCCCCTCTTATTCTGGCATTCTGTAGTTCAGTCCACTGATATTGCCTCTTTACACATATACCCATGCATATGTAGTGTAGATCCTTGCTTGCGAGTACTTTGGATGAGTACTCACGGTTGCTTTGCTCCCCCTTTATCCCCTTTTTTCCTCTTCTTCTCGTACGTTGCAACCAGATGTTGGATCCCAGGAGCCAGACGCCACCGTCGACGATGACCCCTACTACACCAAGGGTACCTACTACTACGTTCAGGCACCGCCGACGAGGAGTAGTTTAGGAGGATCCTGATGACCCGCAAGTGTACGGGATAATTGTAGCCTCTTTCGATAAGTAAGAGTGCCGAACCCAATGAGGAGCTAAAGGTAGAACAAATACTCTCTCAAGTCCTATCGGCCACTGATACGACTCTACGCACGCTTGACGTTCGCTTTACCTAGAACAAGTATGAAACTAGAAGTACTTTGTAGGTGTGAAAGGATAGGTTTGCAAGGAAATAAAGAGCATGAAATTATAAACTAGGGGTTGTTTAAATAAAGATGCAATAAAGTAAATATAGCAAGTGTGGAAAAGTGGTAGTAGGAGTTGTGAAATTGTCCCTAAGCAATTGACTATGTTACTAGACCGCTAATCACTATTGCAATTCTATTTGAGGGAGAGGCATAAGCTAACATACTTTCTCTTCTTGGATCATATGTACTTATGATTGGAACTCTAGCAAGCATCTGCAACTACTAAAGATTCATTAAGGTAAAACCCAACCATATCATTAAAGTATCAATTCCCCTTTATCCCATACGCAACAATCCCCTTACTCGGGTTTGTGTTTCAGTCACTCACGCAACCCACTATAAGCGAATCATGAACGCATTGCAACACCCTACAGCGGAATCCCTCATGCTTGCGCGACACGGAGGGCACCATAGGACAACACCAATAATAAAACATGCAACTCAAACCAATCATAGCAATTCATCAATCACCGGTAGGACAACGAAAATCTACTCACACATCATAGGATGGCAACACATCATTGGAAAATAATATGAAGCATACATCACCATGTTCAAGTAGAGGGTACAATGGGTTGCGGGAGAGTGTACCGCTGGATATAAAAGGGGGGAGGTGATGGACATGTTGGTGAAGATGATGGAGGTGTTGGTGAAGATCGCGGTGATGATGATGGCCCCCGGCAGCGCTCCGGCGCCACGGAAGCAAGGGGGAGAGATGCCCCCTTCTTCTTCTTCTTCATTGAGCTCCTCCCTAGATGGAAGAAGGGTTTCCCCTCTGTTCCTTGGCTCCCATGGCTTGGGAGGGGCGAGAGCCCCTCCGATATTGGATTTATCTCTCTGTTTCTGCATTCCCTGTTTTTGCCCCTTCACCGTTTCCTTTATATCTGGAGGTCCGTAACTCCGATTGGGGTGAATCTTTCGCCCAAATTTTTCTCGTAAAATTAGCTTTCTTGCGGAAAAAGTAGAGCGTCAACTGCCTTACGGGTGGCCCACAAGAGCCTAGGGCGCGCCCAGGGGGAGGGGGCGCGCCCCCTGTCTCGTGGCCATCCCGGACACCGTTTCTCGTTGATTCTTCCTCCGGAAAATCCCAAATATTCCAAAATAATTCTCCGTCCGTTTTTATCCCGTTTAGATTCCGTTTGATATTGGTTTTTTGCAAAACATAAAACATGCAACAAACAGAAACTAGCACTGGGCACTGGATCAATATGTTAGTCCCAAAAATAATATAAAAAGTTTCCAAAAGTATATGAAAGTTGTATAATATTGGCATGGAACAATCAAAAATTATAGATACGATGGAGACGTATCAGCATCCCCAAGCTTAATTTCTGCTCGTCCTTGAGTAGGTAAATGATAAAAAAGATAATTTTTGATGTGGAATGCTATCTAGCATAATCTTGATCATATGTCTAATCATGGCATGAATATTAAGATACGAGTGATTCAAATCAATAGTCTATCATTTGACATAAAAATAATAATACTTCGAGCGTACCAATAAAGCAATCATGTCTTTTCAAAACAACAAGGCCAAAGCAAGCTTATCCCTACAAAATCATATAGTTTGGCCATGCTTCATTTTCGTCACACAAAATGCTCCCATCATGCACAACCCCGATGACGAGCCGAGCAATTGGTTCATACTTTTTAACGCGCTTCAGCTTTTTCAACTCTCATGCAATACATAAGCGCAAGCCATGGATATAGCACTATAGGTGGAATAGAATATAATGATGGAGGTTATGTGGAGAAAACAAAAAAGGAGAAAGTCTCACATCGACACGGCTAATCAATGAGCTATGGAGATGCTCATCAATTGATGTCAATGTGAGGAGTAGGGATTGCCATGCAACGGATGCACTAAGAGCTATAAGTGTATGAAAGCTCAGCAAAAGAAACTAAGTGGGTGTGCATCCAACTTGCTTGCTCATGAAGACCTAGGGCATTTGAGGAAGCCCATTGTTGGAATATACAAGCCAAGTCCTATAATGAAAATTCCCACTAGTATATGAAAGTGACAACATAGGAGACAATCTATATGAAGAACATGGTGCTACTTTGAAGCACAAGTGTGGAAAAGGATAGTAACATTGCCCCTTTTTCTTCTTCTTTTTTCTTTTTTTCTTTTTTGGTGGGCTTCTTTGGCCCCCCCCCTTTTTTTCCTTTTTTCCTTTTTTCATGGGGCAATGCTCTATAATGATGATCATCACACTTTTATTTACTTACAACTCAACATTACAACTCGATAGTAGAACAAAGATATGACTCTATATGAATGATTCCGGCGGTGTACCGGGATGTGCAATGATCTAGCGTAGCAATGACATTAAAAAACGGACAAGCCATGAAAACATCATGCTAGCTATCTTACGACCATGCAAAGCAATATGACAATAAATGCTCAAGTCATGTATATGATGATGATGAAAGTTGCATGGCAATATATCTCGAAATGGCTATGGAAATGCCATGATAGGTAGGTATGGTGGCTGTTTTGAGGAAGATATAATGAGGCTTATGTGTGATAGAGCGTATCAAATCACGGGGTTTGGATGCACCGGCAAAGTTTGCACCAACTCTCGAGGTGAGAAAGGGCAATGCACGGTACCAAAGAGGCTAGCAATGATGGAAAGGTAAAAGTGTGTATAATCCATGGACTCACATTAGTCATAAAGAACTCATATACTTATTGCAAAAGTTTATTAGCCCTCAAAGCAAAGTACTACTACGCATGCCCCTAGGGGGATAGATTGGTAGGAAAAGACCATCGCTCGTCCCCGACTGCCACTCATAAGGAAGACAATCAAAGAAACACCACAAGCTTCAAATTTGTCACACAACGGTTACCATACGTGCATGCTACGGGACTTGCAAACCTCAACACAAGTGTCTCTACAATCCACAACCACCCACTAGCATAACTCTAATATCACCATCTTTATATCGCAAAACTATTGCAAGGAATCAAACATATCATATTCAGTGATCTACAAGTTTATGTAGGATTTTATGACTAACATGTGAATGACCAATTCATGTCATCTCTCTAAATAGATATAAGTGAAGCAAGAGAGTTTAATTCTTTCTACAAAAGATATGCCCATGCTCTAACAAATATAAGTGAAGCAAAAGAGCATTCTACAAATGGCGGTTGTCTATATGAAGAGAAACAGGCAATCCAAACTTCAAACGATATACGTGAAGCACATGAAGCATTCTATAAAGCCATACTCAAAAGATTTAAATGAAGTGAAATGAGAATTCTTTAAATCAACCAAGGACTATCTCATACCAGCATGGTGCATAAAAGAAAAATGAAAACTAAATGCAAAAGACGCTCCAAGACTTGCACATAATGCATAAACGAAACGAATTCGAAAACATACAGATACTTGTTGAAGAAAGAGGGGATGCCTTCCGGGGCATCCCCAAGCTTAGACGCTTGAGTATCCTTGAAATATTTACTTGGGGTGCCTCGGGCATCCCCAAGCTTGAGCTCTTGCCTCTCTTCCTTTTCCTCATATTGAGACATCCTCGATTACACACTTCATCCACACAAAACTTCAACAGAAAACTCGGTAAGATCCGTTAGTATAATAAAGCAAATCACCACTCTAAGTACTGTAGCAAACCAATTCATATTTTGTTTTTGCATTGTGTCTACTGTAATATAACTTTTCCATGGCTTAATCCACTGATATAAATTGATAGATTCATCAAAACAAGCAAACTATGCATCAAAAACAGAATCTGTCAAAAACAGAACAGTCTGTAGCAATCTAAACATCCACCATACTTCTGGTACCCCAAAAGTTCTACGAAAACTTAGTAAAAATAAACAAGTTGTATAGCAAGACAGTGCAAAAAGAATCAGAACCAATTGATGTTCCAGATAAAAATGTAAAATCGTGCACTACAGCCAAAGTTTCTATCCTGCACCGTACAAACCAAGAAGCATTGTAAACATCCTAAAGGAAAACCTTGGCACATTATTTTTATAATACAAAGGAATTGTACAAGGGGGTAATTATTTTTGTTGAAAAGTTTCTGTAATCAAGATTCACAAAGTTTCCGTGAGCATGAACAAAGTTCAAGGAGCTCTCCCACTTCAACAATGCTTATCTCTCTCACTTTCACTTTCCTTTTTGAAAGGTTTTTAGGTTCCCCTCTTTATTTTTTTGTTTTTAAACTATATGAAAGCACTCAACAGAAATAAATGACTCTCTAAAACTTCCGGGTTGTCTCCCTGGCAGCGCTTTCTTTAAAGCCATTAAGCTAGGCATATAGTGCTCAAGTAATGAATCCACCCGGATCCCAAGGTATATCAAAGCCAATTTTAATTAACAATGATTTCTGATTTAGTAGTGAGCACAAAGTAACATATATCAAGCAATGACGAAGTATAACTCTCTTCCTATGCATTGGCATGTCATAAAAGAACAATTCATGCACACAAAGTAAAGGCCAATGCATAGTATAAACAGTTTCTTGCAATTCTATCGTGTTGGAAACATAAAGAGGCGGAGATGTAGTTCCTCTCTCATAATAATTGCAAGTAGGATAAGAAAGCACATGCATATTACATTCATCAAAATCATCATGTGCAATGGTAAAAGGCAACCCATCAATATAATCCTTAATAAGCACAAATTTCTCCGATATAGTGTAGTTTGGAGAATTCAAGAAGATAATAGGACTATCATGCGTGGGTGCAATAGCGACAATTTCATGTTTAAAATAAGGAACTATAGCAAGTTCATCTCCATAAGCATAATTCATATTGGCATCTTGGCCACAAGCACAGCAAGCATCATCAAAAAGGGATATTTCAAACAAATTCAAGGGATCATAGCAATCATCCTTCGGTAAGCACAAAGGGGAATTAAACAATGTATGAGTTGAAGATTTACTCTCATTAGAAGGTGGGCACGGGTAGCTAATCCGGTCTTGCTCCTTTTGTTCTTCGCTCTCCTCATCATCTTTTTCATCCAATGAGCTCACAGTTTCATCAATTTCTTCTTCCATAGCTTCCTGCAAAATATTAGTCTCTTCTTGGACAGCGGAGAATTTCTTCATAAAAGCATTAATATAGTAATTATATTCATAATTTTCATAGCAATATCTAAGTATAGCTAAATTTTCAGGTCTACAAACTGAATCATCAAAATCATCAAAAGCTTTAAACATAGATTCACTCTCATAAGCACCCATAAAAGCAACAAATTCTTCTATTTGTTCCACATCATAGTAATCATATCTACCATTAACATAAGAAGCTAAGGTTTCATTATCATTGAATTTGCATGAAAAGGGAAGGTGTGGATCCTTCATCCTAGAGCAACAAGTATAATCATGCATCACACATAGTTGACAAGCATACCAACGCAAAATAATAAATTGATCCCATAATAGTTTCCATTTTTGTGTTGAGCGATAATCCCTAAAGTATTCACGTTGATCCAACGTGTCTCCCATTATAAAGTTGAATGGGGTTTTCTCAGGATTATCAAAGTAGTACATAATATCTTTCACATAATGAGCATCGGGGGTTTTAGGAGTTACCCCATGTACATGAGTAGCAAGTACCTCTAATTTTTTTGGTATTTTGTGTTCCATATCCATGACTAAAGATAGAAAACAACTAAGGATAGCAAATAAAAATTACTTAGTGATAAAGCAAACAAGCACACACGAGAATATTCACCCCACGCTATGACTCCCCGGCAACGGCGCCAGAAAAAGGTCTTGATGACCCGCAAGTATACGGGATAATTGTAGCCTCTTTTGATAAGTAAGAGTGTCGAACCCAGCGAGGAGCTAAAGGTAGAACAAATACTCTCTCAAGTCCAATCGGCCACTGATACGACTCTACGCACGCTTGACATTCGCTTTACCTAGAACAAGTATGAAACTAGAAGTACTTTGTAGGTGTGAAAGGATAGGTTTGCAAGAAAATAAAGAGCATGATATTATAAACTAGGGGCTGTTTAAATAAAGATGCAATAAAGTAAATATAGCGAGTGTGGAAAAGTGGTGGTAGGAGTTGTGAAATTGTCCCTAAGCAATTGACTATGTTACTAGACCGCTAATCACTATTGCAATTCTATTTGAGGGAGAGGCATAAGCTAACATACTTTCTCTTCTTGGATCATATGCACTTATGATTGGAACTCTAGCAAGCATCCGCAACAACTAAAGATTCATTAAGGTAAAACCCAACCATAGCATTAAAGTATCAAGTCCCCTTTATCCCATACGCAACAATCCCCTTACTCGGGTTTGTGTTTCAGTCACTCACGCAACCCACTATAAGCGGATCATGAACGCATTGCAACACCCTACATCGGGAATCCCTCATGCTTGCGCGACACGGAGGGCACCATAGGACAGCACCAATAATAAAACATGCAACTCAAACCAATCATAGCAATTCATCAATCACCGGTAGGACAACGAAAATCTACTCAGACATCATAGGATGGCAACACATCATTGGAAAATAATATGAAGCATAAAGCACCATGTTCAAGTAGAGGGTACAACGGGTTGCGGGAGAGTGGACCGTTGGATATAGAAGGGGGAAGGTGATGGAGATGTTGGTGAAGATGATGGAGGTGTTGGTGAAGATCGCGGTGATGATGTGGCCCCCGGCAGCGCTCCGGCGCTACCGGAAGCAAGGGGGAGAGATGCCCCCTTCTTCTTCTTCTTCATTGACCTCCTCCCTAGATGGGAGAAGAGTTTCCCCTCTATTCCTTGGCTCTCATGGCTTGGGAGGGGCGACAGCCCCTCCGAGATTGGATCTATCTCTCTGTTTCTGCGTTCCCTTTTTTCTGCCCCTTCACCATTTCCTTTATATCTGGAGATCCGTAACTCCGATTGGGGTGACTCTTTCGCCCAGATTTTTTTCGTAAAATTAGCTTTCTTGCGGCAAAAGTAGAGCGTCAACCGCCTTACGGGTGGCCCACGAGAGCCCAGGGCGCACCCAGGGGGAGGGGGCGCGTCTCCTGTCTCGTGGCCACCCCGGACACCGTTTCGCGTTGATTCTTCCTCCGAAAAATCCCAAATATTCCAAAATAATTCTCCGTCCGTTTTTATCCCGTTTGGATTCCGTTTGATATTGGTTTTCTGCGAAACATAAAACATGCAACAAACAGGAACTGTCACTGGGCACTGGATCAATATGTTAGTCCCAGAAATAATATAAAAAGTTGCCAAAAGTATATGAAAGTTGTAGAATATTGGCATGGGACAATCAAAAATTATAGATACGACGGAGACGTATCAGATCCCAGGCAGGAGGCATGCGCCTCTTTCGATCTGTATCCCAGTTTGTGCTAGCCATCTTATGGCAACTTGTTTAACTTATGTCTGTACTCAGATGTTGTTGCTTCCGCTGACTCGTTTATGTTCAAGCACTTGTATTCGAGCCCTCGAGGCCCCTGGCTTGTAATATCATGTTTGTATATTTTTTTACTTCTAGAGTTGTGTTGTGATATCTTTCCGTGAGTCCCTGATCTTGATTGTACACATTTACGTGCATGATTAGTGTACGATTGAATCGGGGGTGTCACACATGGAAAGCCTGAGGCGGAGATGCGCCTGCTCGTAGGTCAGTGGCACACATGAGGCAATCAACTTCCTACTAGACCAAGAGAAGAAAAGTGCTCTTTGTATTGAAGTATTTTTCACCCTTTGGAATGGAGTGAGGGCTCTCCAATCTTATCTTACCTACTAATAAAGTAAGGTGCGTTTCTCTGATTTTTTTCATCCGTTCGTCGCTGAAAAGTTTTTTTTTTATTCGAGGTGGTACTAAATTTTTGTGCATTCATCAGCTAGAATAGGAAAAACAATTTTCGTATATGGGCCGTGCGCGTTGTGGCCCGGCAAAGCCAACCCACTTATTTTCCTGCCCACATAACTAGGAAAACACTATTTACCGCACATGGCGGCAAATATTTTGAGCTTCGCACAGGCCACGCAAAACTGGGCCGATACATTTTTATTTTTGTTCTGAGTTTTGTTTCTACTTTTTTTCTGTTCCTTCCTTTATATCCTTTTTATTTTTCCTTCCAATTTAGTTTTTTTAATTTTTTTTCTTAAAATTAAAATTTCCAAAAGTTCAGAATTTCAATTTTGGTTCAAATTTTAGAAAATAAATCAGAATTCCAAAATTCTCTTTCCGTTTATGGTCAAAACTTTTAAATTTTTCCTCATTAAAAAATTTATTCAAGATTCAAAAGATGTTCCCATTTTTTCTAAAAAAAGATTGTGTTTTCCAAAAAAATCAAGATTTTCAAAATAAAGTTGCATTGAAAAAATGTTCCAGATTCTAAAAATATTCCTATCTCAATGAATTGTTCACATATTTAAAATAATATTCATGGTTAAAATAAACACATATTCAAAAATTATTTTAAATGTTCAAAGCATGTTCCCATTTTCAAAAATTGTTCGCAAATTCAAAATATGTTTACGATTTCTCAAAAGGTTCGTGTTCTTGAAAAATATTTGTGAATTTAAGAAAAATATGTCTACTTCAAGTGTCATTTTTTCCCAAAGAACAAAATGTTTATAAAATTGTTCATATTTGGAGAAACTATTCGTGATTTCAAAAAATGTTCATGTTTCCAAAAATATTTGGAAATCCATAGTTATTAATTTATTTTTAGAAAAGTTGAAAAAAATTGAATATGGCGCTACAGTATGTTCTTAAACGTTCACACCGGCCATAGATTAGTAGGACCTGTTTATTCGAGTGGCTAGCAACCCGTGGTCGAGTTTTGAGATCGTGAGTTCGATCCTTCAACGCATTGTTCTTTTGGATTTATATTCGTGACTTGCAAACACAAGTCCTTTTGGTGCTTGCCAGTGGGTTGGTCCGGACGCAAGCCAATGTGTCTTCCATGCACTATTTGACGATAATAGAGGATATGTGTTGTTGGCTATAATTTAAAGAAATTATGGGAACAAGCAAATAAAAGAGAATATGATGGTTTGACTTTAATTAAAAATAATTGTTGGCACGTGACTGCTACAATAAAAGATAATAAACCCTTATAGAGAAGGGACTGCCTGGTTATGTGTGACTTATACTAATGAAACGGGATTTAGACGCTGCAATTAGTACTATATTCGGTTACGACATTGTAGAAGAGAGTGGTCGAAGAAACCGTGGCCCGAAGGTCGCCGCGTAGCCACCAAATGAGGGGGTAGCCACAACTCCGACATGGAGGCGAACCCAAAGGAAAAGAAAGCCACGAGTTGGGTAGTCGCCGCCACGCGACTAACCCACCACTATCAAGATCTCGGGGCCAAAACATGATACGCGAGAAGACCACGGCTCCTCGCTTTGTTGCTCCACCGCTGTGGAGACCGTTTTTGATGGCCACATCAATTATCTCTCCAGCCGCTTCTTAAAAAAATCTCTCCCGTTACGCACGGTCATATGTGCTACTCCCTCCGTTCCTAAATGTAAGTCTTTTTAGAGCTTCCACTATGGACTACATATGAAGCAAAATGAATGAATCTACACTCTAAAATATGTTTATATACATCCGTATGTAGTTTTTAATGAAATCTCTAAAAAAGACTTACATTTAGGAACGGAGGGAGTAGTTTACAAGAAAATGGAAGAAGACTATAATTTAGCCCTTTGGGCTACAACATAAAATGAGAGGTATTATGGTTTTCTTTACTGTTGGTACTAAAGGAATATTCCATCACAATATCTCGACAAAATATATTATGTTAGTAAACTTTGTGGGTGAGGCGGCACGAGTGAGGCGATCCTTACACTAAACATAGCCTACACAGGAACTGTCCATAACATAAAACCCAACGCGCTTGTTCAGAAGGTGTATTCAATGGTATTTGATTTTATGGAACATGGATATTTGAAATAATAATATAAAAACTGAAACTGAAAATTCATACCAAAATAATAATAGTATGATTTATTGTGTTTGACTATTGTATAGTTGCAAAAATTTGTTGAATATAAATTGCATAATTGGACAAAAATTCTCAAGCATGTTTGCATATCGAGGTGACCTTTTTCTCATGTATGTTACATGCTGAGGTGCATGTTGAGAGAAATATGTTAGTGTGGTGTGGAGGCATATGCCAAATATATGGAAACAATCCAAATAAAGGCTAATATTTTGGACATGACCAAAATATTGGTAGATAAGTTTAGCACCATCCAAACATATCCTAAGAATAAAACACTACCAATGAACATACAAAGCAGATCCAATAGTCTATAGCTGCATTACGATTTGAATCAGAATGCGTTTCCTGCATCCAAAAACTTTCCAGCGTCTAAAATTCATGCATTCAAAAGCTTTCGAGCATCTGAAGCACTCCATTTTACCCATTTCTGTTGTCAGAGCAACATAGCTTTGCCAATGTTCACCTCATTAAAAACTTATTTACTCTTATGAATAATATATTTCAAATAAAAAAATACATATACTGATAGCCATACAAGGGAGAGACAAAAGGGACGGAAATCGACAAAATTTACGAACTAATCACCAAAGGTTTAGCAAGTAGTATCAGACATGGCTGCTGCTGAACTGTAGCAGCTTATTTCCAAGACAACAAGGAATTACAGCTGGAAGTGGCAAAAGCCATTTCTTATAATACCTCCCAAAGAAATGAACAGATAGTACAAAGTTGCCATCATATGCAGGGCTGACTCATCAACCTTTAGTTCTTCACAGTTGTGACGTGCCTCAGAAGCATCTGAATCACCTCTGGAGAGATGTTTGCTGCCTGCTGCTTGAGCTGCTCAATCTTTACGTTTGTCTCTTGCTCAAGGCGTTTGACGTTTGCACCAGAGTCACCGCTGGTCTGGAGGTGGAAATGACAAGAATATAAATGATCAGAAGCCCTGTTATTATCTTATAAACGAACAGATTGAATGTGCAGATGCACGGTACATACCTCAGTGAGCTTCCTCTGGAAATCAGCCTCCATTTGTGCACGGTACTCAGCTATTTCTCTCTCAGCCTCTTCTTTGGCTTGCCTAAGCCTTGCCGTTTTAGCTGACAGAGACATCAGATTTCATTTGGCAGACAAAAGTAGATAGAAGTACTTTAATTTCAGCTTCGTAGTGAACAATAATTTTCATAGTTCAGATATTTCTATGGTATATGCTTCGACAACTGTTAACAGATTTTGCCAACTCAACAATGCAATGCAAACATTTCACTTTCTGTACCCAACAAAAGAAAAGATGACATGGCCTATTAGGTAAGAAAGACAATATTACGCAAAGAAGTTACATAACGCTAGCAACCATGCTCTATGCTATAAACCAGATGATGATCTCATAACTCACAATGGGACAACATCTATCATGACTTTCAAGTTCACTTAGTATAGCAGACAAGACATAGCAAATACATTAGACATCACATCATGACAAATCCTACAAAAGTCGGTGAATGCATCAAAATATAAAGTATCCATTGTAGCAAACAGAGCAGACCCTCACAGACTTCATAATGTTCTCACTGCACAATATTATGCTCGATACATAATTAATTAAGCCAAAAATAAGAAATTTACCAGCCCTAGCAGCATTTACAATTTGCTGAGCCTCTTGCTCTGCAGCAAGCAATTGCTGGATTCCACTCGGGCGCCTGCTAGAGTCCATGTTTGGGCTGCGGAATGAAGAACAACAATCAATGAAATGCAAATGGTATGCAATATTGTTACATGGTTAGGAGGTCTGAAACGTAGAATGTCACCTAACATCCCAAAAATCATAACAAAAGAGAAGCCTATATCACTATCCATGATGTCCGACATGTAACTAGCTGCAGTTTTACAGATAAATATAGCTGGAATTAAAATCCCACAAAACTGCTGCTACTCAGAATACCAAATATCAACACTACCTCCACACGGAGCTACAAAACTACCACAGCAGTAAGTAGCATTGGCTTCGAGCGGCTTAAACATTCATACGCAATCGCCTGATTCCATCCAGGACCCAACTACCTTGGAACAGCAAGCTAATCGGGTTAATTTAGCGTACATAGCAACAGCCACTACAGAATAGTTGGATCTACCCAGGCGGTTCTACACAAGCTTACACGCCAGCTAGATGCCCATACATTATGGACTTTCCCCTACCTCAAACTGCAAATCCAGATCAGATCAACTAAGATCCAGCAACAGAGGCCAGCTACTTGACAAATCAGCGATCCCCGAACACCCTTTGCTTATCCTCAATCGACCGGGTCATCAAACAAACAGCGCCTAAATTGCAACAGCGGGAGCGAGCAGGATCAAATCAACGAGACGACCCAGCATCACGCGCGGCCGATTCCGGCCCAGATCCGCCCAGATCGACGCGACGGGAAAAGAAATCAACGGAGAATCCCCCTGCGGGGAGGCGGATCGAGTTCGTACCTGACGGGGGAGAGGCGAGGCGACTCGAATCACGTGGAAGACGAGAAGGGTCCGTGGGGAAAAGCTATCCTCTGCTGCTCCTCTAGCCGTCGTGGCCCCGACCTTTCTTTCAAGACTATTTATTACTACCGCACAATTGTATCGTTGTCTTGTGCCGAGCAGGGCCGGGCCGGGCCGGTCGTTTCAGATCCACTCGGTTACGAATAGGGCCTGTTAGCACCAAGGCCCAGAGGCGCGGGCAGCAAATAATAATATCTCTTCTCTTCTGCGTGTCCCTGCTCCCAAACCCCCAATCAAAACCCCATCCATTCCGGTTCCACCTCCTCCTCCGCTCGTCTCCTTTCGACAGCGGCCACTCCCGCCATGGCCACCGCAGCGCGCGCCGTCGCCGCCGCCGCGCGCCCGGTGCACCCGGTGTTCCTGTCGCGGCGCCTCCCCTGCCCCTCCGCGCGCCCCGCGCGGCCTCGCGTCGGCCGCGCCGTCCGCTGCATGGCGCGGCGGCCCGACGCCTCGTACTCGCCGCTGCGGCCGGGGCAGGGCGGGGACCGCGCGCCCACGGAGATGGCGCCGCTCTTCCCCGGCTGCGACTACGAGCACTGGCTCATCGTCATGGACAAGCCCGGCGGCGAGGGCGCCACCAAGCAGCAGATGATCGACTGCTACATCCAGACCCTCGCCAAGGTCGTGGGGAGGTAATCCGCTCGCTTTTGGGGTCGAACCAATCCGCCCGGCCATGGGTGCTTCGTGGAATGAGGCTAATTTCGGTTTTGTTGTTGGTCGACGGTGTAGCGAGGAGGACGCGAAGAAGAGGATCTACAACGTGTCCTGTGAGCGTTACTTTGGGTTTGGGTGCGAGATTGACGAGGAGACATCCAACAAGCTGGAAGGTATACTTCAGCGAAATGCAAACTTGTTTCCATGTTTTAAGCACGTATTACGACGATTGGGTTTGGATACCATCTTAGGTTTCAGTTTCCAATTGCTGTACAGTCATGTTTCAGTATTCTGTTGTCTAATGAGGTAGACTTGGATGTTTGGGTATTTTGCGCGCGGTGCTGCTCTGCCCCTTCTGGTGGAGGAAGGTTGAGTTGGTAGGTGTCCGTTGGTTTTGTTTGAACTTTGTAATCAAACTGCTATGGTTTTCTTAATAAAAATCGGAAGGGGAGAGCCCTTCTTTTATCAAAAAAAAGTATTCTGTTGTCTAGTTGAATAACATGATTAACACATCCATTTACTAGTTGGGAGCCAGAAAATTTTCAAGTGAATGTGTGAATGCCAAATGCATGTTGTTACAAGTTCATGTTTGTCCTATATTAGTACAGATTGAATTGTGCTGCACTATTGCAATCTGTGATCCTTTGGTGATGGCTATATCGGTTCATGAACATTGTTCTTTGTATATCTCATTTGGACTGTATGGTGTGCTACTACACTTTTGCTTTTGTTTGTGTGTGTCAGGGATTTGATTTGTTGATATCTTGATTTTAGAAGGTTTATTATGTGAGGTGTTCTGTAACAGCCTTATGTTTAACATATATTTGTTTGTTGATTGTTCATTAGCTAATCTGAAGAGAAAAATTGCTACTGAGTGCAGTTTCAGTGTTATGGTAGTTATATGAACATTTGCATATGTACATTCGTTTTAAGTCAGTAGTTAATATCAAGAGATATTTTGCTGTTGGATATTTCTGGTGGTTTTCATAATGATAGTTTGTGTTTTCAATTTACAGGCCTCCCGGGTGTTCTTTTTGTGCTTCCTGATTCCTATGTTGATGCTGAGAACAAGGACTATGGCGGTAAGCTTACTGCTTATGTGCTCTTTATTCAATTGTTTTGTCGAATTCTTTGAATTTTATGGTAGCTGTTGGGAGACCATAGTTTCCGATTTTCCTTAAAAGTAGAATTGGTCAATCAGATTTGTGATGCCTGATTCCTAGTGTCTATTCCCTTCCAGTTATTCTCATCGACTTGATTCTACTTTATGAACCACTATCAGTTTTGTGCAAATGATGTATTTATTGCACGGTTTGATCTAATATAGTTACTACATGAATGAGGAAACCTTATTTAGTAGCGCATGTTGCATTAATTTATTAATCAGTTTTAAGGTTGCAGTCGTAGAATGATTCTTTTGGAAAGACTGATCCTTCAATCATAATTTGCCTTGCCGTCTATTCAAGGTTTAATACCACCCTCAGACTGTTTGTATGCCACCTGAATCGGTACTGTTACAACTATAATTGAGTAATTGACCCTTTCAGACCTGAACTATACATATTACCCATGTGGTACATACTTTGTTCTCCATCAAGAACATTTCTCACGAACGTGATAATTTTGGCCTGGGTTTTCATCATGTTGCCCTTCTTTGCAGCCGAGTTGTTTGTGAACGGAGAAATCGTCCAACGATCACCGGAAAGGCAGAGAAGGGTGGAGCCGGTGCCTCAGAGAGCTCAAGATAGACCGCGTTACAGCGACCGGACTCGCTATGTGAAGCGTAGGGAGAACCAGGCCTACCAACGGTGACATGCCCCCGTCGGTGCACCGCAAGCGCCCCACTGCTATCGCTCTTGCCCTAGATATAGCAACTGCTCCACGCCCGAAATGCCCATCGTCGTCTTTGCTGCATTGTAGCCACGCCATATCTGGGCGTTTATTTTCTTCATTCACGAACTGTAGGTTAAGAACTGCATGTACTACTATAAGTGAGTTGTTTTGGTAACGGTATCTTGGTTTGCGGCGGAAAGAGTAAAAGAAGTTGTAAGAGAGCATTTAAACTTGATGAACTCTCCTTGCTCTGTTTCTGCACCGTTTGCCCCCTGCAGTTACCTGGCGTAGGTAGTATTGAGCTCACCGTTTCTCTGAAGCGAGTAGCAGCAGGGTGCTCATTTTCAGAAATCACCCAACTCTCTGTTCTCGCACGAGCCATGATCAATGACCGCGGGACGGGAGGCAGGCTCGGTAACAATGTGGAAGCCAATCGGGGACGCGGAGGAACGGCGCGATGCGTTTTATTGCCAGCGAACGTGTGGTGGCGATGGCGACATGGAGAATGCACGTGTAGCCCCGTGATTCGCTGCCTTATCCGCCGAATCCTCCCGCTGCATGCCGAGCGCACAACACACGCGCCGGCCAGCCAGCCCCGTGACCGATACCGTGCGAGCGCTCAAGTCGAAGGGAGTGAGGGAAATGGCGGGCGCGACCTTCCTCTCGGCTCCTACGCTGCTCGGCCCCCGCGGCCTCCCTTCCGTCTCGCCGCCGGCGCGCAGACACGCACACGTATGCTTGCTTCCAGATTCCGACTCCGAGTTTCCTCTGATGCAAGTTAACAGGAGCATTTCTCGCTTCCTCCGTGCAGATTCAGGTGTGCTGCCAGGCCAAAGCCGGTGGCTCCGAGGCTTGCGAAGAGGCTCTGCGGCTCCGCAGAAGGGATCTGATCGGCGGCTGCTTCGGCGCCACCGTTGGCTTGGTATGTGCTAGCACTCTATATGTAGTCATGTTTTTTTTTCAAGAACACGATGCAGTTCTGCTGCATCGTCATGGGAGGGGCTGCTAAACAAATGTAGCATGAATGCACCATGGAAGAATGCTGATAATTAACATGCCGCCTCCGTGGTTCTATCCATCGTAATTACAGTTAGTTGTTTATATGCCGTGTGTTAGGAAATCGCCGAGGCCTCAACGAGGTCCACAGGAGTGGCTGCTGCGGCTGATCTGATCGAACGCCGGCAGCGCTCTGAGTTCCAATGTAGGTCGCCTCAGCTCCCTCTTTTCACTTCAAATGCTAGTAAGGTGTGCTTCTTAATGAACTTTCGCGCTAATGCACTCTGCTGTTTTGTTTCTTCAGCAAGCATCAAAAGCACCCTCACGGCAGCCATAGAGGTGAGATACACTGGACATTATATGCTACACTCAACACAGCTTGATTGTAATCTATTTCACCTATCCATTTTTTACATCGGCTGAAGCTTTGAAATCCTTTTGCAGGCAAAGCCAGAGCTCGTCCCATCTCTGCTCACCTTGGCACTGAATGATGCTATCACATATGACAAGGTCTTTCTCTCTAAATGGCTTCTGGCAATTAATTACCGGTTCACATGGAAGTAACCGGTGGTACTACTGGCTGTTAACTGAACTCTTCTGCAGGCAACAAAGACAGGAGGGCCAAATGGATCCATCAGGCTAAGGTAGTAGCTACCAGCTTCTCTTTCTGCATCTTTGTGGTTATGTTACAGTTAAGCTCTGCAGTTGACAGACTAACAAGTTGCTTGGCCTTGTTGTTTGACCAATTTTTTGTTAAACAATAAAGTGCAGAAATAAGCAGACCTGAAAACAGTGGGCTTTCTGCTGCCTTGGATCTGCTAGTTGAAGCAAAGAAAGAGATAGATTCATATTCCAAGGGAGGTCCCCTTTCATTTGCAGATTTGATCCAAATAGCAGGTGTGATAACTAGTATAATTTCATTAGCAGTATGATCTTTGTTGGTACTGCTGTATACTCAAATCTACTTTTACCCGCAACAGCATCACAGGCACTTAAGAAAACATTTCTTGATGCGGCCATTGCCAAGACCGGTGGGAACCAAGAGAAGGGAAGAACCCTATACTCAGCATACGGTTCAAGTGGGCAGGTACTCATTCACTCAGCCAGACCGGAGTTTGTCTGTTCATTTTTCCTCTGTGTATATAGGCCTAGTGTGACTAATACATGGTGATATGCATTTTAATTGTGTCTACTACTGTAGTGGGGTTTCTTCGACAAAATATTTGGGCGAGAGGACGCGCAAGAGCCTGATCCAGAGGGTAGGGTGCCTCAGTGGGGTAGCGCTTCTGTGCAGGAAATGAAGGACAAGTTCATCGCCGTCGGTCTCGGTCCTCGTCAGGTCACTTCTACTCGTAACTTCTGTTTTTGCTATATACCAATTTTTGATAAGTCCGTAAAAAGCTGTGATTTCAGTCTAACCAATGCCAAGAGAATTCTACTGCAGGTTGCTGTGATGTCGGCCTTCTTCGGACCCGACCAAGCTGCCACGGAGGAGAAACTGATCGCTGATCCAGACTGCCGGCCATGGGTTGAGAAGTACCAGCGCAGTCGTGAGACAGTCTCCCGTACTGACTACGAGGTAAGGATTTAATGGACATGTTCAAGCAGCCGATGCCAATGCTACAGGACGCATATATGTTCTGAAATCCTGCTTTTTAACCTCGGCTTCTGAATGTATATATGGCAGGTAGACCTGATAACCGCGGTCACCAAGCTGAGCTACCTGGGCCAGAAGATAAACTACGAGGCCTACACATACCCCAAGCAAAAGATTAACTTGGGTAAACTGAAGCTGTGATTGATGATTGCGCTGGGCATATCTGCGAGCGATTGGGTTTGTATGGAGAATGAGTTTGATATGGGGAGAGTTAATGTTTTGGCTGAGTCTTGTCGTGTTTTACAAAAAAAAGATTTATTGCTTTTGCTCTCTGCGTCATAGATGCACACATACCTTTTTTTAGTTGTTGGAGCTGATTCCGGCAGATCCATCGGTAGGGTATCCCAGCGAGGTGAGTAGATCGGCACGAGACCAGATTTACCTAGGTTCAGGTCCTCCTTACGAGGTAAAACCCTACTCGGCCTCTGCTTATTTTTAGTTGTATGTTGTCTATCGACTAGCTCGGTCTCGGCTTATATAAGATACTGCGGCCCCTGGATTACACAAACATGGTCGGCTATGCCCCCCGAAAAAAACATAGTCGGCTATGTCGGTGGAGGAGAGTCCTCTATGGCTCCAGCTTCCTTGTCTTGAACAGTAAGGCCTCCAGCGTCTTCCTTCTATAGAGCCCATGGGCCGACATGATGGCCCAGGACAGGAAACTGACCTAGGGGGCCTTGGGCTGGCCTACTTGGAACGACAATCAGAGAGGTGAGGCACCCCGGGGGCTGTAAAGTAGCCCCTGAACTGGTCCTCAAGCTTGGCGGCATCCTGATCGGCACTGATCCTCAATAGTCTTCTCGCTTGCCGAGGTTGAAGCTGGTTCTTTGAAGCTCCCTTGAAAGTGAATGTTTGTCACCGACCTCCTATAGCCGGTCTGCTCCCTGAAGTCGGCCCACCTGTTGAGAGAAAAGCTTCGTTTGATCTTCAATTGCCGATTAAGATAGCTGGACTCCGTGGAAAAGTTATCCTGCCAAGCCGGCTCTCGCGAGCCGATTTCTCGAGGAAAAATTTGTGATGACGTCCAGTGGCCCCCAAGGAGTAGGTTTGTTCGACGAATCCGTCCTGCATTATGGACTTTTTCCTTTTAAAATTCATGTAACTTCTGCCTCGTAGCCCCGAGCCACAGACCGGTTTCAATGAAACTAGGTTGCAGTTCACTATAATTAGGATTTAGCGCGGGATGCAGTAGCTCCCAAGACTCAGGCCAGTTTGAAAAGTCGACCCGAGGATCGAATCTCCTTGGAGTCATTTTTTCCGTTTAACTAATGTATAGTAGCCCGTGAGACTCCGGCTGGGCTGTAAGGCCGGCCCAAGGACCGAATCTCCTCGGAGAAATTATTTCTTTGAACTGATATGCAGTAGCCCCTGAGACCGAGAACGGCTAAAAGGCCAACCTGATGATCGAATCTCCTCTTGTCATTTTTATGTTGAACTGATATGCAAAATGGCTGGCCTGAGGATCAAATTAATCTCCTCGGGATTTAGCTTTTTGCGCTTGAAAACACTGATCCAGTAGCCCTTGAGACTTAGACCAGACTGAAAAGCCAACCTGAGGGTCAAAAATTTGCTCGTAGGATCTAAATAAATCAAATTGGTGAACAGTAGCCTCTGAGAGTCAAGTTGAGCAGAATGGGCGGCCTGAGGATATTCCTCTTGTAGCTTGCACTTAGAATTTTTGCCAGATGCTGCCTTGGACTATAATTCAGCCAACGAGCGTTTAGCCCCCGGGCTCGGTTGGGGGGGGGGGGGCTACGTTGATCAATATGCCGGCCTAGAATATAATTGAGCCGACCAGTGGCGTTTTGGAGTAAGTAGCCCCTAGGCTCGGTCGGGAGAGGGAGGGTCTCTATCAATAACCCTGTCAGATGTCGTTTTAGAAAATAATTCAGACGACCAATGGTGTTTGGGCACAAGTAGCCCCCATGCTCGGTTCTAGGGGATATGTCGATCATCCCGCTAGATGTCGGCCTGGAATATAATTCAGTCGAATGATGGCTTTATTCCCAAGGTTGATTCACTCAAATTGATAACTCAATACATATCTAGCTATAAGCTTGTGCAATGTGTTGTATAAGATAATTTTCAATGAAAGACCTCGGTGAAGCTGCTTATATATTGGGCATCAAGATCTCTATTGATAGATCGAGACGCTTGATAGGACTTTCACAAAGCACATACCTTGAAAAAGTTTTGAAGAAGTTCAAAATAGATCAGTCAAATAAAGGGTTCTTGCCTATGTTACAAGGTGTGAAATTGAGTTAGACTCAAAGCCCGACCACTGCAGAAGATAGAGAGAGAATGAAAGTCATTCCCTATGCCTCAACCATAGGTTCTATCATGTATGCTATGTTGTGTACCAGACCTGATGTGTGCCTTGCCATAAGTTTGGCAGGGAGGTACCAAAGTAATCCAGGAGTGGATCACCAGACAGCGGTCAAGAACATCATGAAGTACCTAAAAAGGACTAAAGATATGTTTCTCGTTTATGGAGGTGACGAAGAGCTTGTCATAAATGGTTATGTCGATGCTAGCTTCAACATTGATTCAGACGACTCTAAGTCACAAACCGGATACGTATTTATACTGAATGGTGGAGCTGTCAGTTGGTGGAGTTCCAAGCAGAGCGTCGTGGCGGGATCTACGTGTGAAGCGGAGTACATAGCTGCTTCGGAAGCAGCGCATGAAGGAGTCTGGATGAAGGAGTTCATATCCGATCTAGGTGTAATACCCAGTGCATCAGGTCCAATGAAAATCTTTTGTGACAACACTGGAGCAATTGCCTTGGCGAAGGAATCCAGGTTTCACAAGAGAACCAAACACATCAAGAGACGCTTCAACTCCATTCATGAAAAGGTCAAGGATGGAGACATAGAGATTTGCAAAACACATACGGATCTGAATGTAGCAGACCCATTGACTAAGCCTCTTCCGCGAGCAAAACATGATCTACACCAAGACTCCATGGGTGTTAGATTCATTACAATGTAATCTAGATTATTGACTTCGGGACGACATCACACTCCAAAGTGTCTTCGTATGCTCCAATTTTGAAGGAAACTTTGATCGTATGCTCAACTTGTATAGTGCCGGAATCACTTAGCCATTGAACCTTGTAGGGGTGCGGGTGCTTCATCTTGACCAATTGGATCTTGGAGCAAAGTTCTTCACTTGCCAAGTTGTGACAACTCCCTCCATCGATGATGACCTTGACGGACCTTCCGTTGATGTCGGCCTTGGTGTGGAAGATGTGGCATCTTTGGTCTTTGTCTTGTTGATGTTGAAGAGTCAAGACTTTGGAGACAACGAGAGCGGGGCTCGAATCCTCATCACAAAAGACTTTATCATCCTCATCTTCGTTCACGCACCGGTGCATGACCACTTGCTCAAGGGCTTCCATCTCCTCTTCACTCATGGAGTCATAGGTTCCGTCGTCGTTGAGGATCATGGTGCGCTTGTTGGTACACTCAAAGGACTTGTGGCCTCGGCCGCCACATGTGAAACACTTGTTGGAACTTGTCTTGAAGGTCTCATCGATTGGAGTAGATGATGAAGCGTGCGGCTTGAAGTTGCTTGTAGTAGGAAGACGACTTGAGGTTGTCAAAGTTTTCTTGTAACTCGACTTGTCTCTGTTTCTTGTAGATGGTTTGGTTGAGGTAGGAGTTGTTGGATTCGTTGAAGCTTGGGTATTGGAGAAGCCGTAGCTCTTGGACGAGTACTTGGCGTACTTGAAGTCATCTTACACTTGACATTCCGCTTTGGTAGCTTGATGCATGAGCTCAATGAGGTTTGAGTATGGTTGGAAGTCGGCAATCTTCTTGATGGGATGATTGAGGCCATTCGTCTTCTGTGACATTGGCTCTTATCATGGCAATCTCCATTTCCTTATAGTATTCTTCAACACTCTTTGTTCCTTGCTTGAGTAGTTGGATTTTCTTGAAGAGATCGCGGTTGTAGTAGGTTGGCACAAAGCGTGCACGCGTGACATCTTTCATTTCCTCCCATGTGTTGATTGGTGGTTCACCTCTTGCTTCTCGGTGCTCAAGAACTTGTTCCCACCATATGAGCACATAGTCTTGGAACTCAAAGGATGCCATAGAAATCTTCTTCTCTTCCTCGTAGTTGTGCAAACGAAAGATCTTGTCGACCTTCAATACCCATGAGAGGTACTCTTCGGGATCATTGCTTCCATTGAATTTGGGCATGGTGAACTTGAGCTTGTCATAGTGTTGCTCTTCATTGTGTTGGGGTCGAGGGTGATGATGAAGCCCTTGACGTGGAGGGTTATCAACCTCATGTTGCTCTTGGCGTGGAGGATTTCCATAGTCATCTTGCTCTTGATGAACTTGAGATTGTGGAGGAGCTTGTCGAGATTGTGGAGGAGCTTGAGGAACTTGACAATGCACTCTTGCTTGATAGTTCCTCTCTTGGATTTCTTTGCGAAGTGCTTCCTCTTGATTGCGCCTATCTCGGTTGCGGTTGGCAATGGCTCGACTTGATTCTTGAAGGGCACGTTGCGCCTCAAGAGCTTGTGCTTCACGTTGTTGTTGTTGAAGACGTTGAGCTTCGGCGTCTTATTCGTCTTGATGTTGACGTGCTCACTCTTTCTCTTGGAGACATTGACGTTGCCTTTCTTGTGCTTGTGCAAGAGCTTGGTGTTGACGATGAAGATGTGGTTGCTCTTCGAATTGCTCTTGTGGATGATTGCCGTGTAGAGGATTGCAAGTTGCTTGACGGTCTTGACGCGCGGCTCGACGTAGAGTGTTCAATGTCGGTGTACTTGAGCCGGAGAGGGTGTCGTCGGTGTGTCGACTCGAACGGCTCCGTCTTGAGTAGGACGAAGTGGAAGAATGGCGGTTCACCAACAAGGCACGAATCTCGTCCATTCTTGCATCGTTCTCTTGCTTGTGAGCATCGAGATTGTTGTCGAAGTAGTGTCTTCTCCGTTGCTCAGAGAGTCGCAAGTCGGTGGCGAGATTGTCGATGCGATCGCTCATTGCTTGTTGTTCTTGATGCAAAGCTCGTTGTGCACCGAAGAGGTGGCTCTTGGTGACATAGGATAACCTGTCGTCGTCTTTCTCGATTAAGAGTGGATTGGTAGAAGAACTTGGCATATCCATCATTCCAAATAAAATATGTGAGTGGGAGAAAGAGAAGAACTTATACCAAATGTACCTTGACCGATGTTGAAGATGGATCAATGATCACTCAAATGTGGAACAAGGAAATAGCACAATTGGTACCAATTCTTGTCGTTTCTCACACCTACACAAGTAAAAGCTTATGGTGGAGCTCAGTTAGGATGGTGGCACGGAATTTGATGCAATTGTTAGTGAGCCTCGATAACATTGGAAAAGATTCACAAATTTGCAAATGCAACAAGTAGACCAATAGCAAGATATGGTACACAGAAACACACATGCAAAAAGATAAGTGGGGTCGTGGAACCAAGGAATGAGCCAAAATGTGGAATCCATGAAAATGCTCTTGTTGCACAACACTAGAGAGACACTAGCACGATTGCACAATAGGCGGATACGAAACTTGTGCACAACCTACTAGGCAAAAATGCAACGACTTCTATCCCAAGTATGCTATATGTATGGTATTCCGGTGATATGATCCAAGACGATCGGATATGACAATCTTAATGTAGTATGATGCTATGGTTCTTGCTTATAAGCTCTTTGCTTATCTTTCCTTCTTGCTTAAAAGCTTATTTGGCTCTTTCTCTTTTGAGCTCTTTTCTCATGCAAAACTTCACGAACCAAGATAGCAATTGTGTATGCGATGACAACTTTGTGACACAATAGATGATACCAAGATATGCACTACTATGATATGGTATGAATGCTATGGGAAGTATGATCACTGATGTGCACAAGTCACATTGCCGGCAATACTCAAAGTCTAGTCTCGGTGGGTAAGCAACGCAAAAGTAAGGCTATGTGGTTATCAATGCAATGGCATGGAAATTGAGGTTACCGTTCTTGCTTACGGCCGAGGTGTCAAAATTGTGTAGCGGTCGATGTCAGAGATGATGAGTCCTTGGCGAAGATGAGCAGTGGTGATGTTGATGTCGCACCGTACCTATATAGCCGAAAGACAATAGGACACGGGAACCACAACTCAAATTCTCAAAGACCAAAACGGGTCAAAATTGTCGGAAGTGGTAGCGGTCAAGCAATGGTGGTGCTTGTGGAAAGCGGTGGTGGTATCGAAGTGCGTATGTGGTGGTTGAATGGTAGTTGAAGTGCGTATGCGGAAGTGGTGGCGGTGGCTGAAAATTTTTGGGTGAAAAAAAATTCAGTTTCGTTAGGGAACAACAGACATCCGGTGGGGAGCGGTCGTCCGGTCGTCAGACTTCCGGTGGCTGGCGGACGTCCGGTGCCTAGAGATTTCGGGCACGGGATGAGCAGCTCGGGTTTGTGGTGGAGGCGGGGAATTTGGTCAAATCCGAGCAATGTTGTGGATGGAAATGGTGGAGATGATGGGGGAAATCTAGATCCAGTCATGGCAAAGCAAATCCATGGATCAAATCCAACAAAACTTCATCACACCAACATATCACAAAAAAATTTGGGCTATTTTTGGTGGGGATTTTCGAAATTAGGGAAGAACACAACAAAATCAAGCTAGAAAAAGAAGGGCAGGGGCTCCAAATACGTGATCAACGTGGCTCATGATACCAAGATGATGTAGGATAGAACCCTAGATGCCCGATCTTTCACGATTGGAGGGGATCCTATGAAGAACACGAAGAACACGAGGGGAAAACAAGGGAAAACACGAGAGAAATCACTCAACCAACAAGAGATGGTCACACATATGCTAGATCCCTGAAACACAAAGAGTGATACATGATTCAAAGTCAACAAAGGACGATACAAAAGGTCTTCTCCGTGAGGAGGTCTTGAAGGGTCTTCCCGTGATGGGGTCTTGAATCCGCTTGGGGGATCTTCTCCGAAGAGGTCGTGAGCTTCGAGGAGAAGTAACCAAATGGATGAGCAAAGCTCTATCTCTAATATGAGCTATCATAATGCTGCCCCTAACTAGAAGGAGGAGGAGTTCTATTTATAGTCTAAGTGCAAAAGGGGGCGGAATGAAGGGTACATGGGCTTTGGGCCCGAAGCTGCACACACACAGGCAGCGGACGTCCGGTCTCTAGCGGTTGTCCGGTCGCTCACGAAGGTCCGGACGTTCAGTAGGGCTCGGACTTCCGCTAATTTCGTTCTGTGATCGAGTTGCCGGCTGTCCGAGGTGGCTGGTCGTCCGATTGGTTCAATCGTCCGCTCGCTGGGCAGTGTACGCTGCGGCACTCGTCGGTTGGGCCTTCAGGCGCCGGACGTCCGGTCCTGGTCGGACGTCTGCTGGCTGGAACGTCAGGCGTCGGACGTCCGATCCCGGGCGGACGTCCGCTCGCTGGAGCTTCTTCGGTAGCTCTTCTTCTTGTCCTTCATTCTCGGTGTCCTCGCCGTCTTGGCCATTGGATGTAGTTGTTCTGTGGCCACCTTTTAAGTACTTGATCACACATAGTGTTTCCGCTTGAGGTAGTAGCCATGTCTAATGTGTATAAAGGGGTAGTTCAGAGAGGAGCGAGTTCACCTTGTCTTCGATAGCCTTTGCTCGAGCTCTTGTCATTGGTCCAAGTGGTGTCGTGGGAGATGTAGATACGTCCATGGGGATGATCGTGGGATGCCCCGCATCATCACGTCTGAAGAAAATCATTGATTTTTCAGTTTGAGTACGGATAATATGGAGGTGTACTCGAGTTGATTGATGCCTCCGATCAACATACTGATTTTTTGTTTGAGTACGGATAATATGGAGGTGTACTCGAGTTGGTTGATGCCTCCGATCGACATACATCGTTGCTGGCGTTGGGCATGAAGTTTTACCTACAGCATGAATTTGACCGCTACAAGGGCGAATCTCTACTGGAGCATCAACAGTGGCAGGAAGGCTCAGAAGCACAAAATGCAGTGATATGGACTAACGTTTGAATGTTTGTTTTTTCAGTTGACACGACAAAGTGAGAGTGTTTCTTTTCTTCCAGGAGCTTCAGGAACTAATATCAGAAAAATTAATAGAGGTGGATTGGGAAAACAAAGACCCATCTACAGATTCTTGGTACTGTTTTACTCTTTCATGTTTCTTTTTTTGCTAGCACCCTTTGCCTCATTCTTCATCTAAACCAAAGATCTGGAGATGAAGGATCATGCATTCTTCCAAGAGCTTCGGGAACTAATATCAGAAAAATGAATGGAGGTGGATTGGGAAAAGAAAGACCAACAGCTACTGATTTTTGGTACTGTTTTATTCTTCCATGTTTCATTTTTTTGCTAGCACCCTTTGTCTCATTCTTCCACTTAACGAGAGATCTGGAGATGAAGGATCATACATGTATACGTAATCCAAAGATGGATGGATTGCAAGAGATATTCCAAATTGGACAGATACACGATTCACCATATATAACATGAACACATTCTATTTGCCATAACAGTTAAGTGACGACCGTATGAGAAAATAAGAGGTACTTCACACACGTTAAAATGAACCATAAAGAGGTTTCTGGGTGATCCATGATGGAGTTCATGCAGTTCAGGATCTTGGGATCATAATGGAGTATTGACGAAGTTTTTATCTATTACTGCTATGTATAAACATACAATTTGTCCATGCTCCTGTAAGGATTCGCAATACTTTTTATGAAATTGATTCCAGATGAGACAGTAGTTGTGGTTGTATATTTAGTTTACAACCATGGATATCTTTGGCATTCCTTGTATAAAAATCAGATAGACAATATTGGTAATTTGTTACTAGATTCATCAGACTTTGTGATTTCAGGTGGTGAATGCTAACCTGTGGAGATGCATATGTATTATCTCTTATTTGGGTGGTCGACAACCACACTGTTATTTATACCGTGGAAGAGTGCATATCATGACATAGTTGGAAGAATATGCCCCATGTTCTGGTCCAATGAGCGTTGATGCTCGCGGAGGCTATCGTTATATTCTCACCCTCACTGATGACTTAAGTAAATCTGGGTATGTCTACTTGATAAAACACAAGTCTTAGACCTTTCAAAAGTTCAAGGAATTTCAGAGTGAGGTGGAGAATCAACGTGACAGAAAAATAAATTTCTTACGATCAGATCGTGGGGGAGAATATTTGAGTCACGAATTTGGTACGCACTTAAGGAAATGTGGAATTGTTTCACAACCCACGCTGCCTAGAACATCTCAGTGTAATGGTGTGTCCGAACATCGTAATCGCACTCTATTGGATATGGTGCGATCTATGATGTCTCTTACCGATTTACCTCTATCATTTTGGGGATACGCTTTAGAGACAGCTACATTCACTTTAAATAGGGCACCGTCTATTTCTGTTGGGACGACACCGTATGAATTATGGTTTGGGAAGAAACCTAAGCTGTCGTTTCTAAAAGTTTGGGGATTGGATGCTTATGTCAAGAAACTTCAACCTGAAAAAGTCGGAAAAATGCGTCTTCATAGGATACCCTAAGGAAACCATTGGGTATACCTTCTACCTCAGATCCGAAGGAAAGATATTTGTTGCCAAGAACGGGTCCTTTCTGGAGAAAGAGTTTCTCTCAAAAGAAGTAAGTGGGAGGAAAGTAGAACTTGATGAAGTACTGTCTCTTGAACCGGAAAGTAGCGCAGCTCAGGAAGATGTTTTTGTGGTGCCTACACCAACTAGAGAGGAAGTTAATGATGATGATCAAGGTACTTCGGATCAAGTTGCTACTGAACTTCATAAGTCCACAAGGACACGTTCCACACCAGAATGGTATGGCAACCCTGTCCTGGAAATAATGTTGTTGGACAACGGTGAACCTTCGAACTATGAAGAAGCGATGGCGAGCCCAGATTCCAACAAATGGCTTGAAGCCATGCAATCCGAGATAGGATCCATGTATGAAAACAAAGTATGGACTTTGACAGACTTGCCCGATGATCGGCGAGCGATAGAAAATAAATGGATCTTTAAGAAGAAGACGGACGCGGATGGTAATGTTACCATCTATAAAGCTCGGCTTGTCGCTAAGGGTTATCGACAAGTTCAAGGGGTTGACTACAATGAGACCTTCTCACCCATAGCGAAGCTGAAGTACGTCCGAATCATGTTATCAATTGCCGCATTCTATGATTATGGGATATGGGAAATGGATGTCAAAACGACATTCCTTAACAACTTCCTTAAGGAAGAATTGTATATGATGCAGCCGGAAGATTTTGTCGATCCTAAGAATGCTGACAAGGTATGCAAGATCCAATGCTCCATCTATGGGCTTGTGCAAGCATCTCGGAGTTGGAACATTTGCTTTTATGAAAATATCAAAGCGTTTGGATTTATGCAGACTTATGGAGAAGCCCGCGTTTGTAAGAAAGTGAGTGGGAGCTCTGTGGTATTTCTCATATTATATGTGGATGACATACTATTGATGGGAAATGATATAGAACTTTTGGATAGCATAAAGGCCTACTTGAATAAGTGTTTTTCAATGAAGGACCTTGGAGAAGCTGCTTACATATTAGGCATCAAGATCTATAGAGATAGATCGAGACGCCTCATAGGTCTTTCACAAAGCACATACCTTGATAAGATATTGAAGAAGTTCAATATGGATCAGTCAAAGAAGGGGTTCTTGCCTGTATTGCAAGGTGTGAAATTGAGCTCGGCTCAAACCCGACCACGACAGAAGATAGAGAAAAGATGAGTGTCATCCCCTATGCCTCAGCCATAGGGTGTATTGTGTATGCCATGCTGTGTACCAGACCTGATGTAAACCTTGCCGTAAGTTTGGTAGGAAGGTACCAAAGTAATCCTGGCATGGAACACTGGACAGCGATCACGAATATCCTGAAGTACCTGAAAAGGACTAAGGATACGTTTCTCGTTTATGGAGGTGACGGAGAGGTCGTCGTAAAGGGTTACGTCGATGCTAGCTTCGACACAGATCTGGATGACTCCAAGTCACAAACTGGATACGTGTATATTTTGAATGGTGGGGCAGTAAGCTGGTGCAGTTGCAAGCAAAGCATCGTGGAAAGATCTACATGTGAAGCGGAGTACATGGCAGCCTCGGAGGCAGCACATGAAGCAATCTGGATGAAGGAGTTCATTACCCACCTAGGAGTTATTCCCAATGCGTCGGGGCCGATGACTCTCTTATGTGATAACACTGGAGGTATTGCACTTGCCAAGGAGCCAAGGTTTCAGAAGAAGACCAGGCACATCAAGCGTCGCTTCAACTCCATTCGTGAAAATGTTCAAGATGGAGACATAGATATTTGTAGAGTGAATACGAATCTGAATGTCGCAAATCCGTTGACTAAACCTCTTCCACGAGCAAAACATGATCAACACCAGAACTCTATGGGTGTTCAATTCATCACAATGTAACTAGATTATTGACTCTAGTGCAAGTGGGAGACTGTTGGAAATATGCCCTAGAGGCAATAATAAAATGGTTATTATTATATTTCCTTGTTCATGATAATTGTCTATTGTTCATGCTATAATTGTATTGACCGGAAACCATAATACATGTGTGAATACATAGACCATAACATAGTGAGCCTCTAGTTGACTAGCTCATTGATCAACAGATGGTCATGGTTTCCTGACTATGGACATTGGATGTCATTGATAACGGGATCACATCATTAGGAGAATGATGTGATGGACAAGACCCAATCCTAAGCATAGCACAAGATCGTGTAGTTCGTTTGCTAAAGCTTTTCTAAATGTCAAGTATCATTTCCTTAGACCATGAGGTTGTGCAACTCCCGGATACCGTAGGAATGCTTTGGGTGTACCAAACGTCACAACGTAACTGGGTGGCTATAACAGTGCACTACAGGTATCTCCGAAAGTGTCTGTTGGGTTGGCACGAATCGAGACTGGAATTTGTCACTCCGTATGATGGAGAGGTATATCTGGGCCCACTCGATAATGCATCATCATAATGAGCTCAATGTGACTAAGTAGTTGGCCACAGGATCATGCATTACGGAATGAGTAAAGTGACTTTCCGGTAACGATATTGAACGAGGTATTGGGATACCGACGATCGAATCTCGGGCAAGTAACGTACCGATTAACAAAGGGAATTGTATACAGGATTTCTTTAATCCTCGACATCGTGGTTCATCTGATGAGATCATCGTGGAACATGTGGGAGCTAACATGGGTATCCAGATCCCGCTATTGGTTATTGGCCGGAGAGCTGTCTCGGTTATGTCTGCATGATTCCCGAACCCGTAGGGTCTACACACTTAAGGTTCGATGACGCTAGGGTTATAGGGAAGGTTTATACGTGGTTACCGAATGTTGTTTGGAGTGCCGGATGAGATCCCGGACGTCACGAGGAGTTCCGTAATAGTCCGAAGGTGAAGATTTATATATGGGAAGTCATCATACGGTCATCGGAAGTATTCGGGGGTTTATCAGTATTGTACCGGGACAACCGAAGGGGTTCCGGGGGTCCACCTGTCCCGGAGGGCCTTTATGGGCTGTACGTGGAAGGGAACCAGCCCCAAGTGGGCTGGGCGCCATCCCCCCTAGGGCCCATGCACCTAGGGTTGGGGGGAACCCTAAAGGGAGCGCCCCCCTTGGCTTGGGGGGCAAGCCCCCTCCCCTTGGCCGCCGCCCCCCCTCTAGACCACATCCAAGGCGCAGCCCTCCCCCTCTCCAACACCTCTCCTCCTCCGTTTGAGCTTGGCGAAGCCCTGCCGAAGAACCGCTGCTCCACCACCACCATGCCATCGTGCTGCTGCTGGAGTTGTGTTCCTCAACCTCTCCCTCCTCCTTGCTGGATCAAGGCGCAGGAGACGTCACCGGGCTGCACGTGTGTTGAACGTGGAGGTGCCGTTGTTCGGCACTTAGATCGGAATCCACCGCGATCTGAATCGCTATGAGTACGATTCCTTCATCCGTGTTCTTGTAACACTTCCGTGTCGCGATCTTCAAGGGTATGAAGATGCACTCCCCTCTCTCTCGTTGCTAGTTTCTCCATAGATTGATCTTGGTGATGCATATAAATTTTTTTAATTTCTGCAACGATCCCCAATAGTGGCATCATGAGCTAGGTCTATGTATAGTTTCTATGCACGAGTAGAACACAAGTTGTTGTTGGCGTCGATTTTGTCAATTTACTTGCCACTACTAGTCTTATCTTGATTCGACAGCATCGTGGGATGAAGCAGCCTGGACCGACCTTACACGTACGCTTACGTGAGACAGGTTCCACCGACTGACTTGCACTAGTTGCATAAGGTGGCTAGCGGGTGTCTGTCTCTCCCACTTTAGTCGGATCGGATTCGATGAAAAGGGTCCTTATGAAGGGTAAATAGCAATTGGCATATCACGTTGTGGTTTTGGCATAGGTAAGAAACGTTCTTGCTAGAAACCTATAGCAGCCACGTAAAAACTTGCAATAACAATTAGAGGATGTCTAACTTGTTCTTGCAGCATATGTCGTGTGATGTGATATGGCCAAAAGGATGTGATGAATGATATATATGTGATGTATGAGATTGATCATGTTCTTGTAATAGGAATCATGACTTGCATGTCAATGAGTATGACAACCGGCAGGAGCCATAGGAGTTGTCTTAATTTATTGTATGACCTGCGTGTCACTTAATAATGCCATGTAATTACTTTACTTTATTGCTAAACCGTTAGCCATAGTAGTAGAAGTAATAGTTGGCGAGACAACTTCATAAACACACGATGATGGAGATCATGGTGTCATGCCGGAGACGATGATGATCATGGCGCCCCGAAGATGGAGATCAAAAGGAGCAAAATGTTATTGGACATATCTGTCACGCCCAATATGCGACCCTATCCAAAAGGAACTCGAAGGTCCCACCAAGGATAGACCCGCATATTGAAACGCTTTTGCAAGGTGGATATCATTACATCAACATTACATAATAGATGGGGATACATACATAAGGCATACAATGCCACACGAATACAACATCACAATACATAAGAGCATCATCCGACTATAGATGAAACATAAACAGAAACTCAAACGACATCCACCCTGCTAGCCCAGGCTGCTGACCTGGAACCTATCCCCTGATCGAAGAAGAAGCAGAAGAAGAACTCCAAAACAAGCAAACATCACTCTCGCGTCATGATCATCGCATAAACCTGTACCTGCAACTGTTGTTGTAGTAATCTGTGAGCCACGAGGACTCAGCAATCCCATTACCATGGGTATCAAGACTAGCAAAGCTTAAAGGGGAAGGAAGGGGTAAAGTGGTGAGGCTACAGCAGCGACTAAGCATATATGGTGGCTAACATACGCAAATAAGAGCGAGAACAGAGCAAGTGGAACAGTCGTGAAGCTAGCAATGACCAAGAAGTGATCCTGAACTCCTACTTACGTCAAACATAACCCAGAAATCGTGTTCACTTCCCGGACTCCGCCGAAAAGAGACCATCACGGCTACACACACGGTTGATGCGTTTTAAATTCGGATCTGGTGTCAAGTTATCTACAACCGGACATTAACAAATTCCCATCTGCCTATAACCGCAAGCACGGCTTTCGAAAGATTATACCCTGCAGGGGTGTCCCAACTTAGCCCATGATAAGCTCTCGCGATCAATGAAGGATATACCTTCTCCCAGGAAGACCCGATCAGACTCGGAATCCCGGTTTACAAGACATTTCGACAATGGTAAAACAAGACCAGCAAAGCCGCCCGATGCACGGACAAATCCCGATAGGAGCTGCACATATCTCGTTCTCAGGGAAACACCGGATGAGACTAGCTACGAGTAAAACCAACCCTCAAGTTGCCCCGAGGTGGCCCTGCAGGCAGCTCAGTTCGGACCAACACTTAGACAAGCACTGGCCCGGGGGGGCTAAAATAAAGATGACCCTTGGGTTAATTACTCCCAAGGGAAATATAGGTGGTGGTGAGGCAAATGGTAAAACCAAGGTTGGGCCTAGCTGGAGGAGTTTTATTCAAAGCGAACTATCAAGGGGGCCCCATAAATCACCCAACCGCGTAAGGAACGCAAAATCCGGGAACATAACACCGGTATGACGGAAACTAGGGCGGCAAGAGTGGAACAAAACACCAGGCATAAGGTCGAGCCTTCCACCCTTTACCAAATATATAGATGCATTAATTAAATAAGAGATATTGTGATATCCCAACATAATCCTGTCCGTCATGGAGCAATCTTCAACTTCACCTACAACTAGCAACTCTATAAGAGGGATGAGCAAAGCGGTAACATAGCCAAGCAATGGTTTGCTAGGAAGGGTGTCAAAGGTTAGAGGTTCATGGCAATTTGGGAGGCTTGAAGAGCAAAAGATAGGTAACGCAGTATAGCGATAGAACGAAGCAACTAGCATAGCAATGATAGTAGTGAGATCCAGGGTAGCGGTCATCTTGCTTGAAATCCTGCTAGGAAGAAGAACGAGTCCATGAAGAAGATGAACGGATGAAGCCGAACCAAGCGTAGACGAACGAATCCTCACGATCGGAACGAAACAGGAACTATCGAAAGAATCACACAACATGGTAAACACACCCCACATGAACATGACATGATGCACAACAATCATGATGCATGACAGATCTAGATGAGGCTACTCATGGCAAGAGATGATGAAAACAAGAGCAAAACATCAAGGCAAGTTTAAATGAGGCCGGAAACAACATATAACAACTCTGGTAAGTCCTCATATGCAAATTTCGAAGTTGGTCCAGATCTGAATAAACCTTATGTTCAAGTTGTTAAACAGCAAGTTAATATGCACCAAGATGATCGACATGAGATTCTAGTCAAGTTACATATAAAGTTCATTTAATTCGGAGCTACGACCTAGAAGACATGAGCAAAACAAGTTAAACATGGCATTGACGCAAAATACATACAAACATCAAGCAAACACCTCAAAACATGGATGCAACATGATAATATGAGACTTCATGCAAAATCAAGCAAGTTTCATATAGAGCACACTCAAAACGGAGCAACGGTTCAACACATACACTCTATACAAATTTAAAGGAAAAGCTGTCCAAAACAGCAACTAGGCATCTAGCAAGCATCAAAACAACATGCTACAGGACCTCAACAAGAAAACAAAAGGCATGGGCATGATGTACAGGTAATGCATAACAAAACATGAACACTGAGCTATCTCCAGAAAACACTAGAACATGCTCAAACACACATGGCAAGATTGCAAATAATAACAGTTCAGACTTTGCAGAAAATAACATCGGGTTGCAATGTTCAGAGCTATCAAACAACATGTTACAGGAACTTATCATGGCAAACAAAGGCATGGCATGAAACTACTAATTTCATAGAACAAAAGTCCCTTACTGACCATGAGCCAAAAAGGATCAGAAGATATGATGGCACCCACGTAAACATAGCAAGTATCGTTAACAGATTCAGTAAACAGGGCATGGCAAGAACAACGATAAGTAGGCATGTTGGTGAGCTTGTACCACTCACCACAGAGTAATACATGGCATTGCAAGGCACCCAACAGTAAGAACACATGTTTATGAAGCTAAGCATGGCAATAGCAAGTTCATAGGGTGCATGGAACACTAACAACAATCATGGATACAACTGAACTTAATGTTAACAGGCTGACAGCAACATTATTTAGCAACTTTCGATCAAGAAAACAATAATCTACAGCAAGCAATAAATGCAACCAGGGGCATGGATGGATAGAGCATGACATGTATAACAAAACACCCTTAGTGAATATCTCCAGATTATGCATAGAATGACTTGTAGCAGCAGGTTTACATAGCATCACGAAATAACAGATTTAGCCTAGCAAAACAGCAACATCGAGTACACTACTTAACAAGCTTGATTCACTCACCACAAGTCATTGCATGACAAGATAAGTATAGCATCAGCAAGAAGACATGTTTATGAAGCTAACCAATGCAAGAACAAGTTCAAAGCATGCAAGGATCAACTACAACAACCTTGGCAAAATTGAATAACATGTAAACAATCTGCCAGGAAAATTTTATAGCAAAAGTAGAGCAAGAAAATGACATGCTAGACTACTCCATAATTTCAACCAGGGGCATGAATGGATAGAGAACAACCATATGTTCAAAACATCCTTACTGAAGTATCTCAAAATATGCTTGGATCTCTCTGTAGCATCAAGTTTACATGGCATCAAAATAACAGCAGAACAGGAACTAAAAACAGCAACATTACGAAGCCTAGTTTGCATGCTTGTGCTAGTCACCACATTGATCACAATAATACATGGCATACACCACTGTAAAGATGGCATGGCATAGCACAAAACATATGTAGACATCAACCTCATAGGATAAACACATCAAACATGGCAAAAATGACAAATGAACATGTTCTGTTAACAGACAGCAGACAACATCATATAGCACTCTTGCAACAATGATTCAGGCATCAAGATGAGCTCAAATGAACATGATGTAATGGAATGAAATGAATTACTTGTTGAGACGAACAATTGGACATATTACACGCACGAAACGGAGCAGTATGCATGGAGTTATGATGTGATGAACAGGGCATGATAATGTCTAAAAATTCGGGGACAGCAGTTTTCTGAAAAAAAAAACAGATGAGCGCGATTTAACTAAATATCGCGCAGGGTGAGGGATAGGGCCGGACAGGGGCTCACCTAGTGGGATTTGGCCCAAGAAGGAGAGAGGCAGGCCGGGCGAGGAGGAGCTAGGCTGGGCCCTGCTTGCGAGGCCCACGAGGGGAGGCCGGGCCACAAGGCCGGCGGCGCCTGCATCGTCCTCCCGACGCAGGGACGAGACCAGCGGCGCGGAAGGCGACGAGAGCTGGCGGCGAGGCGAGGGATGACCGGAGAGGTCCGGGATGGGGCGGATCCGGCGGATCCCGGCCGGATCCGGCGGATCCCGGCCGGATCCATCCATTCCCAATGGCGGCGGAGCTTCGGGAGCGACGGGAGGCGCGAGCTCGGGGCTCCGGCAGCGAGGAGAGCCTACGGGGAAGAGAGAGAGAGTAAGGCAGGGAAGAAGAGAGAGGAGGGGAGGAGGCGCGGCGGCGGGGCTCGCCTTGGAGGCGGCGCAGGACGGAGAGATGCCGGCGGGGCAGGTCACCGGCGAGGCGGCGGCCTCCGACGGCTTGAGCGGGGCTCGGGCGGACGGGAGGAGCCACGGGGCTCGGGCGCGTGCGCGGGCTGCGGCGGCGCGACTCGGGCCCTGGCGGGCTCCAGATGGGCCTTGGGCGGGCCACGTGCGGTGGAGGAGGTGGAAGGCAACGTGGCAGGGCTTGAGTGGCTCCAGGCGGCGGGGACGGCGGCGCTGGCCTGTGTGACGGCGCCAAGTGGTGGACGGGCAGCGGGGAGGCACAAATTTCGAGGAGGGGGCGGCGGCTGCAGGTAGGGGAAGGCTAGGAGGTAGGTGGAGGGGCTAGGTTAGTCCAAAAATGGACTAGAGGTTTTTTAAATAGGAAAGGGGGGCTAGGGTTAGGGGATTAGCTCCGTTTCGGAGACGTTCGATCTCGATCGGACGGTCCGGAGCGGAGGGGGTTAGGCAGGCCTAGGTGGGCTGAGAAGAGAGGGTTGGGCTGAGAGGAGAGGGGAGAAATGAGGCCCGACGACTGTTCCGGAGACCGAAACGTCCGGCAAAAATACCGGCAACGGTGCCGCTATACATTTAACGATTGGGCTATCAAACGAGCTCCGAATGCGACGAAACTTGACAGGCGGCCTGTCTACACTATAATAATATCGCACGCCAACTTTCATCCCATTCCGAGAACATTTTTATGCCACTTTTAAAATAATATTTCGGAGGTGCCGCGGGCGCGTGCGAGTGTGTCCGGACTCGGAATGGACAACGGGGAGAACCGGCGGAACCCCAATGGATGCAAGTTTTGAAAAACATGCAGATGAAATGTAGAATATGACATGGCAAAATGCAACACACAAGCAAATGACATGGCAACAACGGTGAATAACTGGAAGACACCTGGCGCATCGAATCTGGGGCGTTACAACACTCCTCCACTAACAAGAGATCTCGTCCCGAGATCTTGGGACCGAGACGGAAGGGAAAAGGGATGAGGTGAAAAAAAAGAACTCAAGAGAAGAAGCAAGGAATCAAGAGCACTCGAGAAGAAGAGAGGAACGACGAGAATTACGAAAATCGAAAGGTCACGAAATCAGATAGACTATGAAACTACTCTGGTTAGAACGAGATAAGAAACGAATAAGACTGAAAGGATTTAGGCAGCACTCCGGCTAAAAATGGAAGGAATAGAACAGGAACTTCACAATATGGGATGGCACTTGACGAGATGAACAAAGCAGCGCCTCCGTAAGAATTGAAAGAATGAGCACCTCGGGAAGCAAGAAGAAGAAGATACTTGAGCTCTTCCAACAAAATCTTGATGGACTCTTTAAGAATGAATTAAATCATGAAGAGCCACCATGAAGAACTCCGGTAACAAAAGGATGACGAGATAAAATTGAAGGATGAAAGAATAATATGAGCCTTGCGATGATTTAGATGGAGGTTCCAACGAAATGACCGAGGAAATTGAACTCCGGGAAAAGAAAAGATGGAAAACACTTGGAACTAGAATTTATTCATCAAGAACAAACTCCGAAGGAAAGGATTACTCGCTTTGAGGAAATAAGAATAATATTTATTGTATGCTTATCCTTCATCAAATTAAATTGATGACAAGCAATGGATTTTGCATACTACTTATTCTTTTGGAAAAAGATTAAGGGGGGGGGGTATAGCTCAAAACTTGAGAAAGTCTTCATGAACCACCGGTAGGATTTAAAAAAACGAATGGATTAAAATGATAATCAAGGAAAAAGAATGTGAATGAACCACCGTAAGAATTCGAAAATGACTGATGAAAGGGGCTGAATCACCCGGAAGAATTAGAAGAACAAATATGCTAGAGGAAATTTAGATGCAAAAGAACGAGAAGAACTCGAGCAGATTAACGAACATTTGAACGAAGCGCCGGGATAATTGGATAATGGTAGCTGAAATGTGAGGATGAAGAATTCTACTAGAACGATGGCTTCCAGTGAAATGAAAAAGAAATCAACTCCTGAATACTCTGGATGGGTAAGAAAAGAATATCTGACAAATGGAATAATTCGGGAGGATAATATGAAGCTAGAACCACGAATCTTCGAGATAACGGGCAAGATTGAGAGGAAAAACTCTTCTTCGGTCTTCAAATGATGACGGGAAACACCACCAAAATTACTGAGATACTCCGGGAGAACGAAAAGCGAAGAGGTTGAGCCAACAATGAGAAGAGTTTGAAAACGATCTTGGAGAAGGCATGTGACTAATGGAATCCATTCTTATGTCACACTTGAAAAGAATTGAGAATAACTCCGGGGGAATTAGAAGAGTCAGGTAAGATCCTGGGAAAGACCTGTGGGTTAGGGCCCACTAAAAAGAAAACACCGTTGGAAAGGGTTGTTGAAGGATAGATGATGCACCGGAACAATTGAAATATCTGAATGAGGTAACAACCTCGAATTAATTGGAACACAGACAAATCTCCTGAGATGTCCTGAGCACCCCGGAAGGATAAACTGGCGAGATGCAAACGAGCAAGGAAAACACTTGAGCCGAGGAAAAGAATATGATCAACCCGAAAATTGGAATTGAGTCCACCGGAAAAAAGATGAAAAAAGTCCACCGAGACGAGAATTCACCAGTTGACATGATTGAGGGAAGACTGAAGAGGCTCCGTACAAATGAAAATTGATGCTCGAAAGAGACTCAGGCTCCGGGAAGAAAAAGGGTGGGAGGGCGGGAAAAAAAAGGCACCTGGAAGGGAGAACCAACAAATATCTTGAAGAGAAAAAACACCAGTTGAAATAATTGAGGAGAGAGAGCAAAACTTCGCACGAGTAGGATGGATACTCAATTACGGACTCCGGCTCCGAGAAGAAGAAGGGTGGGCAGGTGGGAAAGAAAAACAACTGAGGATTGAACTTGGCAACGATGAAGAGGCTTGAGTCAACTTGACGAGAAAAGCACCGGATGAAAAGAGCTGAGAACCAATGGTCGGAAAAATCAACTGCGTGATCCTAAAGAAAATTTGACAGGGAAGAGGAGTAATTCAAAACACCTACGTCAAGATTCCTTACCAGAGCGACGAAGGGGCTGAGGAGTAAAAATAATTCCTACTCTCCGATATAACTAGACTCTGAACACAGTTTTCTTCTAGACTCAACAACGGCCAAACTACACAATCAATCAAGGGGGCTCCTAGGGTCGGTCGAGGCTCTGTACCAACTTGTCACGCCCAATATGCGATCCCATCCAAAAGGAACTCGAAGGTCCCACCAAGGATAGACCCGCATATTGAAACGCTTTTGCAAGGTGGATATCATTACATCAACATTACATAATAGATGGGGATACATACATAAGGCATAGAATGCCACACGAATACAACATCACAATACATAAGAGCATCATCCGACTATAGATGAAACACAAACAGAAACTCAAACGACATCCACCCTGCTAGCCCAGGCTGCCGACCTGGAACCTATCCCCTGATCGAAGAAGAAGCAGAAGAAGAACTCCAAAACAAGCAAACATCGCTCTCGCGTTATGATCATCGCATAAACCTGTACCTGCAACTGTTGTTGTAGTAATCTGTGAGCCACGAGGAGCAAAGCGGTAACATAGCCAAGCAATGGTTTGCTAGGAAGGGTGTCAAAGGTTAGAGGTTCATGGCAATTTGGGAGGCTTGAAGAGCAAAAGATAGGTAACGCAGCATAGCGATAGAACGAAGCAACTAGCATAGCAATGATAGTAGTGAGATCCAGGGTAGCGGTCATCTTGCCTGAAATCCTGCTAGGAAGAAGAACGAGTCCATGAAGAAGACGAACGGATGAAGCCGAACCAAGCATAGACGAACGAATCCTCACGATCGCAACAAAACAGGAACTATCGAAAGAAGCACACAACATGGTAAACACACCACACATGAACATGAAATGATGCACAACAATCATGATGCATGACAGATCTAGATGAGGCTACTCATGGCAAGAGATGATGCAAACAAGAGCAACACATCAAGGCAAGTTTAAATGAGGCCGAAAACAACATATCACAACTCTGGTAAGTCCTCATATGCAAATTTCGAAGTTGGTCCAGATCTGAATAAACCTTATGTTCAAGTTGTTAAACAGCAAGTTAATATGCACCAAGATGATCTACACGAGATTCTAGTCAAGTTACATATAAAGCTCATTTAATTCGGAGCTACGGCCTAGAAGATATGAGCAAAACAAGTTAAACATGGCATTGACGCAAAATACATACAAACATCAAGCAACACCTCAAAACATGGATGCAACATGATAATATGAGACTTCATGCAAAATCAAGCAAGTTTCATATAGAGCACACTCAAAACGGAGCAACGGTTCAACACATACGCTCTATACAAGTTTAAAGGACAAGCTATCCAAAACAGCAACTAGGCATCTAGCAAGCATCAAAACAACATGCTACAGGACCTCAACAAGAAAACAAAAGGCATGGGCATGATTTACAGGTAATGCATAACAAAACATGAACACTGAGCTATCTCCAGAAAACACTAGAACATGCTCAAACACACATGCCAAGATTGCAAACAATAACAGTTCAGACTTTGCAGAAAATAACATCAGGTTGCAATGTTCAGAGCTATCAAACAACATGTTACAGGAACTTATCATAGCAAACAAAGGCATGGAATGAAACTACTAATTGCATAGAACAGAAGTCCCTTACTGACCATGAGCCAAAAAGGATCAGAAGATATGATGGCACCCACGTAAACATAGCAAGTTCCGTTAACAGATTCAGCAAACAGGGCATGGCAGGAACAACGATAGGTAGGCATGTTGGTGAGCTTGTACCACTCACCACAGAGCAATACATGGCATTGCAAGGCACCCAACAGTAAGAAGACATGTTTATGAAGCTAAGCATGGCAATATCAAGTTCATAGGGTGCATGGAACACTAACAACAATCATGGCAACAACTGAACTTAATGTTAACAGGCTGACAGCAACATTATTTAGTAAATTTCGAGCAAGAAAACAATAATCTACAGCAAGCCATAAATGCAACCAGGGGCATGGATGGATAGAGCATGACATGTATAACAAAACACCCTTAGTGAATATCTCCAGATTATGCATAGAATGACTTGTAGCAGCAGGTTTACATAGCATCACGAAATAACAGATTCAGCCTAGCAAAACAGCAACAGCGAGTACACTACTTAACAAGCTTGATTCACTCACCACAATTCATTGCATGACAAGATAAGTATAGCATCAGCAAGAAGACATGTTTATGAAGCTAACCAATGCAAGAACAAGTTCAAAGAATGCAAGGATCAACTACAACAACCTTGGCAAAATTGAATAACATGTAAACAATCTGTCAGGAAACATTTTATAGCAAAAGTAGAGCAAGAAAATGACATGCTAGACTACTCCATAATAGAAACCAGGGGCATGAATGGATTGAGAACAACCATATGTTCAAAACATCCTTACTGAAGTATCTCAAAATATGCTTGGATCTCTCTGTAGCATCAAGTTTACATGGCATCAAAATAACAGCAGAACAGGGACTAAAAACAGCAACATTACGAAGCCTAGTTTGCATGCTTGTGCTAGTCACCACATTGATCACAAAAATACATGGCATACACCACTGTAAAGATGGCATGGCATAGTACAAAACACATGTAGACACCAACTTCATAGGATAAACACATCAAACATGGCAAAAATGACAAATGAACATGTTCTGTTAACAGACAGCAGACAACATCATATAGCACCCTTGCAACAATGATTCAGGCATCAAGATGAGCTCAAATGAACATGATGCAATGTAATGAAATGAATTACTCGTTGAGACGAACAATTGGACATATTACACGCACGAAACGGAGCAGTATGCATGGAGTTATGATTAAGGATGGCAATTTTACCCATGGACATGGATATCCAACCCGAACAGATAGGGTTTGGATATGCTTTTGTGTCCATGGGTGGCGCCCAAACCCGACCCTATTACTCGCGGGTAGGGCATGGATATGATCTTGTACCTGTGGATATACCCAAACCCGACCCGATAGTATGACTTAATGGGCAAAAATATGCTATCCCTATCCCACAGTCACATGTCCCAATGCAATTTTACACTTTGCTACATAAAACATTCGAAAGAAATTACACAATCCCTATCGTAACTTTTATTAGTTGACATTCAATCCGCTCCGTAACATACTCTAACGCACCTTCCCTTATTTTTGTCTCCTTGTTAAATGACTCGTCATTCTCATCTGTTAGAAAAATACTAAATGATCTTAGGTTATTAGTTGACGTTGATTTACCATAAATGAAGTCTAACCAGCCACGACTTGAAGAATGGAAGACTTATGTAAACACTGTGTTATATCTTATTTATATGTCTCAATAGGACCCAATGGATATCCAGTGGGTATGGATATCCATTGGGTTTGGACATGGACACAAATTTTCACCCATGGATTTTTTTCATGGGCGGGCAAAGACTGTCGTCATGGATATGGATATGGATTTGATATTGTTCAGCCCGATCCAAACCCGACCCATTGCCATCCTTAGTTATGATGCGATGAACAGGGCATGATAATGTCTAAAAATTCGGGGACTTAGCAGTTTTCTGAAAAAAAACAGATGGGCACGATTTAACTAAATATCGCGCAGGGCGAGGGATAGGGCCGGACAGGGGCTCACCTAGTGGGCTTTGGCCTAGGAAGGAGAGTGGCAGGCCGGGCGAGGAGGAGCTGGGCCGGGCCCTGCTTGCGAGGCCCACGAGGGGAGGCCGGGCCACGAGGCCGGCGGCGCCTGCGTCGTCCTCCCGATGCAGGGACGAGACCGGCGGGCGCGGAAGGTGACGAGAGCTGGCGGCGAGGCGAGGGATGGCCGGAGAGGTCCGGGATGGGGCGGATCTGGCGGATCCCGGCCGGATCCATCCATTCCCGATGGCGGCGGCGCTTCGGGAGCGACGGGAGGCGCGAGCTCGGGGCTCCGGTAGCGAGGAGAGCCTGCGGGGAAGAGAGAGGGAGTAAGGCAGGGAAGAAGAGAGAGGAGGGGACGGCGGCGGGGCTCGCCTGGGAGGCGGCGCGGGACGGGGAGATGCCGGCGGGGCAGGTCGCCGGCGAGGTGGCGGCCTCCGGCGGCTTGAGCGGGGCTCGGGCGGACGGGAGGAGACACGGGGCTCGGGCGCGTGCGCGGGCTGCGGCGGCGCGACTCGGGCCCTGGCGGGCTCCGGATGGGCCTTGGGCGGGCCACGCGCGGTGGAGGAGGTGGGAGGCAACGTGGCGGGGCTTGAGTGGCTCCAGGCGGCGGGGACGGCGGCGCTGGCCCGTGTGACGGTGCCAAGTGGCGGACGGGCAGTGGGGAGGCGCAGATTTCGAGGAGGGGGCGGCGGCTGCAGGTAGGGGAAGGCTAGGAGGTAGGTGGAGGGGCTAGGTTAGTCCAAAAATGGACTAGGGGTTTTTTAAATAGGAAAGGGGGGCTAGGGTTAGGGGATTAGCTCCGTTTCGGAGCCGTTCGATCTCGATCGGATGGTCCAGAGCGGAGGGGGTTAGGCAGGCCTAGGTGGGCTGATAAGAGAGGGTTGGGCTGAGAGGAGAGGGGAGAAATGAGGCCCAACAACTGTTCCGGAGACCGAAACATCCGGCGAAAATACCGACAACGGTGCCGCTATACATTTAACGGTTGGGCTATCAAACGAGCTCCGAATGCGATGAAACTTGACAGGCGGCCTGTCTACACTATAATAAGATCGCATGCGAACTTTCATCCCATTCCGAGAACATTTTTATGCCACTTATAAAATAATATTTCGGAGGTGCCGCGGGCGCCTGCGAGTGTGTCCGAACTCGGAACGGACAACGGAGAGAACCGGCGGAACCCCAATGGATGCAAGTTTTGAAAAACATGCAGATGAAATGCAGAAAATGACATGGCAAAATGCAACACACAAGCAAATGACATGGCAACAACGGCGAATAACTGGAAGACACCTGGCGCATCGAATCTGGTGCGTTACAATATCATGTCACTATTTGATTGCATGTGATGTTTATCATGTTCTACATCTTATTTGCTTAGCACGATGGTAGCATAAATAAGATGATCCCTCATAAAATTTCAAGAAAGTGTTCCCCCTAACTGTGCACCGTTGTGAAGGTTCGTTGTTTCGAAGCACCACGTGATGATCGGGTGTGATAGATTCTAACGTTTGCATACAACGGGTGTAAGCCATATTTACACATGAAAAACACTTAGGTTGACTTGACGAGCCTAGCATGTATAGACATGGCCTCGGAACACAAGAGACCGAAAGGTCGAACATGAGTCGTATAGCAGATACGATCAACATGAAGATGTTCACCGATGATGACTAGTCCGTCTCACGTGATGATCGGACACGGCCTAGTTGACTCGGATCATGTATCACTTAGATGACTAGAGGGATGTCTATCTGAGTGGGAGTTCATTAAATAATTTGATTAGATGAACTTAATTATCATGAACTTAGTCTAAAATCTTTGCAATATGTCTTGTAGATCAAATGGCCCATGCTAATGTTGCCCTCAACTTCAACGCATTCCTAGAGAAAACCAAGCTAAAATACGATGGTAGCAACTGTACGGACTGGGTCCGGAACTTGAGGATCATCCTCATAGCTGCCAAGAAAGCATATGTCCTAGATGCACCGCTAGGTGAAGCACCAGTTTTCCCAGCAACTCAAGACGTTATGAATGCCTGGCAGTCGCGTAGTGATGATTACTCCCTGGTCCAGTGCGGCATGCTTTACAGCTTAGAACCGGGGCTCCAAAAGCGTTTTGAGCAGCACGGAGCATATGAAATGTTCCAAGAGCTGAAAATGGTTTTCCAAGCTCATGCCCGGGTCGAGAGATATGAAGTCTCCGACAAGTTCTACAGTTGTAAGATGGAGGAGAATGGTTCTGTCAGCGAGCACATACTCAAAATGTCTGGGTTGCACAACCGCTTGTCTCAGCTGGGAGTTAATCTCCCGAATGATGCGGTCGTCGACAGAATCCTCCAATCGCTTCCACCTAGCTACAAGAGCTTTGTGATGAACTTCAATATGCAGGGGATGGTGAAAACCATTCCTGAAGTACATTCAATGCTGAAATCAGCGGAGGTGGATATCAAAAAGGAACATCAAGTGTTGATGGTCAATAAAACCACCAGTTTCAAGAAAGGCAAGGGTAAGAAGAACTTCAAGAAGGATGGCAAGGGAGTTGCCGCACCCGGTAAGCCAGTTGCCGGGAAGAAGCCAAAGCATGGACCCAAACGTGAGACTGAGTGCTTTTATTGCAAGGGAAACGGTCACTAGAAGCGGAACTGCCCCAAGTACTTAGCGGACAAGAAGGCCAGCAACACCAAAGGTATATGTGATATACATGTTATTTATGTGTACCTTACCAATACTCGTAGTAGCTCCTGGGTATTTGATACCGGTGCGGTTGCTCATATTTGTAACTCAAAACAGGAGCTGTGGAATAAGCGGAGCTAGCGAAGGACGAGGTGACGATGCGCGTCGGAAATGGTTCCAAGGTCGATGTGATCGCCGTCGGCACGCTACCTCTACATTTACCTACGTGATTAGTTTTAAACCTCAATAATTGTTATTTAGTGCCAGCTTTGAGCATGAACATTGTATCTGGATCTCATTTAATGCGAGATGTCTACTCATTTAAATCTGAGAATAATGGTTGTTCTATTTATATGAGAGATATGTTTTATTGTCATGCCCCACCGGTCAATGGTTTATTCTTAATGAATCTCGAACGTGATGTTACACATATTCATAGTGTGAATACCAAAAGATGTAAGGTTGACAATGATAGTCCCACATACTTGTGGAACTGCCGCCTTGGTCACATTGGTGTCAAACGCATGAAGAAGCTCCATGCAGATGGACTTTTAGAGTCTCTTGATTATGAATCATTTGACACATGTGAACCATGCCTCATGGGCAAGATGACCAAGACTCCGTTCTCCGGAACAATGGAGCGAGCAACCAACTTGTTGTAAATCATACATACTGATGTGTGTGGTCCAATGAGCGTTGAGGCTCGCGAAGGCTATCGTTATGTTCTCACCCTCACTGATGACTTAAGTAGATATGGGTATGTCTACTTGATGAAACACAAGTCTGAGACCTTTGAAAAGTTCAAGGAATTTCAGAGTGAGGGGAGAATCAACGTGACAGAAAAATAAAGTTCTTATGATCAGATCGTGGGGGAGAATATTTGAGTCACGAATTTGGTATGCACTTAAGGAAATGTGGAATTGTTTCACAACTCACGCTTCCTGGAATACCTCAGCGTAATGGTGTGTCCGAATGTCATAATCACACTCTATTGGATATGCTGCAATCTATGATGCCGCTATCATTTTGGGGATACGCTTTAGAGATAGCTACATTCACTTTAAATAGGTAACCTTCTAAATCCGTTGAGACGATACTGTATGAATTATGGTTTGGGAAGAAACCTAAGCTGTCGTTTCTAAAAGTTTGGGGATGCGATGCTTATGTCAAGAAACTTCAACCTGAAAAGCTCGAACCCAAGTCAGAAAAATGCGTCTTCATAGGATACCGTAAGGAAACCATTGGGTATACCTTCTACCTCAGATCTGAAGGCAAGATCTTTGTTGCCAAGAACGGGTCCTTTCTAGAGAAAGAGTTTCTCTCAAAAGAAGTAAGTGGGAGGAAAGTAGAACTTGATGAAGTACTGCCTCTTGAACCAGAAAGTAGCGCAACTTAGGAAGATGTTTCTGTGGTGCCTACACCGACTAGAGAGGAAGTTAATGATGATGATCAAGGTACTTCGGATCAAGTTGCTACTGAACTTCGTAGGTCCACAAGGACACGTTCCACACCAGAATGGTATGGCAACCCTGTCCTGGAAATAATGTTGTTGGACAACGGTGAACCTTCAAACTATGAAGAAGCGATGGCGGGCCCAGATTCCAACAAATGGCTTGAAGCCATGCAATCCGAGATAGGATCCATGTATGAAAACAAAGTATGGACTTTAACAGAATTGCCCGATGATCGGCGAGCGATAGAAAATAAATGGATCTTTAAGAAGAAGACGGACGCGGATGGTAATGTTACCATCTATAAAGCTCGGCTTGTTGCTAAGGGTTATCGACAAGTTCAAGGGGTTGACTACGATGAGACCTTCTCACCCGTAGCAAAGCTGAAGTCTGTCCGAATCATGTTAGCAATTGTCGCATTCTATGATTATGAGATATGGCAAATGGACGTCAAAACGGCATTCCTTAACGGCTTCCTTAAGGAAGAATTGTATATGATGCCGCCGGAGGGTTTTGTCGATCCTAAGAATGCTGACAAGGTATGCAAGCTCCAGCGCTCCATCTATGGGCTGGTGCAAGCATCTCGGAGTTGGAACATTCACTTTGATGCAATGATCAAAGTGTTTGAGTTTATGCAGACTTATGGAGAAGCCTGCGTTTACAAGAAAGTGAGTGGGAGCTCCCTAGCATTTCTCATATTATATGTGGATGACATACTACTGATGGGAAATGATATAGAAATTTTGGATAGCATAAAGGCCTACTTGAATAAGTGTTTTTCAATGAAGGACCTTGGATAAACTGCTTACATATTAGGCATCAAGATTTATAGAGATAGATCAAGACGCCTCATAGGTCTTTCACAAAGCACATACCTTGATAAGATATTGAAGAAGTTCAATATGGATCAGTCCAAGAAGGGGTTCTTGCCTGTATTGCAAGGCGTGAAATTGAGCTCGGCTCAAAGCCCGACCACGGCAGAAGATAGAGAAAATATGAGTGTCATCCCCTATGCCTCAGCCATAGGGTCTATTATGTATGCCATGTTGTGTACCAGACCTGATGTAAACCTTGTCGTAAGTTTGGTAGGGAGGTACCAAAGTAATCCTGGCATGGAACACTAGATAGCGGTCAAGAATATCCTGAAGTACCTAAAAAGGACTAAGGATATGTTTCTCGTTTATGGAGGTGACGAAGAGCTCGTCGTAAAGGGTTACGTCGATGCTAGCTTCAACACAGATCTGGATGACTCCAAGTCACAAACCGGATACATGTATATTTTGAATGGTGGGGCAGTAAGCTGGTACAGTTGCAAGCAAAGCGTCATGGCGGGATCTACATGTGAAGCAGATTACATGGCTTCCTCGGAGGCAGCACATGAAGCAATGAATGAGTTCATTACCAAACTAGGAGTTATTCCCAATGGGTCGGGGCCGATGACTCTCTTATGTGATAACACTAGAGCTATTGCCCTTGCCAAGGAGCCCAGGTTTCACAAGAAGACCAGGCACATCAAGCGTCGCTTCAACTCCATTCGTGAAAATGTTCAAGATGGAGACATAGATATTTGTAAAGTGCATATGGATCTGAATGTCGCAGATCCGTTGACTAAACCTCTTCCACGAGCAAAACATGATCAACACCAGAACTCTATGGATATTCTATTCATCACAATGTAACTAGATTATTGACTCTAGTGCAAGTCAGAGACTGTTGGAAATATGCCCTAGAGGCAATAATAAAATGATTATTATTATATTTCCTTGTTCATGATAATTGTCTATTGTTCATGCTATAATTGTATTGACCAGAAACCGCAATACATGTGTGAATACATAGACCATAACAAGTCCCTAGTGAGCCTCTAGTTGACTAGCTCGTTGATCAACAGATGGTCATGGTTTCCTGACTATGGACATTGGATGCCATTGATAACAGGATCACATCATTAGGAGAATGATGTGATGGACAAGACCCAATCCTAAGCATAGCACAAGATCGTGTAGTTCGTTTGGTAAAGCTTTTCTAAATGTCAAGTATCATTTCCTTAGACCATGAGATTGTGCAACTCCCGGATACCGTAGGAATGCTTTGGGTGTACCGAACGTCACAACGTAACTGGGTGGCTATAACAGTGCACTACAGGTATCTCCGAAAGTGTCTGTTGGGTTGGCACGAATTGAGACTGGGATTTGTCACTCCGTATGATGGAGAGGTATCTCTGGGCTCACTCGGTAATGCATCATCATAATGAGCTCAATGTGACTAAGTAGTTGGTCACGGGATCATGCATTACGGACGAGTAAAGTGACTTGCCGGCAACGAGATTGAACGAGGTATTGGGATACCGACGATCGAATCGCAGGCAATTAATGTACCGATTGACAAAGGGAATTGTATATGGGATTGCTTGAATCCTTGACATCGTGGTTCATCCGATGAGATCATCGTGGAACATGTGGGAGGTAACATGGGTATCCAGATCCCGCTGTTGGTTATTGGCCGGAGAGCTGTCTCGGTCATGTCTGCATGATTCCCGAACCCATAGGGCCTACACACTTAAGGTTCGATGACGCTAGGGTTATAGGGAAGGTTTGTATGTGGTTACTGAATGTTGTTCGGAGTCCCGGATGAGATCCCAGATGTCACGGGGAGTTCCTAAATAGTCCGGAGGTGAAGATTTATATATGGGAAGTCATCATACGATCACCGGAAGTATTCAGGGGTTTATCGATATTGTACCGGGACCACTGAAGGGGTTCCGGGGGTCCACTGGGAGTGTCCACCTGCCCCAGAGGGCCCTTATGGGCTGTATGTGGAAGGGAACCAGCCCCAAATGGGCTGGACGCCATCCCCCCCTAGGGCCCATGCGCCTAGGGTTGGGGGGGGGAACCCTAAAGGGAGCGCCCCCCTTGGCTTGGGGGGCAAGCCCCCTCCCCTTGGCTGCCGCCCCCCCTCTAGATCTCATCTAGAGGGGTCGGCCCCCTTCCCCCTTCACCCTATAAATAGAGGGGGGGAGGGAGGGCAGCCACACCACATCCAAGGCGCAGCCCCCCTCCTCTCCAACACCACTCCTCCTCTGTTTGAGGTTGGCGAAGCCCTGCCGGAGAACCGCTGCTCCACCACCACCACGCCGTCGTGCTGTTGCTGGAGCTGTCTTCCTCAACCTCTCCCTCCTCCTTGCTGGATCAAGACGCGGGAGACGTCATCGGGCTGCACGTGTGTTGAACGCGGAGGTGCCGTTGTTTGGTGCTTAGATCGGAATCCACCGTGATCTGAATCGCTATGAGTACGACTCCTTCATCCACGTTCTTGTAATGCTTCCGTGTCGCGATCTTCAAGGGTATGAAGATGCACCCCTCTCTCTCTCTCGTTGCTAGTTTCTCCTTAGATTGATCTTGGTGATGCGTAGAAATTTTTTAATTTTTGCAATGATCCCCAACACCATATTACCCCAGCCAACAAATTTGTGGAAATAAAAACATATGTAGATAAAAAAAGTGGGAAGATGGTTTGATGTGGTGTATTGTATTGTTTTTGTGATATGGGTATTTGCTTTGCCAAATGTGCACTTTTTTGAGGGAGCCAAATGTGCACTTGATACTTTTGTAAAGAAAAGTAGTACATGGGCAAAAGTGAGTAATATATATCATATGTTGTAAACCCAATGAAGAAAGAAAATTGAAGGTTATCAACCCATGAGTTATTCAAATGGATATTGAGTCGTTCAAACGGATAGAGATAAATTCATGGAGAGACGAAACGTGATAAAAAGGTGACAAACGGGAATGGTTTTTCCTGACTCAAAAACTGAACATGCACATATACAGTAATACATGTAATAAAAGAAGGCCAAACGCAACGATTCCCCGACGCGGTAGAGTGCGCCTGTTCCTCTAGTAATATGCAAAGCCCCAAGCTTGGGGATGTTAATTTTTATATATGTCTACTACTTATTGCAATGATCATGATTGGGTGATTGTTCTTATGATCTTGAAAAATTGTTTATGACTCATGATGAATATGCTATTAATAATAATGTTTGCAATAATATTGAAAGTGGGTTTGGAAGAGCGTCAACTTTAGGTAAAAATAATCCCACTATTTTGGAAGAGTGTCAACTTTGCATGCATGTGGATCATGAAGAGAATATTCTATGTGATAGTTATATCGTTGAATTTGATTATGATCCTACATGTAATTATTATGAGAGAGGAAAATATGGTTGTAGAAATCTTCATGTTACTAAAATACCTCTAGTTATGTTGAGATCATCAATGTTTTATTCCTCTTCTTTCCATCTGTTAGATGTTTCTTGTCTTGATAATTTGTTCGCTTATAAAATTCCTATGCATAGGAAGTATGTTAGACTTAAATGTGTTTGTCATATGTTCCGTGATGCTCTCTTTGTGTTTCAATTCTTATCTTTCATGTGAGCATCATTGAAATCTTAAGCCTATCTTAATGGCTATAAAGAAAGAGCTTGCTGGGAGACAACCCAATGAATAAAATTATTTTTGTTTTTTTCTTTCTGTTCTTGAGTGTTTACAAAATTATGCTACTATTATGATTGTGTTTTTTTGTGTTTAATTAATGTTTGTGCCAAGCAAAGCCTTTGTGATAATTTGGGTGATAGTTGATAAGATAATGTTAAAAAACCGAAACTTTTGCGCTCAGAAAAGTAGTTTTCATAAATCACAGAAACGTGTTTTTGCTCTGAATTTTTTACACAAGATTGATATCAAATTTCCATGTTGTCCTAATTTTTTAGAATGTTTGGAGTTAGAGAAGTATACAAAGTTCCCTGATTACTACAGACTGTTCTGTTTTTGACAAATTCTGTTTTCGTTGTGTTATGTGCTTGTTTTGATGATTCTATGGTTTCCTTTGAAGAGTTTTTTTCCATGGAAAAGTTAAAATATAGTAGATATAATAAAATAACAAAATATGAATGGGTTTGCAACATTACTTAATTTAGTGATTTGCTTTCTTATACTAACGGATCTCACGAAGGTTTTGTTGAGTTTTGCGTAATTGAACTTTTCAAGTTTTGGGTGAGATCGCGATGGATGGAGGAATAAGGATTAGCAAAAGGCTAAGCTTGTGGATGCCCTAGGCACCCCAAGATAATATTCAAGAAGTATCAAGCAACTAAGCTTGGGGATGCCCCCGAGTGGCATCCCCCCTTTCTTCTAACAACAATCGATATTTTACTTGAAACTATTTTATTTGTCACATATTATGAGTTTTGCTTGGAGCGTCTTGTATGATATGAGTCTTTGCTTGTTTTGCTTTGTGTTCTAAGTCATCAATCCTTGCTGGACACACCTAGTTGAGGGAGCCAAAATTATGCTATGACTTGTTATAATTGCTCTCTATGCTTCTCTATGAGCTATGGAATTGCTCTAGTGCTTCACTTATATCTTTCTGAGCACAGTGTGCTTTGCTATTTTTTGAAGAAATGCTCTCATGCTTCACTTAGATTTATTTGAGAGTTGGTAATTTTTTAAGAAATTCTCTCTTGCTTCACTTAAACTATTTTGAGAGAAGAAACATTTTTTGCTCATGTTCTTCACTTAAATTTGTTTGAGCCATCTAAAGCAACATATGAAATTAGTCCCAAAGTGATAGATATTCAAGAGGGATATAACAAAAATTTCATGAAGATCATTGGACAAAATAAACTTGATTCTTTATAATAGTTTTGAGATATGATGATAGTGATATGTGAGTAATGTTGATGAGTAATTAAGCTTTATTAAGAATATTGGTGTTAAGGTTTGTGATTCCCTATGCAAGCACGAAAGTCAATAGTTATGCAATGAAATTACATCCTACTTGTGGTGCATTATTCGGTGTTAGTTATGCTTAATGATCACTTATGAGATTTTTTGTTTCTTGGTTGGATGCTTCCCACTATTTTTCCAGCCTTCATTTGCACTAAGTATTATCGCTACTTGTGCATCTAAAATCCTTTAAACTAGTGTTTCCCATATGAGTCCACTATACCTACCTATATGAGGTATTCTTTTGCCGTTCTAAGAAAATTTGTATGTGCCATCTCTAATTTTCAAAATGAATCTCTCTTTTGTGTGCTCGTACCACTCATGAAACAGCAGGGGGTGGATGATATATTTCCATGCTAGATATGTTATTCTCAAGATGAGTGTTTATTCACTTGTCATTGCACGAGAGTACGACAAAGGTATTAGGGATGCCCAGTCCCAAAATGAAAAATGAATTTACTTTATGTTGTCAAATAATAAATTCCTTGGAAAGTGTTGGTATGGAGGGCACCTGTGGATACAGTTAGCCATGGAAAGTGAAAGTATGGTGGAAAAAGGAATAAACTTATTTTCTGTTTGGGAACCGCCTATGATATATCTAGCATGGAAAGTATTGGGAACTATGATACGTCCATTTTACATCATGTTGACCTACTGTTATTTATATGTTTTTATGCATAATAATGCTTTTTGGAGTAATTCTAATGCCTTTTCTCTCATAATATGCAAGGTTCACACAAAGAGGGCGAATTCTGGCAGCTGGAAATCTGAACCTGAAAAAGCTACGTCAGGCCACCTATTCTGCAGAACTCCAAATGAGCTGAAACTTCATGAGGAATTTTTATGGAATAAATGAGAAATAATGGAGCAAATAACTACCAAGGGGGGCCAACTGGTGAGCACAAGACACTAGGGCACGCCAGGGCCCCCAGGCGCACCCTAGTGGGTTGTGCTCAGCCCAGCCGACCTTTGGTGCCCCTCTTCTGGTATTTAAGTCATTTGACCTAGAAAAAATAAGGGGAGGACTTTCGGGATGAAGCGCTGCTGTCTCGATGTGGAACTTGGGCAGGAGCACTTTTGCTTTCCGGCAGAGCGATTCCGCCGGGGGAACTTCCCTCCCGGAGGGGGAAATCATCGTCATCGTCATCACCAACAACTCTCCCATCTTGGGGAGGGAAATCTCCATCAACATCTTCAACAACACCATCTCCTCTCAAACCCTAGTTCATCTCTTGTGTTAAATCTTTGTATTGGAACTATAGATTGGTGCTTGTGGGTGACTAGTAGTGTTAATTACATCTTGTAGTTGATTACTATATGGTTTATTTGGTGGAAGATTATATGTTTAGATCCATTATGCTATTTAATACCCCTCTTATCTTGAGCATGATTATCATTTGTGAGTAGTTACTTTTGTTCTTGAGGTCACGGGAGAAATCTTATTGCAAGTAATCATGTGAATTTTATATGTGTTCGGTATTTTGATAGTATGTATGCTCTGATTCCCCTAATGGTGTCATGTGAACGTTGACTACATGACACTTCACCACACTTGGGCCTAAGGGAACGCATTGTGGAGTAGTTATTAGATGATGGGTTGTGAGAGTGACAGAAGCTTAAACCCTAGTTTATGCGCTATTCTGTAAGGGGCTGATTTGGGCCCAAAAGGTTAATGCTATGGTTAGAATTTATTCTTAATACTTTTCTCGTAGTTGCGGATGCTTGCGAGGGGGTTAGACATAAGTAGGAGGTTTGTTCAAGTAAGAACAACACCTAAGCACCGGTCCACCCACATATCAAATTATCAATGTAACGAACACAAATCAAACCAACATGATGAAAGTGACTACATGAAATTCCCATGTACCCTCAAGAACACTTTGCTTACCATAATAGACCGTTTTGGCATGTCCTATGCCTCAAAAGGATTGGGCTACCTTGCTGCACTTTTGTTACCATTATCGTTACTAGCTTATTAAAAATTATCTTGCTATCAAACTACTCGTTACTTATAATTTCAGTGCTTGCAGACATTACCTTGCTGAAAACCGCTTGTCATTTCCTTCTACTCCCCATTGGGTTCGACACTCTTACTTATCGAAAGGACTACGATTGACCCCCTATACTTGTGGGTCATCAAGGCTCTTTTTCGGCACCGTTGCCGGGGAGTGAAGCGCTTTTAGTAAGTGGAAAATCAGTAAGGAAAAATTATTACTACATGCTGAAATTTATTTTCACTTGTTACTATGGAGAACAATCCTTTGAGGGGTTTGTTTGGGGTATCTTCACCTCGACCGAAACCACAAGTAGTTACCCCTTGAAAGTGCAACTATCCCTGGGTGGTTTTGGTAATGATTAACAACATATAGCTCATTGAACTAATGCCATTACAAGATAAATAGTTTAGGAAAGTTCAATGATTGGCATGGCATGGATAAGAAATGTGGACCCCTCAAAATGCTAAGGACAAAAGATTGGCTCAAGCTTCAAAGTCCAAGACTCTACATTTTCTATTTTAGTGATCCAATATCACATTGAGTCTATAGGAGAGTCAATACTATTAAAAGGGGATGAGGTGTTGCTTAATGTCTTGCTAGCTCAAAATGCTTAGTGATATGCTCCAAAAGTCCTCAACCACTTTCTCATATCCACATATGTCCCAAACCAAAAGTCAAACTCAGCCCCACCGATTTGATCCATCCGGCGCCACTGAGTTCATTTGACATAGCCACTGCCAGAAACCCTAGTCTTTTCGGTCTCACCGACAGGGATCTCGGTCTCACCAAGATGGGGTTGCAAACTCTCTGTTTCCCTTCGTAACGTTTCAGTCTAACCGAGATGAGTGATCCGTCCCACCGAGTCTGCAATGCAAACTCTCTGTTTCCTTTTCGTAACGCTCCAGTCCCACCGAGATGAGCAAATTGTTCCCATCGAGTTTGCCTGACCAACTCTCTGGTTAGCTTATTACCAAAGTCGGTCCAACCGAGTTTGAGTAATAGGTCCAACCGAGATTATGTTATGCCCTAACCCTAACGATATCGATCCCACTGAGTTGATATGTGGTCCCACCGAAATTGCCTAACGGTCACATATGTACTAAATTGGTCCGACCGAGTTTTCTGATTCGGTCCCACCGAGTTTGGTATAATGTGTGTAACGGTTAGATTTTGTGTGGAGGCTATATATACCCCTCCACCCTATCCTCATTCGTGAGGTATGCCATCAGATCATGCCTACACTTCCATTACTCATTTTTCTGAGAGAGCGCCACCTACTCATGTGTTGAGACAAAGATATTCCAATCTGACCATATGAATCTTGATCTCTAGCCTTCCCCAAGTTGCTTTCCACTCGAATCATCTTTCCACCATGTCGGGGGTTGGGTGCGACATATGCCAAAGGATGGCTTATCATGGTGGGAGCGAGTAGAACATCACCGGTGCCTGGAAGCGGGATGAGGCGTAGACACAAACGCCAACACACTTTACCCAGGCTCGGGACTCTCCTATGAGATAACACCCCTAGTCCTGCTCTGCGGGGTCTCCGCATGATCACTAAGGCACTAGTGAGTACAATGGTGCTCCTTGAGTTGTATGCTAGGGGTAGAAGGAAGCAGGGCTAGCTCTCTTCTTCCTCTAGGGTGGAAGCTAGTTCTAACAGGTTGGGAACCCTTTGCATGGGTGCCCTGGGGGTTTCTATAGGCCTACCCCCCAGGGGTACAATGGTAATCTGGCCGGGTGCCAGACCCGGCTGTCAGTGTCTCTGGTCACCGGCTTCTCCGCCGGTAGCTGGGGCCCGCCGCCTGGTGGGCCCTGCCGACTGGTCTGGTATGGAGCCGACAGACCGCCCACCTCCCCCGCTGGCGGGTCTGGTTGGTGGCTGATCACTGTAGTCGTGATGCTAATGACGCGAGCTTGGTCAGGGGAGCATGGCTACAGTCCCGCCGCCTGGGGGGAGATCACTGTATTCACACCTCGCCCCATCTGGTTAATGGTGCACGGGCTTCGAGGGAGGAATTGGCCGCCCGCTCGAAGCCGACCTCCCTTAGATCCGACTGGTCTGGCTTCCGCCGTCTTCCGGGCTCTCACTGCCTGGTAGTGCCCGCAGCCTGCAGGCCGTACCGATAGGCCGTCGTGGGAACAGGGCTCCGCCTTTCAGGAATGACGTCAAGGGGGAAGTGGCAACAGTGCCATGCCGTGCGAAGATCTCCGCCTGTACGGGGCACTGTAGCCACGCCAAGCCCAGGATTCGGGGGTGAGGGGCTACACTGTAGCCTCACCCTATCTTGTCCTCTTGATGAGGGGCACAGATTCTGAGGGCGCGGGGTGGCCGCCTGCTAGAAGCTGGCCTCTACGGAGGCCGTCTGCTAGGAGTCGGCCCGTCTTGGTGCCGTCTGCTGGTACTCGGCCGTCTTCGGGCAGCCGGCCATTAACCTAGCGGGACGCTGGAAGGCGGTGCTTCATGCTGGTGTCTCTCGAAGCGAAGCCATCCCAAAGTCTTGAAAGGCTCAGGGACTCGGGTTAGGCTACCCGTGGCCAATTACTCCGACACACCAAATCCAATCCTATGAGAGTGAGTTGAGTGTTGAGGAGACTATCATTTGAAGCACAAGAGCAAGGAGTTCATCATTAACACACCATCTATTACCTTTTGGAGAGTGGTGTCTCCTAGATTGGTTAGGTGTCACTTGGGAGCCTCCGACAAGATTGTGGAGTGAACCAAGGAGTTTGTAAGGCAAGGAGATCGCCTACTTCATGAAGATCTACCCTAGTGAGGCAAGTCCTTCGTGGGCGATGTCCATGGTGGGATAGATAGGGTTGCTTCTTCGTGGACCCTTCGTGGGTGGAGCCCTCCATGGACTCGTGCAACCGTTACCCTTCGTGGGTTGAAGTCTCCATCAACGTGGATGTACGATAGCACCACCTATAAGAACCATGACAAAAACATCCGTGTCTCCTATTGCGTTCGCACTCTCCAAACCCTTCCTTTTACATTCTTGCAAGTTGCATGCTTTACTTTTCGCTGCTCATATACTCTTTGCATGCTTGCTTGAATTGTGTTAAGATTGCTTGACTTGTGCTAAGTTGTTAAAATCTGCCAAGAACTAAAATTGGGAAAAAGATTAAGTTTTTATTTGGTCAAGTAGTCTAATCACCCCCCGTCTAGACATACTTTCAATCCTACAATTGGTATCAGAGCTTTGGTCTCCATTTGCCTTGATTTCCATAGCTTTTGGTGATCATAGCCTTGGTTTCACAACCTAGGAGAGTATGGCGTCTAGTGAGGGAAATTACCACCGTAGAGGTCCTTACTTTGATGGTACTAATTTTGCTAGTTGGAAGCATAAGATGAAAATGCATATTCTTGGACATAACCCCGTCGTTTGGGCTATTTTTTGTATTGGCTTGCAAGGTGAATTCTTTGATGGGAGAGAACCGAACCGTGAAGCTACCGCGGAAGATTTGAAGATGTTGAAATACAACGCTCAAGCTTGTGATATCCTCTTCAACGGATTGTGCCCCAAAGAATTCAACAAAATCAGCCGCCTTGAGAATGCAAAGGAAATTTTGGATACTTTGATTGACATGCACGAAGGTACCGATTCCATCAAGGATTCCAAATTGGATGTGCTTGAAAGTCAACTTGACAAGTTCAAAATGAAGGATGGTGAAGGTGTCGCTGAAATGTACTCTAGGCTTGCTCTCATTACAAATGAGATTGCCGGCTTAGGAAGTGAAGAGATGACCGACAAATTCATCATCAAGAAGATCCTAAGAGCCTTGGATGGAAAATATGATGCAGTGTGCACATTGATCCAAATGATGCCCAATTACAAAGATCTCAAGCCAACAGAAGTCATTGGAAGAATTGTTGCTCATGAGATGTCACTCAAGGATAAGGAGGAGCTTCACAACAAGTCAAGTGCTGCTTACAAAGCCTCATGTGATGCTCCTACATCATCAAGTGAGAAACAAACCTTTAATGAGGAATTGAGCCTAATGGTGAAAAACTTCAACAAGTTCTACAAGAGTAGAAGCAAGGAAAGGAGTTCCAAGTCAAGGTCCTACAATGACAAAAGATCTTCGAGTCGTGAACGTAATTGCTACAATTGTGGAAGACCTGGACACTATTCCAATGAATGTACGGCTCCTTACAAAGGGAGAGAAGATTCACCCAAAAAAAGAAGTAGAAGAGAAGAATCACCACCAAGAGAGAGGAGGACTAGAGATGATCATTGAGGGAGTCCTGGATAACGGGGTATCCAGACAGCTGGACTATATGCTTTGACCGGACTGTTGTACTATGAAGATACAAGATTGAAGACTTCGTCCCGTGTCCGGATGGGACTCTCCTTGGAGTGGAAGGCAAGCTTGGCGATTCGGATGTAGATCTCCTTCTCTGTAAATCAACGCCATGTAACCCTAGCCCCCTCCGGTGTCTATATAAACCGGAGGGTTTAGTCCGTAGGACACAACAACAATCATACCGTAGGCTAGCTTCTAGGGTTTAGCCTCTCTGATCTCGTGGTAGATCAACTCTTGTAATACTCATATCATCAAGATCAATCAAGCAGGAAGTAGGGTATTACCTCCATCGAGAGGGCCCGAACCTGGGTAAACATCGTGTCCCCAGCCTCCTATTACCATTAGCCTTAGATGCACAGTTCGGGACCCCGTACCCGAGATCCACCGGTTTTGACACCGACATTGGTTCTTTCATTGAGAGTTCCTCTGTGTCGTCGCTATAAGGCTCGATGGCTTCTCCAACCTTCAACAACGCCGTTTTGGGTGAGACTTTTCTCCCCCGACAGATCTTCATATTCGGCGGCTTCGCACTGCAGGCCAACTCGCTTGGCCATCTGGAGCAGATTGATAGCTACGCCCCTGGCCATCAGGTCAGGTTTGGAAACCTAAACTACACTGCCGACATCTGTGGAGACTTGGTCTTCGACGGATTCGGGCCCATGTCAGGAGCGCCGAATGATCACAACTTGCATGACCTAGATCTGCAGTTGGATAGTATTCGGAACATCGCACCTGCTACAGCTCCGGACTTTGCTCCAGAGCAGGTTGTGCCTTCCGAGGACGGGTGGTTGGACCCCGCCCCGAAGGCCGCACACTCATCAGCGTTGGAGCCAAACACAGACTCCTCTCCTAAGGAAATCTGTATCTCTGGACCCCCAGACTTGTCTCCGACCGTACGTCCCGGACCGTGTGCATCCGTGCCCATGGAATCTAACTGGGCTCCGGTTATGGAGTTCGCCGCCTCGGATATCTTTCAGCACTCACCCTTCAGAGACGTGCTAGATTCATTAAGGTCTCTCTCTCTGTGAGGAGACTCCTGGCTGAACTATGTCCAACTCGAGTGGGAAGCTGGCAACGAAGAAATTCGTTACCCACCCACCACCCACTTAATAGCCACGGTCGATAATTTGACCGACGTGCTTAACTTCGACTCCGAAGACATCGACAGTGTAGACGACTATGCGGGAGGAGAACAGGAACCACTGCCCACAGGGCCCTGGACTACCACCTCTTCATATGACATATATATGGTGGATACTCCCAAAGAAACCAATGGTGATGAGGCAACAAGAGATAACCCCTCAGGGAAGAAATCAAAACATGGGCGTCATCAGCGCCGCTCCAAGACCCGCGACAGCAATACCGGCACTGGAAAACAACCCAGATGGCACCGAAGAAGGATACAATCCTGATCAGCCTACCTTCAAGCAGGCTGAACAAGAACACAGGTAGGTCCACCCAGATGAACAGGCGACGGGCGGATACTTGGAGGACGATAATTATATGCCTCCTTCCGAAGACAAGGTGAGCCTCGGTGACGACGAATTCGGCGCACCAGAGGATCCCATAGAGCAGGAGCGCTTCAAGCGCCAGCTCATAACCACTGCAAGAAGCCTGAAAAAGGAACAACAAGAGCTTCAAGCTGATCAGAATCTGCTCACAGACAGACGGACTAAAGCCCGGGCAGCCAAGGAATACAGACTCGGGCACCGAACAAAATACTACCCGAAGCGCAGGCTACTACCTCAATTCGAGGAGGCGGCACTAAAAATCAAACGTAGGCCTACACCCCGCCGACAGCACATTGCGGCAAGGGGCTGCGTGCAAGACCAGCATTACATACCAAACAGCAACATAGCAATCACCCCGGGCACATCAGCAGACAAAAACAGAGTCTGCCAACCTTGGTGCAACAAATATAAGCGTCCCAAGGCAAAGAATGACGCCCAAGAAATGACGATCAACACAGGAGCCCGTAGTCCTCAACCCGTGCAGCGGAAGAAGAGACTTCAACATCTTAATTCGGGCCCCTCCAGCCTGAACCGAATACTTGACCGTCCATGTCAAATTCATGGTACCTCAGGAGCGACAGCCAATCATACCAATAGAGAATGCTGGGTCTTTAAACAAATTGGCAGGCCGACGCCGGAAGGAGCATGAAGAGGTCCCAGGACAAGAAGCCCAGATTATAAAGTCTAGGGATCGATCACTCGAGGATCAGACCCACCAAAAAACTCTTTTTAGAGTGTCACAACTAGGCGTGAAGGCCACTTAGGCCCCTCCACTCTAGAGATGGTCTTCAAAAATTACCATGCCAAATAACTAACTTTCGGCATTACACCTCTAGGCAGTAGCTATTCAGCACCGCCAAGACACACTACGACTCGACACATTATCACCTAATGCCCACGTGATGTAGTCACAATCGCGGGCAAGATCGAGCTTCGCCTCAACGCCGAAGAGTATTCGGCTACTTTATTAACAGAAGCAGCGAGTCATGGTTTTTTCAATCGAACCTGGATTTGACAGCCGAACTCCCGGACACCGATAAAGGAGTCCGAACTACTTCATGATACCCCAGCCTGATCATGGCTCATACAGATCCTCCGGCATAAGCCGGACGGGTCACATCCCACGGTACAGCCGCCGCTCACACACGTCTTTTAACATTATTTGCAGGTTCGCCTTTGCGCATAACTGGACCGGCGACATGGAATCAGCTCGGACGCACACAGGGGGAATCTCCACCCCACCTACATACAATTCAGATATTACTCCGGACCCGCGCACAGCTCCCTACCGCCCGGTCCCAACAGGTTCTGCCGTCATGCCTCTCTTTTATAACATGCACCGTACTCATACGCATAGACGTATTACTTAAATACAACATGTAGAGTCATTTGACGCTTATCTTCTATTATTTCTCAATGACATTTTGTCATAACGACATCCAAACATCGTGTTATGCCTTTAAACGCTAGGGGCTTCATTGCACCTGTACTACGGCAACTAAAGTCCAAACACCTTCTCGGTCGATCGGCACCCCGAACTTATAGCATTATATGCATCAGCTCCGAATCATGTCTCTGGTCATTGGTTGGGTTTTCCCGGCTTCCATGTTTTGGTACCTTACATTCCGCAATATCGGCTAAGGTAGCGCTGGAGAACTACTGCGATTGTGTCCCGGTTCTTCCGGACGAACACCTCAGTAGAGAAAGCCGAAAACTGACTATCATGATAAGGCGAGAGCTGGTCAGCTGTTCGAGAGGTTGTAAAATCTTTAAGGATTTATTCCACATAATGCCACAATAAAATGCAGCATGCGAAGGATCGGTCCACCGATCAGGCGCTATTAGAGCCCCTCGTGCGGTCTTCGGAACACCAGGGGCTGCACCTCCCATACTCGAATTCCTATGGCTAAGTGAGAGTAATAAAGCCCTATAGTCCGATTGCCTGGTTCGCTGTGTTGAACACCTCCTTCATGGACCCAAGAATGGAATAAAGAGTGTTCAGGTGTATCCCGAACACCCCCGTAGTTCCTACATGGGGGCAGAAGACAATGACTGGCCAACTCTCAAGACTAACATATTAAACGGTCGCGCAGGAATAAATTTACACATAACAGGCACATACATATAAGTGACTCTATTTCGCCTTACAAAGGATAGCACAACTGCTTTCAAGGAAAAATAATGTCTTTCGCACATTGCTCAGCCACAAGGCGGGCCCCTTTCAGGACGCCATCATAATATAATTCGGGCTTGCGGTGCTCCTTCCCCTCAGGCGGCCCCTCGGTCATCAGCTTCTCAGCATCAAGCTTCCCCCAATGCAATTTCGCACGTGCGAATGCCATTTGTGCCCCCTCTATGCAAACCGACCGCTTAATGACGTCCAGCCGAGGACAGGCACTCACAATTCGCTTCAGGAGCCCAAAGAAACTGCTCGGTATGGGCTCGGCAGGCCATAGCCGGATAACCAAATCCTTCATGGCTAGTTCGGCCGCCTGATGGAGTTCGATCAACTGTTTCAGCTGGTCGACAAACGGCACCGGATAATTCGGCGCCAAATACTGCGACCAGAAGAGCTTCTCCGTGGTCTCCTTCTTCTCAGCTCGGCAGAATTGGGCAGCATCAGATGTGCTGCGTGGCAGATCCGCAAATGCCCCTGGAAAAATTAGGATTCAATGGGTCACCATGAATCTTCCCTGTGAAGGTATAAGACGCTTGGAATAAGAAGAACCCTTACCAGCCGCAATCTTCGGTGCCTCCTAAATATCCTTCAGCGCAGCCTGGGCTTCCTCCCGAGCATCATTCATGGTCTGGAGAGCTTGGGCGAGTTCGGATTCTTTCAATGATAGACTATGCCCCAAACCTTCGTTTTTCTTCCCAGCCTCCTGAAGCTCTCGTTCAGCTTCCATGACCCTCGCCTCGTGCTTCTCGCGGAGAGCTTGCTCCGCGGCTGCCTTCTGTTCGGCCAAGGCAACAACCTTCTTGAGCGCCTCGATTTCGGCATTTGCTCCTGGAGTGCGTGATATATATGATTTAAGACACACCTACTTAGTTGTGCTAAAACTCATTTGACGTTTCCAAACATACTTTGTTTATCCTCCAGCTGCTTCTTCACTCGGCCGAGTTCCTCTTCGGCCCGCTCTAGACTCTGCTTGAGTCCGGACACCTCCGCAGTATGAGAGGAGGCAGTAGCTGCAGACGCCTGATTCACAAACCAATAGATCTATGTTATTAGCTGAGTCTCCTGCGGAAAGAACTTTGATCCCTTGTCCGGTTCCTGTCGTCTCCGAACAGTGCATCAGGGGCTGCTATCTATACTATGACAATCTTCTAACAACTCCTAAAACATGTCTCCAAGCCTTTTATAAGGCTGATGCAGGATTCATTCAGCCCGCTCTCAGCGGCCTGAATCTTCTCTATCACTGCGCCCATAAGGGCGCGGTGTTCATCAATAATGGATGCACTCTCCAGTGCTGTTGATAGGCCACCCGACACCTTTGGTTGGACGGAGGTCGCATGTGGAGCAGGATCGTCCCCTCCAATTAAGAGGGGCTGCCTGCCTGACCTCGAAGCCTTAAGGATCTCCGAGACTGTGTCCGGCTGTCGGCCGAATCCATGATCGCCCCCACCGCCGACGTTCATGGGAATCGCCGCTCCTGCGTGTCCGGCCCCCGAGGTACGCCCCTCCCGGCTTAGGTCCCTTTGGGACGACACCTCGGTATCATAGCCAGGCTTTGGGGAAGGGGCCCTGGGAGGTGTCTCGCTCTCCAAGGCATCGGAACTCAACGAATCCTCTGATGAGGCCTGTTGGGCAGGAGACCTCGCGGGACTGTAAAAAGTACAATGAAAATCAAAATACTACATTCCAGTAAAGAATTGGGATGCATGAATATGTTTGGATTTCATGCACTTACGAGTTTACCAGGGGCTGGGCCCTGGGATCCCGCTCCGGGCTGCTATCGGTAGCCGTGGTGGACGCCTCGGGGATGGATATTCTTCCCCTCTTAGGTGAATATGCCTCTAAGGATGAGGAGGCTGTCCTTTTCTTCCTCCCCCTCACAGGGGACTCGAGATCTTCTTCCTCCTCATCCTCTCCCTCCTCCTCGTCCTCTTCCTCCTCCTCGTCCTCGTCGGAGGAGGGATGGTCACTAGAATCTTCGGACTTCGTGTCCGAAGCACTGCGACGACGGAGACCGCTCCTGGTCTCCTTGGCCTTTTTGTTGCCCTCTTTCTTCGGCGCCTTGTAAGGCGCTGGGACCAGCATCTTCGTCAGAAGAGGTCCCACCGGTTCTTCCGGCAGCATGGCCGAACAATAAATCTGCTCCTCCTTCTTCGTCCATCCCTGAGGTGATCATGGAAAAGCACGTTAAAAACATCTCCCTCGAGACATATCAATGAAACATACGGATAACCAAGACATAATGACGACTTCCCGGACTAGCGGGGTGGGGCAGTTGGTACCTGCAGTCTGCGGCAGAATCCGGCCATGGTTTGCCGGACTTGAAGAGCACCTTCCAGATGTCCTTGTACGAGGAGTCGAACAGCTCCGGCAGGGTCTGGTGCTCGGCCGGGTCATACTCCCACAAATCACAGCCTCTATGCTGACAAGGAAGGATCAGGCGGACCAGCATCACCTGGACCACGTCAACAAGCCTGATGGCCTTGTCCTCCATACCTTTGACGCGCGCCTGGATCACTGACAGTTCGTCGGACAACGACCAGTTCACACCCTTCTTGGGCTAGGACGTGAGCCACAAAGGGGCTCCAGATCGAAACTCAGGGCAGCGGACCACTTTTTGCCACGCGGCTCAGTGATGTAGAACCACTGTTGCTGCCACTCCTTGATAGAGTCGTTGAAAGTACCCGTCGGCCATGTGACCTTGGGCATCGTGCTCATCATGGCACCTCCGCACTCGGCATGTTCGCCATTCACCACTTTGGGCTTCACATTGAAGATCTTGAGCCATAACCCGAAGTGCAGCGAGATGCGGAGAAAGGCCTCGCACACGACAATAAACATCGAGATGTTGAGGAAGGAATTGGGGGATAGATCGTGAAAATCAATCCCGTAGTGGTACATGATGCCGCGAACAAAAGGGTGAAGGGGAAACCCAAGCCCGCGGACGAAATGGGGGAGGAAAACGACTCTCTCATGGGGCTCCGGAGTAGGGACGGTTTGTCCTGCCGTTGGAAGATGGTGGCCAATTTTCTTGGCCAGATATCCGGCCGCCCATAGCTTTTTAATATCCGGATCCGGACATTTCCGGAGGACCTTTGTTGGTGGGGAAGATGAATTCTTGGGCGCTAAGGCTCGGGCGAAAGGAAAGGGGCGAGCTGAAGGAAAAGAAGGCGTGGGTAGAAATGAGGAGGCCTCTCCCTTTATAGAGGCGATGAAACTTTATGCCTCCCCGCTTGCCTAATGGAACCTGCCCGTTCCCCACTCACCATAATTGGTGGTACGGTTGGGTTACCCACGCCCGTATTGAAGAGGATCCCACATCAAGGGGACACGATGTCTTCTTCAACAAGACGTGCCAAAGAAACCACCTCGCAATATGTGCGGAAGCAAGTTGTAGGAAAAGGTTCGGATAATTACCGAGCCGTGCGTGATGTCACACTACGAAAAGTTGTTGGCAGATCAGATTCATGGATTATTATTCTCTCTACGGTGGTATATGGGATTTATCTTGCAGAGCCAAACATGGTCCTTGTGTTCGGAATTTATCTTGAAGTATTCGGAGGTGGAACCCGCCTCGCAATGTCGAAGACAATCTACGCACCGGACTCATCGTCATTGAAGCTTGGTTCAGGGGCTACTGAGGGAGTCCTGGATAAGGGGGTATCCGGACAGCCGGACTATATGCTTTGGCCGGACTGTTGGACTATGAAGATACAAGATTGAAGACTTCGTCCCGTGTCCGGATGGGACTCTCCTTGGCGTGGAAGGCAAGCTTAGCGATTCAGATGTAGATCTCCTTCTCTGTAAACCAACTCCGTGTAACCCTAGCCCCCTCCAGTGTCTATATAATCCGGAGGGTTTAGTCCATAGGACAAAACAACAATCAAACCGTAGGCTAGCTTATAGGGTTTAGCCTCTCTGATCTCGTGGTAGATCAACTCTTGTAATACTCATATCATCAAGATCAATCAAGCAGGAAGTAGGGTATTACCTCCATCGAGAGGGGCCGAACCCGGGTAAACATCGTGTCCCCAGCCTCCTGTTACCATTAGCCTTAGACGCACAGTTCAGGACCCCCTACCCGAGATCGGCCGGTTTTGACGACAATCATCATGAACGAAGAACATCCCGAAGAAGCAAGGATTCGGAAAGGAAGGACAAATCATCAAAGAGCTACACAAACTAAGACATCAAGCTCATGTTGATGAATGGGTATCCGGCTCCGACTCCGACAATCACTCCGAGAGAAGCTATCACTCCGACTCCGAATATACTCAAGATGAAGGTGTTGCCGGTCTAGCACTTGTGTCAACCAACTCCTATGACATATTTGACTCACCAAATGAAGGAATTGGAAGATGCTTCATGGCCAAAGGCCCAAATGTATCACACCCCAAGTATGTTGATTTCAATAGTGATGAAGATGACTTGTTAGGTGATGATGATTTACTTATTGACAACTCTAGTGATGAATACTATGATGAAACGTCAATTAATCATGCTAATCAAGATAAAACGAATGACAATGATAAGGAGAAGATTGAGGGCCTAACTAAAGACCTAAACACTCTTAAGTTAGCTCATGAAACTATCTTGTAAGATCATCGAGAACTTTTAAAGACTCGTGAGAAGTTACGCTTTGAAAAGCTCAACCTTGAGCAAGAGCATGAGTTCTTAAAAACAATCAATGATGAGCTTCACAAGAAAAGTTCTTCTTACATTGCCAAGCATTTACTCTTATCTACTTACATGCCACAAGTCAAGTCTAGTAACAATAGCAATAAATATTCTTCTTCTAGTAGTAACAATAATCATGCTAAATCCAATGTTGTTTCTTCTAGTAGTTCTCTTTATTCCACTAATAATTCTCTTAGCCAAGTTACACTTGAGCAAGAAAATAGCTTATTGAAGGGAATTATAGAGAAGGGTGTCTACAAGAGCCTTGTCAGGAGTAAGCAATTTGAGGAAATTGTACGCAAGCAAGGAAGGCACCGGAAGAATCAAGGTGTTGGTTTTGAACGAAAGTTCAATGCCAATGGAGTTGAGTGGGAAGAAGATCAATACCCCAAGATGAATTTTTTCCCCAACAAGAGAAGTATGATCCTACTTCTTTCCAAGGGACACAAGCTCAAGATGATATTCCACCACAAGACCACAAGCAAAAAGGCAAGGACAAGCTTCAAGAGGAGATTGATGCATTTGAAGAAGCTCCCAAGGCCTTGGTCAAGTGGGTTCCCAAGACTACCGCAAGCTCTACTTCATCAAGTTCCACTACTACCCCAAGGATTCCCATCAAGATGATGTGGATCCCAAAGAATAAGAACTAGAGAGTTCTTGAGGGTGACTCCGCCAATATACTTCACTCATATCATTTTGGCAAGGACAAGTGCAATCAACTTCCACATCTTGCACTAGTTCAAGGAGTCACAAACCCTCTTGTTGGTAAGACAAGGGATAAGGTAACCTAATGCTTTCATGGACATCATCTTGTGTGTGCATCACTCTATGTCTATGGATATTCTTGCTTGTTCCTTGTGGGACTAACCCGTGTAGGTATTGAAAGTGCAACTCACTCCAATGGATTGCTCCAAATGATCAACAACATTGAGCATCCACATCTTCAACACCTACATGAAGTCATCATCGAAAAAACCCAAGGTTAGTTCATCCCTCTTAGGGGGATCTCACATCTAGGGGGAGCTTTACTCTAAAGAATTGAGCTAAAGCAACTCTAATGGTGTCAAGACAACAATGCTTTATGTAAAAGTTGTAACCGTAGTTTTGTTTAAACGATGAGTATGACCTATGATCAAATGTTCTCATTTGACTCCTAAGTCAATATACTCATATATAGATGACCTAGTCATCGCCAATTGTTTGATAGATGCTAGAATTGGTTGTGCATGCTTTGCCACATATTTCATTTGCCATTTTATTGTATGAGCATGTTGGTTGCATATTTTACTCATTCGAGGACATCCACTTGTTGTTTTGATTGTTTGGATTTTTCTCTTTTGCCAAGTGGATGGACAAGAATGCCTAAGAACCTTCTCTAGCTATCTATGCTTTTCTCGTCTCTAACTCTATTCATACTACATCACATAGTTTGATCAAGTCAGATTCGAACCACTTTGCGTGAGGAGCACTCAGAGTCCCTGATTCGTCATAGACTTAAACTTCCAAAACCTCTTTGTGCATTTTGGTCTAACCGAGAAATCCATTTCGGTCACACCGAGTTCACTAAGTTGATCTAGGTTTTTAATCTCGATGCAACCGATTTGAACACTTCAGTCACACCGAGTTGCAGCAACCGCTTGCGATTCTGCAATCTCGGTGCCACCAAGTTGTTCCACTCGGTCACATTGACAGGGTCGGGATATAAATACCCACGGGTGAGATTTTGGAAATTACTTCAAAACTTCTCAGCCCACGCGTGTCCTGCTCTGCCTCCTCGGGTCTCCGGATCGTCTCCTTCCCTAGCAGTCTCGGTGCCACCGAACTATGACTCGGCCCAACCAAGTTCACTAGTTTAGGTTCCAAGTGTTGCTTCGGTATCACCGAGTTTGTCAATTCGGTAGCTTCGAGATCACTTCTGTAGAGAACTAAAACTAAGCTTTTTGACTCAATTTGTTTTGCAAAACCTCTGTACTTTGTGATGCTCATATACTCTACCTCATCTACAACCTATTCACAGGGTCTGCTGATAGTTGCCTGCAAGATGTGTGACCAGAGTGACAGCCAGAACAAGTCTGAATAGCAAGACAGTTGAGTGAGAGCACTAGTCGCTCCAGCAGCTATGATGAGGGCAGTAGGAGCACACCTAGTAACTTGCCCAAGGCAGCTACTAGAACAAGGAAGAAGAGAACTTCTGATTTAGAGGATGAAGACTATGTTGTAGCTGAGGATGAGGCCATCTCAAAGAGGAAAGTTGTGAAGAAGGAGTTTGGCACTGCTGCATCAACAAAGCCAGGCATGAACAAGAAAGCACCAGCAAAGAGAGTTCCTATGTCTAAGTCCAGAGCCTCCACTCAAGAAACTTTGGGATCTGAACCCAAAGAGACTGTTGCGGAAGGAAAGAAGAGGAAAGATAGGGTCAAGAAGACCACTGCCAGGATCATTGGAAAGCCATCTATGATGAGATCAGATGATGAAGAGGAAGATGATGCTGCTCTAGCACCTAAGGCCCAGAAGCTCATGGGAGATGCTATAAAGTCAGGGGTCTCCGCACCTAAGGCCACGAGGTCTCAGCTGCTTCCCCTCTTGCCGTGCTCTGATCAAACGCTCGGTCCGCCTTGTGACGCGCCGGCTGCCGGTGCCGATTTGACAAGGCGGGCTCGTCCACCGATTTCGAACACCAAGGCGGGAAACAGATGGCGTGGCTTCTAAGCTTCCCCAGGACTACCGCCCACCATGAGCACGCCACGCGGCGCACGTCAGCCTGGCCAGCCTGCCACCCCGCGCTCCCGATGGGATGTGACAGCAGGCCGGGCCCGCCACCCCTGGGCCTCGGCACGCGGGCGGATCCGCTGCGGCCAAGGTGGGCGGTTGCGATTCCCGTAGGAGTTACTGTGCAGTAACTCTGTGTAGTAGTCGGGGGGTCGTGAGGTCGTGGGTGCAGTTAGTCCCACGATCCCATGTCCCGCCCCCTCGGCTTCGCAGCCCGAGGGCTATAAGTAGGGGAGGTAGGGGAGCGGCGGAGCACGCGCGCCCTCCTCCCCACTCTCTCTCCCTCCTTTCTCTCTGTTGCCGCTGCTCAGTGCCCGCCATAGCGCCGCTGCAGCTTGCCGTCGTCGAGCTCCTCCTCCCCACGTAGCTCCGCTCGGACGCCACAACGTGCGAGAAGGGAGGATACTGGGATGGCTCGACGGTGATCGAGGATCACCTCACCTTCCTCCTGGCCACGCGTCGGATGCCCAACGCGGCCTTCGTCAAGGTGCGGGTGCCGCCGCGGGAGGAGATTTCGCCGGCGCCGCAGGGGGACGAGCGGGTCGTCTTCCGCTCGCATTTCCTCCGCGGCTTCGGCCTCCTGGTGAGCGGGTTTCTCCGCTCATTCATGGAGTTCAACCACGTCCAGCCGCACCACTTGACGCCCAACACCATGACGCTGTTGTCTGCCTTCGTCACGGCCTGCGAGGGATAACTCGGCATCCTGCCCACCATTGAGCTGTGGGGAGCCTTCTTCAACGCCAAATTGGGCACCTCCGCCAAGGAGACGGCGGCCGAGTGCGGCGCCTTCATCGCCGTGCGCTGGCTGTCGAAGAAGAATGCCCTCCCGGTCATCAAGATGTCACAGTCGGTGAAACTGTGGCATCAATCATACTTTTACTTGGAGAACGTCGACCCGGCGATCGACTTCATCAACCTACTGCCTTACGAGGCCGGCCCCCCTATTGGGCCTCGGGCCAACTAGGGCTACAACCCGAAGCCCGTGTCAGCCGACACGGCCGCCGCCTTCAACCAGCTCCGGGTGCTGACGGAGGCGGAAGGTCTCGTGGCGTCCGACTTGATAGTCGCCTTCGTTGAGCGCCGGGTTCTCCCGCTCAATGGCCGTCCTCATCTGATCTGCCGGATGAGCGGGCACCGCGACCCGAGCCGGATGTGCACAAAGGACATGCCGACTGTCGAGGTGGCCCGAATGGTGAATGAGATCACCAACCTCAAGGTGTCGGAGCAGTCCTGGCAGTTCGGCAAGCGGCCGTATTCCCGCGACAACCCGCCGCCTGCCATAAGTCTCCTAGCTTTCCCTTTTCAGTTCTTGCTTTAGTCTTGATCTTGGTATGAAGTGGTCCTTCCTTGGAGCGCAGACCTACATGTCCTTGGCGACGACCGCCATCGTGGGGCCAGGTGGTGACTACCAGCCGGACCGGGAGGTGAGCGACGAGGAAGACCCTGACTTGGGGGGGGGGGGCCTTGGAGGACGACACCGTAGGCGGCCACGACGGAGCAGGCGGCTCCGAGGAATGGGGCGGCATAGAGACCTGGCCTGACGACGATGACGAGGAAGACGAGTCGTGCCCCGCTCGAGGCGCTGCTAACGTAGGCGCAAGCCCCTCTGTTGGGCCGTCTGCTCGAGGCGGCAAGTGCAAGCGAAAGCAGGGCGCCGCCCTGTTCGGTAGCGTGCTGAAGAAGCCCAAGAATCCGGCCGCCGCGACCAGGCAGAAAGAGGCTACGACGAAGATGGCCAAGTTTCAGAGGCAGCCGAAGGCTCCGCCCATGGTGTCGGCGTAAGTATTTTCTCTTACGCTTTCCCTTTCTTGCTGATCCGGCCTAAAAATTTCTTTGCCTTGCTCTCTTATCTCAGGGCCCCGCTTACCCTCAACAAGGCGGCCGCCGCCCCGGTCATCAGGTCGGTGGAGACCTCCACCACCACCCGGTGAATCAATCCGGCCGCCGACCTCCAGGAGGCGCAGGAGCGAAACGCACGGGAGGTGCGCGAGGAGCAGGAAGCCGCCCGCCTCGAGAAGGCGGAGGCTGACAGGGCGGAGGCGTCTGCGCTGAGGAAGCTGGCGCAGGCGGAGGCTGATGCCATGGAGAAGGAGCGGCTTGCGGAGGCCGCGCACCGCCAGGAGCTGCTGCTCATGGCTCCCCTGAACTCCATGCTGCCTCTGCCAGAGTTTGTGCCGATGACTGAGGGGGCCGGCGACGAGCAGTCGGTCATGGAGAGGGAGGGCGGCGACGTCGCCATGTCGGACGTCATCGTGCCTCCGCCACCGCCGACTAGCGGAACACAAGACAGGCAGCCGGTCGCTCCGCTGGCACCACTAGCCGAGAACGAGGTGGTGACGGGCCCAACTCCTGAGGCCCGCACACCCATGCACCGCCGTCTTGCGAAGGATGCCTCGGCAACGCGACCGCTGGAGGCCGGCACCGCGAGCTCGTCGGTCCCGGACACCGAGGCGACCAGCGCCGCGCCCTCTGGCTGGGTGCGCGGAGGCGGGACGGGAGTCTTGAACCAGGTGGCCCTCGATGTCCAGACCAAGCTCCGGGCTAAAGCCGATGCCCTCAAGCGATGCAACGAGGCATTCCTGAACTCGCGAGCAGCCATCCGGGTATGCTTCTCACTTCTTTGTTTTTGATCCTCTTATTTCTTGCTGGGGGCACCCCAGCGCACCCACTGGGTGTAGTCCCCGAGTTTCAGGCCGGCTGCTGAGCAGGCGGTCCGGAACTTTAACTTGCGAGCATCAAATGCTAACTCCATCTAACATCCCTATTGCAGGATTACCACAACCTTCACGCGGCCACCTTCAACTCCGGAGTCCGGAAGCTAGAGAAGCAAACCGCCAACTTGTCCGAGAGCCGGAGTAAGTCTTGGCATCCTTTCTCCGCAGGGGCGCGCTGGCGCACCCGCGGGCTGTAGTCCCCGAGATTCAGGCCGACTACTGAGCAGTCGGGCCGGATCTTCCCAGTAACTGTATTTTCTCTTGTTGACTATTGATGACTTCTTTTTCTGCGGGGGCGCGATAGCGCACCCGCGGGCTGTAGTCCTCGAGACTAGGGCTGACTGATGAGCAGTCAGGCTGGATCTACCCGGCAACTGCATCCCTTCCTTGCTAAGTGTTAACGTTCTTTCTTCTTCTCTCTTTGCAGAGGCCAACACCGCCTTGCAGCAGCAGCTGGGTGAGGCCAACACCGCGCTGCGTGTCAAGGAGGCGGAGTGCAGCAAGCTCCTTGCTGAGTTCGAGACCGAGCGCTTCACCTGGGCCGACAACGAGGCACAGCTGACTACCGTCTTCAGCGGCATCGAGGACATGGTCGACGGTAAACTTCTTCTTTTTCCTTTCTTTGAATCGTCGGCCTCTATTCAGGCCGACTACTGGCTTCTAACTTCTGGCTTCTTTGCTTTTTTGCCCAAGCAAACTTCTTCCCAGACCACTCCATTGCCGCGAACCAGGCCATTGAGGCTTCTCGCGAGGAGCGGAGGGTAGAAGGCGTGCAGATTGCCGCCGATGCTCCCCGGACCCTTAGTGAGCAGCTTCTTAGCATCCAGGCCCGCCTTCGGCTGGCTCACCAGATGCTACGTCGTCTTCAACGCGTCGGGGCCTAGGCGATTTCCGCCCTCTGGCCAGGCATGCTGGCTCCGCACATGCCCTGTTGGACTGCCGACTGGTTGGAGGTGGCGGCCGACGCCTGGAGGCCTGGAAGGGTTCTTCGACCCGGGCTGGAGCGCGCCGAGCTCTGGAATTCATCAAGGCGTGGTATCCTGGGCTAGATCTAGTCTAACTGACCACGTTTTGGCTGGAGGGGCAGGAGGAGCTGGTGGCGGTGGAGGACAACCTTGTCAGGCGGGCAGTGGGGATCTCTGATTACACCGACACCAGCATCTTCGTCCCGGAGCTGGTTGACGACGGGGCCGAGGCGCCACTGGACTGGTTCGGGATGAATCCAGAGGACAACGAGGACTCGGTCGAGGTGATCGATTCCAGCGATGAAGGGGAGGACCCGGAGGAAGAGGAAAGCGAAGAGGATGCGCCGGAGGTCGGGGCGGACAGCCAGCCTCAACCTGACCATGCCTCGAGCAACGATCCGCGCTCAAGTGCGCCGACTGCTGCTGGAGGCGACCGGGCGGAGACCGACTAGCCGTTCGCTCCACCAACCGGCGCTGCCGACTCAGTCGTCTAGCCGTCCGCTCCACCAACCGACGCTGCTGACACCGCCGTCCAGCCGTCAGCCGCACCAGCCGGTGCTTCCGACATGGCCGTTCAGCCGGAACCCTCTGCTGCTCCTTAGGCCGTCGCCTTTATTTTCCCTATTTATCGGTCTCGACAATTTTTTGTTAAATTTGCACAATTCCACCCACGGGGTGTATTTCAAACTCTGTTTAATGCTAGCCAATAGGCCTTTTTCTATGTAAATATTCTTTGTCACAAATTATGCTTTATTTGTCGACTTCTGACTTTTCTTGCTTTCTGCTCCTTATTTTTTCCTTTGCCGCCCTCCCTTGGCTACCATCTTGCCGGCCAAACAGCCGCTCTGCAGACTGCAGCTGGGTCGAGTACTTAGCTACTTGTGGGAGGGCAAGTACTTAGTCGTTTGGAGTGTCGGCAAGGTAAGCAGAAGCCGGCCGGCCGGCTGCTCAGCAGCCGGTCGAGTAGGCGGGATGCCGGCCTCGGCCATGTGCACTTTTTTTCTTAGCCATTTTTCATATGGGCACCACTTTGGGAACTCCTGTCCGCCGTACAGTCGCTCTGCGAGCTGCGGTTTCTGATAGGAGAAGTTTTCTGGTGCCTACATACTAGTCTCACTGCAGGAGACGACACATAGTAGAAGGCGGCGAGCCCCCCGGGCCGACTAGTCGAGCTTGGTGCTAGGCAGAATAATGAAACAACACATTCATGGGCATAATTCTTATCATATAGATAAAAGAGGCTAGTCCCCGAGCTCTTCTCGGGGGACTCGGAGTCTTCGTACTTAATACAAAAGGTAGCATGGTACATACTGCTTTTAACTGTAAAATCTTCGGAGGAGGTTTGCATTCCATGGCCTTTCCGTCTCCTTGCCCGAGTCATCTCTTTTGCGTGCTCTGGGCTTCTGAGCGTCGATCAGGTAGTAGGAACCGTTGCCCAACACTTTGCTGACGATGAAAGGGCCTTCCCAAGGTGCCGAGAGCTTGTGTTGGCTGGCTGTTCGCTGTATCAGCCGGAGCACAAGGTCTTCCTCTTGGAAGGATCTTGGCTTGACCTTGCGATTGTAGTATCGGCGGAGACTCTGCTGGTAGATGGCGGACCGGCTGACTGCCAACAGCTGGCCCTCTTCCAGCAAGTCGACGCCGTCTTCTTGTGCTTCTTTGGCCTCCGCCTTGGTGTACATGGTGACTCGTGGGGAGTCAAATTCCATGTCCGTCGGGATGACGGCTTCGGCACCGTAGACAAGGAAGAAGGGTGTGAAGCCGGTTGATTTGTTCGAAGTTGTGCGCAAGCTCTAGAGGATGGTCGGCAGCTCATCGAGCCAGCAGATGGCCGAACGCTCTAGAGTCTCGACCAGTCAGGGCTTGATGCCGGACAAAATGAGGCCGTTTGCTCGCTCCACTTGGTTGTTTGACTGCGGATGGGCAATGGACGCTAAGTCTAGTCAGATGCCCTGTGTCGCGCAGAAATGAGCAAGGCTCCTTTGGCAAAGTTTGTGCCGTTGTCGGTGATGATGTTGTGTGGTATGCCGTACCGAGTGGTGATGTCGGCGATGAAAGTCACGACAGTCGGCCCATTTAATTTCTTGATTGGCTTTGCTTCTATCCACTTGGTGAACTCGTCCACATCGACAAGCAAATGAGTCATGCCGCCGCGGGCCGTCTTGAATGGCCCTACCATGTCCAGCCCCTAGATGGCAAAGGGCCAGGCAATGGGAATTGTCTTGAGTGCAGAAGCCGGCAGATGTGGCTTGGAACAGAACTTCTGGCACCCTTTACACTTCTGGACCAAGTATTTGGTGTCTTCTAGAGCAGCCGGCCACAAAAAACCATGGTGGAAAGGTTTAGAAACAAGTGATCTTGAAGCCGCGTGGTGACCACATTCACCTTGGTGGATATCCTTGAGGATTGCTTGGCCCTGGTCCGGCTCCACGCAGCGCTGGTACACACCAGTGACACTGCGCTGCACCAGTTCTCTATTGACGATGGTGTATGCTGCTGCCCGTCGTTGCACTTGTTGGGCCGAGATCTCATCCGTCGACAGTTCTTTGTTCACCAGAAAGTTGAGGATTGGTTGAGCCCATGATGGTGCTGCTATTTCTTCGACTGCCACGACTACAATTTGTACAAGGGCGGTTGGGCCGGGAGGCGGCGGGTTGGAGTTGCTTGCCGCCTATTGAGTTGGAGAACTCCCCGGGCCGACTGCCGCAGTCCCTGGCCGGGTTCTGAAGTCCCCGGGCCGGGTGCGACTGTTGCAGTCCCCGGGCTGCCTGCCGAAGTACCCGTGCCGGCTTCTGGGGCCCTCAAGTCGGATCTGACTGCTTCAGGAGGGGCCGGCACAAAGATGGAGTCTGATTCTGGCGACGGCTTGACAGACGGCTTGCGGAGGGGTTGTAGGGCGACACCGGCTGGTATTGCTTTCCGGGTGGAGCCGATCCGTGCCAGGGCATCTGCTTGCTCGTTATAATTTCTTGGCACATGGAGGAACTTGCACCCGTCAAAGTATCCACTGAGTTGATGTACGAGGAAGCGGTAGCTTGCCATATTTGCATCCTTGGCGTCCTAGTCGCCTAACGACTGCTGGACCACCAAGTCGGAGTCACCATAGCATAGGATTCGGCGAATGCCGAGTTCCTTGGCAAGCCGGAGCCCGTGTATGAGTGCCTCGTATTCAGCTATGTTGTTGGAGGTGGCAAAGTGGATTTGCAGCACATATTTGAGCTTGTCGCCTTTGGGAGAGGTGAGGACGATGCCGGCTCCCAGACCGGTGTGCATCTTTGAACCATCAAAGTGCATCCGCCAATGGGTGGAGTCTGGCGCTGGCGGCTGGTACTGGGTCTCGGCCCAGTCTACGAGGAAGTCGGCCAGCGCTTGTGACTTGATGGCGGTGCGAGGCTGGTAGTAGATGGTGCAGGGGGCCAGATCTATGGCCTATTTGGCCACTCGGCCTGAAGCATCTCGGCTTCCAATGATCTCAGCAAGCAGAGCAGTGCAGACAACAGTAATTGGGTGCTCTTGAAAGTAAGGCTTCATCTTCTTGGCGGCAAAGTGCACACCATAGCACATTTTCTGATAGTGGGGGTAGTTTTGCTTGGAGCGGACATCACTTCACTCAGGTAATACACCGGCCTCTGGACCGGCAGTGCTCTACCCTCCTCCTTGCGCTCCACCACTATGATTGTGTTGACCACCCGACTGGTGGCGGCGATGTAGACGAGCATGGGCTCCTTATCAGTCGGAGCCTCCAGGATATGCGGGGTGGTCAACATCTTCTTGAGTTGTTGGAAAGCTTCGTCCTCCTTGTCGTTCCACTCGAAAAAGTGGTCTTCTTCATGAGGTGGTACATGGGGAGAGCCTTCTCGCCCAGCCGACTGATGAAACGGCTGATGGATGCCAGGAAGCCAGTGAACTTCTATATGTCCAGCAGTCGGGTGGGCACCTCCATCTTCTCGATGGCCTTGATCTTCACAGGGTTGCACTCTATGCCGCGCTCTGAGACCAGGAAGCCGAGGAGTTGGTCGACTGGTACTCCAAAGATGCATTTCTCCGGGTTGAGCTTGATTTGAAATCAGCGCAAGTTTTCAAATGTTTCCTTGAGGTCTTACAGCAGCGTGCCATTCTTCTCCGTCTTCACCACCACATCATCCACGTAAACGTGGGCATTTCTGCCAAGTTGCTTGAGGAGACACTTTTGCATGCAACGCTGAAACATGGCGCCGGCATTTCTCAAGCCAAACGTCATGGTCTGGTAGCATAAGGCTCCGAATGGCATGATGAAGGTGGTCTTCAGCCTGTCGGCCGGGTTCAGCTTCATGTGATGGTACCCTGAGTATGCATCCAGAAAACTCAACAGCTCGCATCCGGCTGTGGAGTCTATTACTTGGTCAATTCTTGGCAAAGCAACGTGATCTTTGGGGCAAGCTTTGTTGAGGCTGGTATAATCAATACACATGCGCCACTGCTTATTCTTCTTCAGCACAAGAACTGGGTTGGCCAACCATTCTGGGAAGAATACTTCCATGATGAAGCCGGCTGCTAGAAGCCGGGCTATCTCTTCTCCAACAACTCTTCTCTTTTCTTCTAACAGGCGGCGCAAGGGCTGCCTGACCGGCTTGATGTCAGGTCAGACATGTAGCTTGTGCTCGGCGAAATCCGTCGGTACACTCGGCATGTCTTTGGGAGACCATGCAAAGATGTCTCGATTCTCATGGAGGAAATCGACGAGCTCGCTTTCCTATTTGCTGTCAAGGTTTGCACCTATGACAGCGTGCCTCTCCGGGTGCTCCGTGTCCAAGGGTATCTTCTTTGTTTCCTTCGCCGGCTTGAATGAGCCCTCAACTTCCGACTCCTTGGGGGTGGGTGACATTTCCGGCTGCTTGCCTGCCATCGCCGCAACCCGGTTAAGGAGCCGCTTTTCAGGTGCAATCACAAGGGACTCGGCCAGCCGGCTGCTGTCTGCAGCGTAGGCGGATGACTTCTTGTAGTCTCCGACTATGGTCAGGATTCCCTTGGTAGTCGGCATCTTCATCTTTAGGTAAGCATAGTGGGGGACCGCCATGAACTTGGCCAGAGCAGGCCGGCCAAGTAGTGCATGATAAGGGCTCTCAAGGCCCACCACCTCGAACCAAACTGACTCTCAACGGAAGTGATTTTTGTCCCCAAAGAGAACATCGATCTGGGTCTTGCCGATTGGTGAGCAGGAAAGGCCAGGAACTATGCCATGGAATACAGTCCTACAGGGATGAAGCTGCTTCTGCTTGATTCCCAACTTCTCCATCGTGTCACGGTACAGGATGTTGATACTGTTGCCGCCATCTATCAGGACTCGGGAGAAACGAGCTGCCCGCCTCTCTGTTGAGAAGGTGGCATCTAAGACCAGGGCATATGAACCAGGGGAGGGCATCACCTCCGGGTGGTCAACCCTGCTCCAACTAATGGGCTTCTCAGACCAATGCATGAACTCTGGAGTCTCTGACGCCACTGCATATACTTCTTGTTGCTATTGCCGTCTGCTGCGCCTGTCGTCGGCCACGCTGGTGAACACGATGTAGGCTCCATGCTCCACAGGATACTCATCTTGTATGGCGCTGACTGGCCGAACCGCCGACTGCTGGGGCAGAGGAGGCGGCGGGCCGGCAGGCGGAGGAGGCAGGAGGCCATCTCCCTTGGTGATTTGGCTGAGCCAATGGCACTTCCGAGTGGTGTGGTTGGACGGCTTCGTGCCGCTATGGAACTTGCAGGGTGCGTCAAGAGTCTGCTCGTACGAGAAGGCGGGCAACCAATTGGGCTTGCCACCCTTCTGACGCTTGGGTGGAGGCTGCCCTTCCGGCTGCTGGTCCTCGACTGTCGCTACCTGCCGGCTGGTGGAAGCCGGCTGCGTGGCCTTGCGCTTGTTGTCTCCAACCTGTGTCACCAGCCGGAGTCCGAGGAGTCTGCGGGGCTACCTTGCCGGTTGCATCGACTTGGACCTCCGCCTTCATGGAGGAGTTGGCCGTGGCGTATTTGTCAGTGATGATCAGCAGTTCGTCGAGAGTCATCGGCTCATCGCAGAGAAATCGGTGCTTGAGGAGGGTGCCCTCTCGGCACCCGGTGGTGAAGTATTCGATGGCCTGCACCTCGTGCATGCCTTCGCAGGAATTGCGCAGCTCGGCCCAGTGCGTGAGATAGTCGCGAGTCGATTCGCTGGGTCCTTGGATGCACAAGGAGAGCTAACGGGGCTTGGGAGGCCGCTTGTACGTGTCGGTGAAGTTGCGGATGAAGGCTTCGGTGAAATCAACCCAGCTGTTGATGCTGCGGGGCTTCAGGCTGTTAAGCCACATCTGGGTTGTGCCCTAGAGCATGAGCGGGACGTATTTCACAGCAACGCGCTTGTTGCTGTTCGCTATGCTGACGGCCATGGAGTAGTCGACCAGCCAGTCCTCCGGCTTCACGGAGCCAGTGTACTTGGGCGTATCTCTTGGGAGCGTGAACCCTCGAGGGAAAGGCTCGTCTCAGATTCGTGGGCCGAAACAGGATGGGCCCAACACGTCTTCTTCTTCTAGCGCCAAGGAACGATTGAGGCGGCCAATCCGATGGCGGGCGTCGTTCTCCCCGACTCCTTCCCGGCGGCCAAGGCGGTCGCCGAGTGTTGGGTGCGTGATAGGCGGCGGAGTGGGGTGACTTTCTCTGCGAGGCGGAGGAGGAAGTGGGTCGCCTTGTCGCTCCACAGCTCGGGGGCGGCCTTCTACGTCACGCTCGATGGAGAGGTGAGTCCGACTGCGGCTAGCAGCCGGCTCATTGGCTCTTCTGCCATGGGCGCCACCAGTCGGCGTCCGGGATGTCGCGCCATGATCCTGGCGAAGGGGTGGCTCGTCATTCTGTAGGATGGGCGCTTCAGCGCGGCAGCCGGCTTCATGCTGCTCGGTGGCCGCGTCAAGGAGCTGCTGGACGCGCTCCGTCATTTGGCGACGCTCGTCGCCCTCGTACTTGTCCAGCTCATATATCACTGCCTGGGCAGCTTTGATGTTCTCCGCAGGCGTGGCGTAGACGAGACGATCCATCCTGAACATGCTGGCGATGGTCGCACTACGCTGCCGGATCGAGCCGATGCGGCTAGGCCCCTCCGGAGCCGGCGTGCCGTCGATGGCTCGGTCCATCTCGCGCCGGTAGGCTTCCAAGAGGCGTCGCATGCTAGCCAGTAGGTTGGCGCTTTCAACGAGCTGGACGCGGCGTGCTTCCAGCATCTCAGCGTCTGCGTCTCCCGGCATGGGCGCTGACAAGTCTCGCAGTGCCGCATCAAGTGCGTCTCGCACGCCTCCGTCCGAGTGCTCACCACTGTTGATGATAAGCACCTCCGTGACAGTGCTCCCCCCGCTGTGCTCGCAGGGAGGCAGCTCGTCGTAGACCACCACGTTGGTGGGGAACGTGTCAAGCGACGCCGTGTCGGAGTCGACGATCATCGGGTCGGTGGAGCCGACAGACTCTAAGTCCATAGCAGGCTCGCTGGCGATGTGGAGCTGGTCGAGGAGGCTGATGAGGCGGCTCTCAGGGCAGTCTGTGCCCATGTCGGACGCTGGCTCGTCAGAGAAGCGGATCTCGCCAACAAGGTCGACGAGGCAACTTGCTACGCAGGCGATCTCCGCGCCGTGCAGCGCGTCGATGCTGGCGCCGTCGGGCATGCTGGGCTGGCTGTGCTCGCCAGGAAGGAACAAGGTTCCCGTCCAGAGCAGGTCTTCGGATGACGGTGCACCTCGCCCCATGGTGGGCGCCAACTGTCGTGGTATTCTCACGGGGGGGGTGCGAGGCGATAGATGCCACAAGGGCTTAGTGTGAGGGTAAGACTGCTGCTGATAGGCCCGGGAGCGGGTATCCGAGTAGTACGCGGTAGTTTCCCAGGTTCAGGGCTCTCCGGAGAGATATACCCCTACTCCTACATGTCTGAATATCTGGTATGTATATCTGGTACAGAGTGCTCTCGGAGCTGTATCTGAGATTAATGCCAAGTGCATCTGATCTCGTATATATGCGGGTGGCCGGATGAGCATGCAAGCTCTAGTGGCCGAATGTCATGTGGCTGCCCAAATGGGTGTGTGCCCGTGGGCATGTATGCATGCGTGGGAGCATGTGTGAATGGAGGACTAGCTTATAGAGTGTGGGCTAGCTTAGGAAGTAAGCTATGTAGGCATGGTAGCTAGCTAGGTAGTGGCATGGTGGGGTGTCACACTTGTCCCTTGGGTCACTTTATAAATAGTGCCAGGGATAAGTGTCACTGTACATGATGGCTGGGGTGACGCATGAGCAGTGCTCAGGTACAGCCGTCTCGTCGGTGTCGGGTCGGGCTGCAGTCGGCAGCCGGTTGGTTGGCGTAGTCGGCAGACGGCTGGTCGGCACAGTCAGCGGCCGGCAGCCGGCCGGGCAGAGCAGTCGGATGGGGAGCCGGCAGGAGCAGCCGGGCAGTCGGACTGAGGGGCTTTGCTAGCCTCAATGTCTTGAATTATTGTCTCGCCGTCTTCGGGGTATCCGTGGCCAATTACTCCGACAATAGCCCCCAAGCCTCCGGGCAATTTGGCAAAGTTGGGAGGAGGTTTTTTGGCGTGTGTTCGATGGAAATGATCATGCAAAAGACAAAGTTAGTCCACACAGATATATAAAATGATTGCTTTTAGCATTTCAAGTTTTATGCGGAGGGTGCCGAGTCGGTTTCGTTCGAACCCCCTTTAATCTTTTTCATCTTCCCTCCGCTTTTTGGCTTGTGCTCTCGCTCGCCGGACAGCCGCTTTGCAGTCTGTGGCTAAGAGTGGGCCGCGAAGTGGAGTGTTCAGTACTCAAACTCTGGGAGCGGATTTAACCGAGCAGATACTCATAAAGGAAATGGTCGGGTCGCCCGAAACGTTTCTCTTCCCGGACATTTTTCGCGTGGGGTGACCTCCAGCTTTTGCCCTCGCTAGCCGGACAGCCGCTCAGCAGTCTGTGGCTGAGAGGTGGGCCTTTGGTACTGCGCACGCTACTAAGCCGTCTGCGGGAAAAAACGTCTCAGGCCAAGCGGCCAGCCCCCGGGCCAACTCTGGCTAGCACCGGGGTGAACACTGGTGCAACTGTAATAAAATGCGGAGATAGCCCCCGAGCATCGCTCGGGGTTATCCGTGCTTGCGTGATGCAAAAATATGCGGGTGAGGAGCTCACATTGATTTTCGTGTAGTCACGACAGAGGTTGCCAAAGATAGCCGGCGTGGCACGGCGCTCGCGGAGCGCGCCGGCGCACCCGCTGGGTGTAGCCCTCGAGCCTCCGGGCGCTCGAGGAGGGTCCAGCCGGTCAGGCTTGACCGGCCAGGGGGGCGAGTGGGACGCGGCCGAGCCGGCTTGGCACAGCCGGCCAGGCGGCGAGGTGCCTGCTGGCAGCCGGACAAAAACTCTTTTTTTGTCTCTTGTATTTGTTTCTTGCAATCTTCCGTGGGGGCACGCCAGCGAACCCACTGGGTGTAGCCTCCGAGATTTGGGCCGACAGCTGAGCAGTCGGGCCAGATCTCCCGGCAACTATGTTGTCTTCTTTCTCCCAGGGGCGCGTCAGCGCACCCGGTGGGTGTAGCCCCCGAGATTTAGGCCGACTGCCGAGCAGTCGGGCCGGATCTCCCGGCAACTACTTTGTCTTCTTTCTCGTGGGGGCACGTCAGTGCACCCACTGGGTGTATCCCCCGAGATTCGGGCCGACTGCTGAGCAGTCGGGCCGAATCTCCCGGCAACTACTTTGTCTTCTTTCTCGCGGGGGCGCGCCAGCGCACCTTCTGGGTGTAGCCCCCGAGATTCAGGCCGACTGCAGAGCAGTCGGGCCGGATCTCCCGGCATCTACTTTATCTTCTTTCTCGCGGGGGCGCTTCAGCGCACCCGCTGGGTGTAGCCCCCGAGATTCGAGCCGACTTCTGAGCAGTCGGGCCGGATCTTCCGGTAACTACTTTGTCTTCTTTCTCGCGGGGGTGCGTCAGCGCACCCGCTGGGTGTAGCCCTCGAGATTCGGGCCGAGGCTCGACCGGCCAGGCATCGAGGCGGACAGGCAACCGTGTCGGCGCTCTTGTCGGCCAGACGTTGAAGCGGGCAGGCAGGCCGGGTCGCGTTTAGCCGTCCTAGTGGTGAAGCAGGCGGATGGACAGACGAACGATTTATCTTTTCTTCTCTTTGTCACAGCCGACGTCTTTCTGTCTCTTTTTTTCAGCACCCGGCCACGCGAGCAGCCGGCCCACTTTTTCCAGCCGGCCACTAGGCAATCGGCCTCTTCTTTTTTTTCTTTGGCTCCGCCTGGAGCAGCCGGCCTCTGCTTTTCTCTTCGGGCACTCGGCCGCAGCAGGCGGCTGGACCCGGAGCGCAGTAGCCGGCGGCAGGGGAGGTCGGCTGCGGAGCAGCTGCCGGCGACGGGAGGCGATGAGGGGAAGCTGGCCGCTGGACCGGAGCCAGCCGGTGGGCGCGAGGACGCTGGGTCGTGCGCGGTCGGGTGGCGGAGGCGGCTCGGCTCAGCGAGCCGGAGGCCGGGAAGGCGAAGCCGGCGGGGGCGACCCGGGAGGTTGGACGCCGGGTGGCGGGAGGAGCCGCGGCCGGGTTGGGCGGGAGGCCGGACGCGGGGGCAGCCGGGTGGCGAGGAGCCGGAGCCGGCGAGAGTCGCGGCAATGGCCGGTTGCACGGGAGCCGGAGCGCATGGCTGCGGCAAGTGGGCGGAGGGGGCACGCAGCACGGCCTGCTGGTGGTGGTGGTGGAGAAGCGCGCGCAGGTGACGCTGTCGGCCGCGGGGGCCAGGAGCTGGCGCATGGAGCCGTCGGAGACGGCAGGCGGCGCGCGGCAGGAGGCAGCAGCACGGTCATGGAGCCGCGGAGGAGCGGCAACGAGGCGTGGGCCGCGGGGACCCGGCGGGGAGGAGCCGGACGCTCGGGGCCGGCTAAGCGAGAAGGAGGAGCCGGCGCGGAGGTCCCGAGGGCGGAGGATGCAGGGGCGCCATAGGCGCTGCCTACTCGTGCACCTCGACGCGGTGCGGGACGAGGTCGTCAGCGGGAGACGGTCAACTACGCGCGGACCTGGGTTGGTGCAGAGTGCCGCTGGTGTTGGTGGGAGTTTCTCAAGGATGGGCGCCCATGTGCGTGCGTACGAGCATGGGGTTGGAGCAGCATGAAGGCAGCCTGAGGGCGGCCGTAGTGGCGCCGGCAACTGCACGTTCCCGCAGCTAGAGGCGGAGCAGAGACGAGGCAAGAGGCCGGGCACAGCATAGCAGAGCGTTGCGTGCGGGGGGGAGGAGCGGGGCGGCGCTGCGAGCCCAGGTCGACGCTCGCGCGGACGGATAAGAAGGCAGGCGAGCTGGCGTACGAGTACAGCCATGGTCTGACTTGCATCTGAGCAGGGAATAGCCATTATCTGACCAACGTCTGGGGCGTTTCTGACTTGCATCCGAGATTTTTTGGGTAGTGCATGGCCATTATCTGGGCTATGAGTTTGGGAAGAGTCAGAAGGATTGCATTGTCGTGGTAACATACACTATCATTGATCTGTTTATATACATCAGCGTACAGGTTCAGTTACAACTCAAAGCATGGTGGATAATTAAGAGCAAGGTCCCTTGACCTTCTATATTCTAGCACTAAGCTATAATGCTAGGCAGCACTAACTGAAGTTTAACATTCCCCCGCAATCTTAACCTGCGTAAAGGTTTAGATTGGAACGTAATCGAGCAAGCATATCCTTAGTGAGAGGCTTGGTGAATGCATTAGCGATTTGATCTGCTGAAGAAATAAATTTGACTTCCAAAGCACTCATGGCTACCTTCTCTCTCACAAAATGAAAATCAATCTCGATGTGTTTCGTGCGGGCATGGAATACCGGATTCTTCGTAAGATATGTTGCGCCGAGGTTGTCACACCACAAGATAGGCGCACGAGGCCGAGGAACACGTAGTTCCTTTAGCAATGACTGTATCCAAGTTGCTTCGGCCATACCAGTCGCCAAAGCTTTGTACTCCGCTTCTGTCGATGATCTCGAAACGGTCGGCTGCTTGCATGCACTCCATGAAATAATATTCGGACCGAAGAAAACTGCGAACCCGCCGGTAGAACGCCTATCATCACCACAACCAGCCCAATCTACATCCGTGAACACACTCAATAAAGTTGAAGGCGAGCGCTGAATATTTATGCCGGTCGACACCGTCCCTTTCACATAGCGAAGAATTCTCTTTACTGCTTTCCAATGAATATCAGTGGGACAGAATAAGTACTGACACACCTTATTGACAGCAAAAAAGAGATTAGGCCATGTTAAGGTCAAGTATTGGAGGGTGCCAACCGTGCTTCTGTAGCGAAATGCTTCGTCTTCGGACAGTCCATGACCAGATTCCTGAGTAAGCTTCTCATGAGTGCACATCGGTGTTGAGACTGGTTTGCAATTCGCCATGTCTGTATGCTGCAGAAGATCGAGTGCATACTTCTTCTGAGTAAGAGTGATTCCCCCGGAATCAATGCTGCCGGTGTTGAGGGATGAGAGGGCTCCGGAGGTGCCAGCCATGGCTGCGGTGGGGTAGGATCTTGTTGCTCTGATACCAAGTCAGAAAGATTGCACTGCCGTGGTAACATACACTAGCATTGATCTGTTTATATACATCAGTGTACAGGTTCAGTTACAGCTCAAAGCATGGTGGATAATTAAGAGCAAGGTCCCTTCACCTTCTATATTCTAGCACTAAGCTATAATGCTAGGCGGCACTAACTGAAGTTTAACAGGAAGTGTACGAGGCATGTATGGCTATGGTTTGACCATACTTTGACTTGCATCTAGCTAGCTCGCAAAGATGGCATGTGGAGGAGCGAATGCGCATTCCGGCCAGAGCAAGGCGTAGCGTGGAGAGGAGCCGACGCGAGCTGCACGTGGATGGACACGGCCGACCGAGGCGAGGCACCGCGCGCGGACGGACGGCCGGTGTCGCAACGGTGGCGGTGAAGAAGGCGCAACCGACGGCGAGGATGCGCCACCCCTCACGGCCGCTCCGAGGGCGTGTCGGTGTCGAGCCCCCGAGTGCTACCAGAGAGACGGCGCGACGCCGCGGTGATGATGACGAAGATGGTCCTGCCCGGACTATGAAACCAACAGCAGCGTGGTAGCAAAGTACCACACCATGGTGGGTGCCAAATGTCGGGGGTTGGGTGCGACATATGCCAAAGGATGGCTTATCATGGTGGGAGCGAGTAGAACGTCACCGGTGCCTGGAAGCGGGATGAGGCATAGACACGAACGCCGGCGCACTTTAGCCAGGTTCGGGGCTCTCCTAGGAGATAACACCCCTAGTCCTGCTTTGCGGGGTCTCCGCATGATCACTAAGGCACTAGTGAGTACAATGGTGCTCCTCGAGCTGTATGCTAGGGGTAGAAGGAAGCAGGGCTAGCTCTCTTCTTCCTCTGGGGTGGAAGCTAGTTCTAACAGGTTGGGAACCCTTTGCATGGGTGCCCTGGGGGGTTTCTATAGACCTACCCCCCAGGGGTACAATGGTAATCTGGTCGGGTGCCGGACCCGGCTATCAGTGTCTGTGGTCGTCGGCTTCTCCGCCGGCAGCTGGGGCCCGCCACCTGGTGGGCCCCACCGACTGGTCTGGTACGGAGCCGACAGACCACCCCCGCCGCTGGCGGGTCTGGTTGGTGGCTGATCACTGTAGCCGTGACGCTAATGACGCGGGCTTGGTCAGAGGAGCGTGGCTACAGTCCCGCCACCTGGGGGGAGATCACTGTAGCCACACCTCACCCCATCTGGTTAATGGTGCACGGGCTTCGAGGGAAGAACTGGCCGCCTGCTGGAAGCCGGCCTCCCTTAGATCCGGCTGGTCTGGCTTCCGCCGTCTTCCGGGCTCTCACTGCCTGGTAGTGCCCACCGCCTGCAGGCCGTACTGTCAGGACCCCGATCCTATGCCACACCGATCTAGCATGTAACACCTCATATCCATTTGTGGCCTCACGCACGGTATTTCCGCGGGTGTCGCCTTACCAGGCCCGGGACCGTTTGCGCCTTTTGGCTCACGTATATGATAGTGTTGCTAGCATCCATGTGACAAAGAACCCGGGCTGACATGGCTAGTCGTAAACCCAAAGTGGCACTAACTTACAAGGACAGACATACATGACCCAACAACGAGCGTGTCGGTCATCAGCGAGTGAATCCAGGCTGTAGCAGCTGGGCTAGCAGGACTCCGGTAAACTGGGCTGTAGCAGGCTAACAGGACTCCGGTAGACACCGCGTGACATTTCCCCCAAGGGACAGACACAGGAACGAAGAAGGACACATGCCGGCCAGCCTAAGTGTTCCGGATCAGTAGCAAGCTACCAAGGCTCAGTGGAAGCACTAGGCGACATTTCCCGGTAAGAGAGGCTACCAAGGATAAACAACTAGATAGTCAGATCCCACACATACCAAGCATTTCAATAACATACACACAATATGCTCGATATGTGCAAATACAATATGGCATCACAACATGACTCTACAACTCAAGTATTTATTCAATAGGCTCCGGGGGGCGAGATATTACAAACATGGGTCTCACGACCCAACATTCAGAGCATACAAGTCAAAGCACATGCGGAAGCTTAACATGTCTGAGTACACACAACTACAAATGAAAAAGGCTGAGAAGCCTGACTATCTACCAGATCCTGCTGAGGCACAAGATCGTAGCTGAGGTAACAAGCTAAACGTCGAAGTCCAGGTGGAACTACTAGTGAGACTAAAGTCTCTCTGCAACAACATAAAATGGCAAACGTGAGTATAAATGTACCCAGCAAGACTTACATCAGAACTATCTACATATGCATCATTATCAACAAAGGGGATGGTGGGGTTTAACTGCAGCAAGCCAGCTTTGACTCAGTGGCTATCCTGAACTATGACTGCAAGTAACTCTTTTGAGGTGGCGCACACGAGTCCACATATTCACCATATTAATACACCACTATGGATCCGCTCCCGTCTCCCTACGAGAACGCCATCCATACCACTCACGCTTATCTTGCATATTTTAGAGTATCCACTTTCACTTGTCTATGAACTGTTATAGGCAACCCAGAAGTCCTTTACCGCGGACCTATTCGAATAGATGATGTTAACCCTGCAGGGGTGTACTTCTTCATACATGTTTCCACCACTTAGCGTCTGCACACAACATGTGCTTGGCAGACTTCAAGCGAAAGCCGACGTGGGTGTAGACCACGACCAACCTAAACACTCAAGTCTCTAGTCCAGGTTTTTCGCCTATTCAGGTTCCATCCGCAGTGAGTCTGGCCGAAGTTTCCACATACGGCCCCGAACGATGTGTGCAGGGTTCCCGAGACACCAAACAGGCGCCTGGTACACCGTGCCACGTGCCTACCACATCACAGCCCACCCCTCCGGTCAGCGCTGCGCACGGCCTCCAGCATACTACAAACACCAGAAACTACTTGCAACTCCTGGACAGAGGACAAGGGTGATTAAGAAGTCGAGCGGGGTCATATTTCAGGGCCCAATGCATGGTAGTAGTTGTTTCATGGATCACAAACACAGAACTCAGTTCCTGAGGACGGCTTCAATGAGACAACTCACCATGTACTCCTACATGGCCTCTCACCGCTACCTTTACCAAATCATGTTCACACACTTAGTTCACACACAGTAGGACATGTTCACACACCTCTGATTCATCCCCGATGAATCAGACCTGACTCAACTCTAAGCAGTAGCAGGCATGACAAACAAGCATGAATGAGTAGGCACAACAGGGCTCAAACAACTCCTACTCATGCTAGTGGGTTTCATCTATTTACTATGGCAATGACAGGTCATGCAGAGGATAAAGGGGTTCAGCTACCGCAGCAAGTGACAGAAGAATCGTTGTTGTCCTAATGCAGTAAAAGAGAGCAGGAGCGAGAGAGTAGGATTGTATCGGAATGAACAAGGGGTTTTTGCTTGCCTAGCACTTCTGAAGATAGTATAGTTCTTCATCGGTGTCATCGAACTCATCGTCGGAACCACGTCTATCGAGAGGGGACAAACACCGGCAAACAAGGAAGAACACAATCAATGTAATGCACAATATGATGCATGATCATGACATGTCAATATGTTGTGATTTGAGCTAATGCAGCTAGCAACAGATTAAATGGAGTTGGTTTGAATCCAAGGTTCAAATTCAAACTCCATATGTGGATACTCAAATGCCATTCATTTCATTTGTCCTAAACAGTAGTCATAAGTTGTTCTAACATGCATGAAAATGGTATATATGGATAGATTGGATTTTTCTGATCATTTTTCATATATAATTTATCTTATTTGGAGTCACGGTTGAATTTATATGAATTTTAGAAGTTTTGGATATTTTCTGAAATTTCCTGAATTAAAAATAAATCCAGAAAAGGTTATCTGCGTCAGCATGACGTCGGGGTGATGTCAGCATGTCAAAGGCACCAGCCTAGGTCAAACCTAACGACTGGGACCCACATGTCAGTGTCTAACTAATTATACTAAACTAGACCAGTTAAGGCACTAGTCCCACATGTCAGTATTAACAGGGCTAATTATGTTTAGTTAGCACTTAACCTAAATTAGCAGGGGAACGGGCCCACCTGTCAGCGACCCTGGGGAAGTCAAACAGGGTCAAAACCCGGGTCAGTGGGGTCAAACCCACTGGCGACATGATGCCGGCGAGGCCAGCCACGGTGGCGAGCCTCGGGTTTGCGTCTCCGACGACCAAACGGTCGGCGGAGGGCATCTACGTGATGCGGACGCACATCTGCATCGAGTGGTGGTGGCGGTTGGGCCTGGGGTGGCCAGAGTTGTCACCGTCGATGACCTCGGCGGTTGTCGGAGCTCGGGTGAGCTCGGGATCGAGGCTACGGCGGACGAGTCGGCGCGTGCGAGGCATTTACGGGCCCTACGAGATGCGGCGAGGTCAGTGGACAGGACGACGGGGCCGTTGCGTGGCCGGAGCCACGTCGGCAGCGGGCTCAGGCGGCGGCACGAGCGGGTGTGCTTGGTGTGGCGACTACGGTTAGTGGCAGAGAGAACGGAGAGGGGGAGGATTGTTAGTGGCTCACGGTGGATGCAGGGGTGGCTTCGGCGTGCTCGGGGAAGCACCGGAGCGAGCGCAACGGCGAAGGGGATCTTCGGCGGCCGGCGATGAAGATGGCGATGATGCAGGTCCTCCGGCGTAGTGTAGCTCGGTGGAGAGGACGAGGAAGATGCGGCGGAGCTTCTGGACTGCTCGAGGGGGCAAGGGAGAGGCGATGGCCGTGGTGGTGCTCGTCGGTGGCGACGGACGCGTTCAGTGAGATGGGGAATGGCGAGGGAGAGAGCAAGGGGAGGAATGACAGGCCGGATCGATCGGGACGGCACCGAGGAGGAAAACCCGCGGTGTTGCGCTGTCCTGGGGACGCAGGCAGGCAGGCAGGTGGCGTGGCAGCACGGCCGTGCGCGCGCGTCGGGGACGCGCTCGGCGTCCGACTGGCGTGGTGGAGATGACGACTGGCAGTTGGGCCAATGGGTCGCACCGCTGAGCTGGGTAAGTGGCCAGGTATTCTCTCTCGCTCTCTCTTTCTAATTCTTTCTGTTTTCTATTTTTCTGCAGCTTTGTGGCTTTATTAAAAATACTAAATCAATCCCAAAAATCATGCAACTGCTCATGACCACTGTTGGAAATATATCCTACAGTAAACATTTCAGTTTGGGATTATTTGAGCATTTAAATTATTTAATAGCATTTAAATGCCCAAATGCAAATACTATATGATTTAATTCAGTGACCAAATATGTCATGAAAAAATGTGCAACACCTCTGGTTATGGTTCTAGCATTTTCCAGAAATGATGAACATTTTTGAAAGCCATTTGGACTCACTGAAAATATTTTAGTTGAACCTAGTGAATTCCTTTGATGCTAGGGTTTAGGCAATCCCCATTTCAGGTTTCTGTAAAAGTAAACATGATGCATCACCAAAGACTAGCACTAGTGCATTGCCAGAAGCTAGGGATGTGACACGTATCGACAGGCCGTCGTGGGAACAGGGCTCCGCATGTCAGGAATGACATCAAGGGGGAAGTGGCAACAGTGCCACATTGTGCAAAGATCTCCCCCTGTACGGGGCACTGTAGCCACGCCAAGCCCAAAATTCGGGGGTGAGGGGCTACACTGTAGCCTCACCCTGTCTTGTCCTCTTGATGAGGGCATAGACTCTGAGGGTGCTGGGTGGCCGCCTGCTAGAAGCTGGCCTCTATGGAGGCCGTCTGCTAGGAGTCGGCCCATCTTGGTGTCGTCTGCTGGTACTCGGCCGTCTTCGGGTAGCCGGATGTTGAGCTAGCCGGCCGCCAGAAGGGGGTGCTTCATGCTGGTGTCTCTCGGGGTGAAGCCAGACCAAAGTCTTGAAAGGCTCAAGGACTCGGGTTAGGCTACCCGTGGCCCATTACTCCGACACACCAAATCTAATCCTATGAGAGTGAGTTAAGTGTTGGGGAGACTATCATTTGAAGCACAAGAGCAAGGAGTTCATCATTGTCGGTGTCAAAACCGGCGGATCTCGAGTAGGGGGTCCCGAACTGTGCGTCTAGGCGGATGGTAACAGGAGACAAGGGACACGATGTTTTTACCCAGGTTCGGGCCCTCTCGATGGAGGTAAAAGTCTACGCCTGCTTGATTAATGTTGATGATAGGGGTAGTACAAGAGTAGATCTACCACGAGATCAGAGAGGCTAAACCCTAGAAGCTAGCCTATGGTATGATTGTTGTTCGTCCTACGGACTAAAACCCTCCGGTTTATATAGACATCGAAGAGGGCTAGGGTTACACAGAGTCGGTTACAAGGGGAGGAGATCTACATATCCGTATCGCCAAGGTTGCCTTCCACGCCAAGGAAAGTCACATCCAGACACGGGACGAAGTCTTCAATCTTGTATCTTCATAGTCCAGGAGTCCGGCCAAAGTTCATAGTCCGGTCATCCGGACACCCCCTAATCCAGGACTCCCTCAGTAGCCCCTGAACCAGGCTGCAATGATGATGAGTCCAGCGCGCAAATTGTCTTCGGCATTGCAAGGCGGGTTCCTCCTCCGAATACTTCATAGAAGATGTTGAACACAAGGATAGTGTCTAGCTCTGCAAAACAAGTTCCACATACCACCGTAGAGACAATAATATTTGCACAAATCTAATCTGCTGACGTATTCCGCAGCGTGACATCACGCCATGGCCAAGCCTTTATTCGAATCATTTTACTGTCCCTCCTCAGCGTGTTTAGCGAGGCGGTTTCCTTGGCACATCTTGTCAAAGCAAAGATCGTGTCCCCTTATTCCGGGATTCTCATCAATACGGGCGTGGGTAACCCAACCGTGCCATTAATCACGGCGGTTGGGAGATAAGCGATTTTTACCAGGCTGGTGGGGGCACGTAGTCTCGTCCGCCCATATAAGGGGATAAGGATCCACCTTTTTCATCTACGCCTTCTTCCTCCTTCGCTTATCCATTTTCGCGTACTCGAGCTCCAGCACCCAAGTCCGCACTTCCCACCTCAACCTTCTCCAGCCATGTCCGGAGCGGGAGGCAGGTGGATGGCCTCCTCCATCACGGAGGGGCACATCAAAAAGTTGAGGAAAGCCGGATACTTGTCCAACGATGTTGCGCACCGGCTCCCAGACGAGGGGCAGCACATCCCCACCCCTAGGCCCCATGAGAGGGTGGTGTTCCTCCCCCATTTCCTCCGCGGACTAGGCTTCCCACTCCACCCATTTGTCTGGGGGCTCATGTTCTACTACGGCCTGGATTTCCATGATCTGGCCCCGAACTTCATCCTCAACATCTCGACGTTTATCATCGTGTGCGAGGCCTTCCTCTGCATCAAGCCCCACTTCGGCTTATGGCTGAAGATCTTCAATGTCAAGCCGAAGGTAGTGGGCTGCCAGCAACCGGAGTGCGGAGGCGCCATGGTGGACAAGATGCCCAACGTCACATGGCTCGAGGGCTCCTTTGTGGAAGCCATCAAATGGTGGCAATCGGGGTGGTTCTACATCACCGAGCCGCGTGACCCTGAATGGGCAGCGGCCCCCGAATTCTGATCTGGCATCCCCACACGGCTCACCTCCTAGAAAGAGATGGGCCTGTCGTGGGGCAATTTGGGAGAGCTGACCGGACTCCAAACCTGCGTCCAAAACTTGATGGACAAGAAGGTTAAACTTGTCAACGTAGTCCAGGTCATCCTCTTCCGCCGGATCCTCCCGTGTCAACGACGGGCTTTTAACTTGTGGGAGTTCGACCCGTCCCAGCACCAAACTTTGTCCAGGCTCTTTGACACAACGCACGAGGATGCCTCGAAGGTGCTATTCAAGGGCGTCGAGGTTCCCCCTCCCATTACCGACGATCGCGGATTCTGCGCGAAGTGCCAAGCCAGCACAGTAAGCTTGTTTTACCCTTTGTGGGATACTTGTTTTTCATAGTTTGACTCTATGCGGGATCTAAGCTCCCGTTCCTTTGACAGGACTAGCAGAAGAAATCCGAACAAATCGACTGTCCGGCTCCTTTGCCCGAAGGCCCAGCAGATGCCCGCTTGGCGAAGCTGGTCTCGGCACCTCACGTGGTGCCGGAGAAGAAGGCCAAGAAGAAGGCCACGAGAACTCAAAAGAGTTCCCGACGCCTGGTAGTGTCGGATTCATCGTCCGATGACTCTGAAGTGCACTCCTCCCACGAAGGCGAGGAGGAGGAAGAAGAGGCCTCTCCCCCTCCAATGGGGGGAGGAAAGAAAAGGAAGGCCGCCCCAACTAGGGGGGACGAAGGGTCCAAGAAGGGAAAGACCCTTCCTCCGGACTACTCCACCAACACCGACGACGGCGAAGAGGAGTGGTCATCTAGGGCCAAGCCCCTGGCAAAATCGTAAGTATCCGGATACCAGAATAACTCATGGCGTTCCTTTATTGCGCAGTATCTTCTGACGCCAAATGTAATCATGCAGTCCGCCCAAGGCCCGGCTCGATGCTTCGTCGAGCGGCTCCCTGGATTCGTCGGATGTGAATAGTCTTTCACTCCCGACCGCTACCTCCCCTCGCCCTACGGACGATGCCGAGGTGGAGTCCCAAAAGGGGCCAAGCCAGGAGGAGGTGGTCCTGGAGGCTCCGCAAGGCGACCTCCCAGACTCTAGGTGCAAAGGGGATGAAACCCCAAAAGGCTCTTAGTCCGGCCCTAGGCCGGATACCGCACTGGAACCTTCAGTGGTTCCGGAGTCCGGCAGGCGGCCCCCTAGTAAGAAGGGCAAGCCTACGACGCCGGTGACCTCCGTCCAACCGGAGGCACCAGACAATTTGCTGGAGGTGCTTAACAGCGCCTCCATCGACGAGGAGCACCGCACTATTATGAGTGCGGTGATCCAGAAGGTTCAGTCCGCCAAGAGCGGGCTGACGGAAGCCTGTGCCAGCCTTCTAACAGGCTTTGAGGTATGTATTTAAGATATGTAAAAATATTACCGCATAGACAGTAGCCCCTGATGCTCAGTTTGGTGTTCGGAAAGAAAAGCCGGACTGAGGATCTAAAAAGATATACACAAGAGTCTAACATAAGTATGTCAATATGGGAATGCAGGTTGCGCTGCTGACCTCTACCGCACTGACTGCAGAGGTCGATGCATTAAAGTAGAGCCTCGAGCGGTCCGAGAACGAGCTCGACCTTGACAAGAAGCAGCTCGAGGACAAGGAAGGTAAGTAATACCTTATGTAAGTATATATAAAAAGATCTTGTTGCAAATAATGACAGGACCAGCGTGGTTATTACAGGGGCCACATCGAGGTGGCGACCCTAAAGGAAGCGTTGTCCAAGGCCGAAGACAATGCGGCCGTGGAGCGCACCGAGCGAGAAAAACAGGAGGCGCGGGTGGCGGAGGTGCAGCAAGAGCTCCAAGCTCTTGTGAAAAAACACGAGAGTTTGGAGCTTGACTCAAAGACTCGAGAGTCCGAGCTTGCCGCGGCCCTTGAGAGCGCCAAATCTGCCAAGGCCGAAGCCCAAAAAGCCCTCCAGGAAATTGAGGCGATGAAGAAGATAGCGGCGGGTACGGCATTCTTTATGCAAAGCAAGCACGTGAAAGTGAATTACTTGTTACTTACCCGAGTTCGGAGCTCTCCAGGAGCATTCACAGATCTGCCCTGCAGTGTGTCCAACGCTGCCGCATTCTACCGAGCCAAGGAAGGGAGCTCGACGGGAAGGTGTTCTGGTCCCAGTATGTTGAGGCTGGACACCCGGTGCCCTTGAGCGACCAGCTGAAGCAGCTGGTCGAGCTCCATAAGGTAGCCGAACAGGCCATGAAGGGCCTTATAGTCCGGCTATGGCCTGGGGAGGTTATGCCTGGGAGCTATTTTGGGCTAGTGAGGCGGCTGGTGGATGCCTGTCCTTGGCTTGAAGTCATCAAGCGCTCCGTGTGCATCGAAGGCACCCATAGGGCCCTTGCCCGTGTTAAAGTACACTGGGGCAAGCTGGATGCTGAGAAGCTGGTGACAGATGGGCCATCGGAGAAGAAAGAGCATCGCAAGCCCGAGATGTATTATGAGGGTGTCCTGAAGGGTGACCGCCTTGTGGCGAATGAATGTGCCAAGGATGTAACTTTTGAGTAAACTCGCTCGTATTTATCCTGTGCGCTGAAAACTTGTTCATATGCGCTAAGCAACGCTTTTTGAATTTAAAATATTACCTTCTGTGCGGCCGTTTATTAAATTTGAGGGATGGCGAGTCATCGGCTTCTACCCCCATGCCACGAGTGCTGGGGTGTTCGGGATAAACCTGAGCTCTCTTGTTCCCATTCTTGGGTCCTTCGAGGGAGGTGCTCAGCACAACGAATAAGGCAATCAGACTATAATGCTTTAACACTCTCACTTAGCCATAGAATTCTATAATTTTAAATTTCGGTGGATCCCCTAGTATTCGGAAGACCGAGTTCGGGGTGCTATCCACGCCTAGGCCGGACAAAACTAGCTCCTCGCTCTAAGCGGCATAAGTCTTTAGGGACTCGAAACCTCTCGAACAGCGACCAGCTCTCGCCCTATCACGCCGGTCAGTTTTAGCTTTCTCTACTGAGGTGCTTAACCCAGCTCAACTGGGGCACAATCGCAGTAGTTCTCCCAGCGCTACCTTAGCCGATATAACAGAACGTAAGGTACCAAAACACGGGAGCCGGGCAAACCCAACTATTGACCCAAGACATGATTCGGAGCCGATGCATATAATTCTATAAGTTCGGGGTGTCGCACTCGTGAGAGTGTTCGGACTGCTCACACCATATTCTGGGATACTTAAGCCCCTGGTGTATTGGCCGTACCAAAGTGTACGGTTGCATAATGTCATAACTGAACATATTTACATAAAAAATGAATGCAATAATAGACAAGAGCTATGTGTTGTTTATTAAAGGGCTGTTGTGAAAGCAGAATGATACAAATAGTGCGATAAGCAAGAGATGGGATTGTTTGACATGTCCCCCTCCAGGGGCAAGCTGCGAAACTTTATGTAAGACAGGTATTTAGGTCGTTATAGAGACCACCTGGACATTCGACGTAGCTTGCGTGTTGCATTTTGCCATGTGGGATCCATTTTGCTTTGTCTGGGTGGTGTAACGCCCCGGATCCGATGCGCCAGGTGTCTGCCAGTTATTCGCCTTTGTTGCGATGTCATTTGATCGCGTGTTGCATTTTGCCATGTCATCATCTCCATTTCATCTGCATGTTTTTCAAAACTCGCATTCGTTTGGGTTCTCTCGGTTCTCTTCGTTCTCCATTCGGAGTCCGGATCATTCGCGCGCGCCCGTCGCCCCCTCTCAGACCTTGTTTCATGTGCGGGTGTTAAACGTTCTCGGAATGGACCGAGTCTTGCCAAGCGGCCTTGGTATACCACCGGTAGACCGCCTGTCAAGTTCCGTGCCATTTGGAGGTCGTTTGATACTCCAATGGTTAACCGCGTAGCCCGAAACCCCCCTTCTCTTTGCAGCCCAACACCCCTTCAAAAGTGGCCCAAAACCCAGCAAACTCCCCTCCATGCTCTCGGTCGTTCGATCACAATCGCGTGGCCGAAAACCGCTCCTCATTTGGACTCTCCTAGCTCCCAGAAACTATAAATATGTGTCCTCCCGGAATATTCGCGGATGAATTCTCCCCCAAACCCTAGATCTCATCCCTCTCCGCGCCGGACACGTCCTCCCCCGATCGGACGCGTCCGCCGCTGCCCCCGCGCCCAATCCGCCGCCGCCACGTGTCCCAGCGCCTCCTCTCTCTCCTTCCC